>NW_011888974.1:3747885-3838833 GCF_000151845.1 Pteropus vampyrus | reverse complement strand
GACTGCTTGCTCTGTGGTTTTGAAACAATTTTGGTGTGGTCCCAAGAGGAAATGTACAACGCTTCCATCCTCTAAGCCATCTTGACCGGCTGTCCTCGACCTTTTTTTACCTTTTAATTCAAGTGTAATACACATACAGGAAAAGTTCACATCATAAGTATACAGTTCACTAAATTTTCACAAACTGAACGCACACAAAACACCAACATCCAGATCAAGGAACAGCATTAACAATGCCCAGAAATACCCTTCTTGTTCAGTCTTAACCTTTCCCCAATGGATAAGCACCATCCCGATTTCTAATAGCATAAATTAGTTTTGCCTGTTTTTGTACTTTACATAAATGGAATCATCCAGAATGTACTTTTTTGTAGTTGACTTCTTTTACTCAACATCAAGTTTCATTCGTGTGGTTATGTGTCATTTTAGTTCATTTGTTCTCATTGCTTTATAGTAGGGGTCCCTAACCCATGGGCCATGGACCAGTACCCGTTCTTGGCCTGTTAGGAACCAGGGTGCACAATAGGAGATGACTGGCAAGGGAACGAGTGGAGCTTCATTTGTATTTGCAGCTACTCACCAAGTGCTAGCATCACTGCCTCAGCTCTACCTCAGATCATCAGACATTAGATTCTCACCAGGCCCAGTCCCTAGTGCAAAAAGATTGGGGGCCACTGCTTTATAGTGTTCCATTATGTGAATGTGACACAATTTATCCATTCAGCCATTGATGGGCATTTGGCAGTTTCCAATTTTGAATTATTAGAAATAAAGCTTCTACAAACATTCCAATACATGTCCTTGGGTGAACACATGCACACAATTCGGTTCGGTATATACCTTGGGGTGAAATTGCTGGTCACAAACCTACTTTCTTTTTTTAAAGATTTTTAAATCTTTCATGTATTAAAAAGTGTGTATGTATATATTCACACTCACAAACTTAGAACTTAAATAGAATATTACTGCCATAGTCTATTCAGGCTGCTATAACAGAATACCACAGACTAGGAGGCTTATAAACAACAAAGAGTTATTTCTCATAGTTCTGGAAGCTGGGAAGTCCAAGATCAAGGCACCAGCAGATTCGGTGTCTGGTGAGAGCTTACCTCCTGGTTCATGTACTGCTATCTTTTCACTGTGTCCTCACATTACGGAAGGGGCAGAGACTCTATGGGCTCTTTTATAAGAGCATTAATCCCTTCATGAAGGCTCCATCCTCATCACCTAAGCATCTACCAAAGTCCCCACCTCCAAATATCATCACATGAGGAATTAGTTTTCAATATACAAAATTGGAGGGGGACACAGTCTATAATAATTATTAACATTTTTAAACATCTGTCTTTCTCTCTATTCCATCCCATTTTCTATCTCAGTAGTAACCATTATTCCAAATTTTATCATTCCTTTGAGCCTTTATTGTTTTTACATATAGATATATATTATTTAGATATATAAATATATGTATCTCCCTAAATAATACATTATTTTGTTTTTCATGTTTTTGAACTTAATGGAAATGGAACTCTGCTTTATTTTTCTTCATAGCACTTCTCACCAATTAACATTTATTTTCTTATTTATATATTTTTCGATTTATTATCTGGCTCACCCTCTCCCTCACAGCATCTTGAAAAAAAAAATATATATATATACACATATATATATATATTTTTAATTCACTATCATATCTCCAATTCCAAAAAGAGTGCTCAATTAACATTTGTTGAATGAAAGAATGAGAAACTTTGCTCTCTACATGACTAATATGATTCAAGGTGTCTGTGAAAATAAAACAATTTTAATAATAGCTGATGAGCATTGTCCTGCTAAGGGTTCTTCTGTGTCAAGAAAAATGAGTGCAGGAAGTTCTGAGGTAATAAAAAATGTAGCTTTAAAATGATAATAAATGTAATGGGCCTATGGAGCAATGGAAAAGCATCTGCCTCACGTCAGCAAACCTAAACTGGAATCTGGCTCTGCCACTTGCCAGCTGTGTCCCTGTGAACAAGGCTTGACATCTTGAGTTTCCACTTCCTCATCTACAAAATTGTGGTCAATGTGAAGGTTAGATGAATGCATGGATGAAAATGCTCTGAAGAGTATGTGCAAAGAAAATTATACTACAAACTGTCATCAATATCTAAAGTCGGAGAAGGCTTTGCATATTAAGCATCTCCACAAAACTCTCTCTCTATGTCCTCCTCCAGTTTAAATTTTATATTATAAAAACACTTCATTTTTAAAAGGCATTCGTCTTCTCTAATTTTCTTCTCACACAGCAGGAGTTTCATTAGAATAGGTGAGTAGACAGATGTGAGTAGAAAAGAAAGAAACCCACAGGGGCACAGATGTGGTCTCCATGAGCCCTGACAGGCCCTTAGAGGAGCCTAAAACCCACAGCATCCTGGCCCAGAAATGCAGGTGGTCTTTCCCACAAAAACACATATGCAGACCAAACCTCATTCATCCTTGACCTAATTCTTCCCTCATTACACAGCTATTATAATAAATTAACATCGTGGTTAACACTGTACCTATCATGCACCTGATGCCACAAAAGTTCAAAAAAAAAAAAAAAACCAAACATGGCAAGAAAAGGGATGTCTCCCTGATTCCAAGAAAAATCACCTCCTTTCTCTGAAGTCATTACCCAAAATCATGAATATTCTACTCCCTAGTTAGATCAGTAGCTAAAACCCCTACCCCACAAGTAAAGCAGGGCAGCTCCCTTTCTAGCTTGCCTGCTCTCTTGAGAGTGTACTTCCGCTTTCAATAAATGAGCTATTGCTTCACTGCCTTCACTGTTTATCCGTGAATTCTTTCTCGTGACGTTGTCAAGATCCTGGTCAACTGTCTGGTGATAGTTTTATATCATTGAGATATAATTCAAATACAGTAAAATTCACCATTTTAAAGTGTACAATTCGATCATTGTTATTGCATTCACAAGGTTGTATATCATCATCACTATATAATTCCAGAACATTTTTGTCATCCAAAAAGAAACCCCATACTCATTAGCAGTCACTCCCCATTAATCCTTCCCCCCAGTCCCTGGCAACTACTAATCTCTTTTCTGTCTCTATGAATTTGCCTAGTCTAGACATTTCAAATGAAGAGAATCATACAGTATGTGTCCTTGAGTCTGATTTCTTTCATTTAGCATTTGTTGATCCATATTGTAGCATGTATCAGTACTTCACCTCTTCATTTGGCTAGATAATATCCACTGTATGGACATGCCACATTTTATTTATCCATTGTTTCCACTTCAGGGCTATTATGAATAATGGGATAAAACATTTGCGTACAAGTTTTTGTGTGAACATATGTTTTCCATTCTCTTAGGTATATATCTAGGAGCGGAACTAATAGGCATACAGTAACTCTATATTTAACTTTTCCAGTAACTGCTGTTTTCCACAGCAGCTGCATCACTTTATATCCCCATCAGCAATGTATAAGGGCTCCAATTTCTCCACAACCTCCCTCAACATTACTTCTTGTTTTATTATCCTTTATTTTACCTCATCAACACTGCCTCAGTCATATTAGTAGTGCAGGTCTAGAAACTATATAAATCAAAATAGAAAATTCCTATGTGACACTCATGTATTAAAAATAACTACAAAGTACTGTATCTAATTTTTCCTGGCAGAGCATATTCAGTACTTAAGCTGTCTTGCTCAGTGGGGTACTCAATTTGCCACCACACCTTCCTCACAACATTCTGCCAGGAGACACCTGTCTTAAACAGAGAGCTGTCTGGAGTAAGAGGAGCATTTGAAAAGCTTTTCACATGCATGTCCCATCATTTAACTTTATTCCAATGGTCCCTAACCTTTTGGGCACCAGGGACAACTCTCTTATGAGAAGCTAACGCCTAATGACCTAAGGTGGAGCTGAGGCAGTGCTGCTAGCGCTGGGGAGCTGCTGAAAATACAAACAAGGCTTCACTTGCTTGGTCGCCACTCATCTCCTGCTATGCAGCCTGGTTCCTAACAGCCCACGGTTCCAGTCCAACGCCCGGGGGGTTGGGAACCCTTGCTTTATTCTCTTGCTTGTGGTCGCAATTGGGGACAGCCTAACCCAGGTATAAACCCTGACCCACAACGGTGGCAGGGAGCATACCCTCAGTCTACTTGCCTCCCACCAACTCCGCCCCTCCACGCCCTACCTTTCGCCAACACTCCCACCCTCCTCCTGGAGCCCTGGGGCTGAGGGGCGGAGTAATGTGTATTAAAGAGTAGAGGACCAATTACCCAGCAACTCGGGAGAAGCGGCTCTCTACACTGGCAGATTCAGTCTGATGACGTAGTCAAAGCTCCAATCTACACTCTGGGGGCGGGGCTGAAGTCTGGCGGCGGCGCAGTGCGGAAGACCGCCTGGTGAGAACACGTGACCTGCGCCTAGAGCCGGAAGCTACCTAGCTGGTCCGGAGCGCCCCCAGCACCTAAGGCTGCGATGGTGAGTGAAGACGCATGCGCGGGAGTACGTGCTGGGGGTTCCGTGTCCCTGTTCCCTAATCTACTCGGTTGCCCCTTCTTGGGCCTACACTCCACCCTGTCCTTCTGCCCGCTGTGGGACGGAGAGGGAGGGAATGGAGATAGGAGGGGTGACGACGTAAAGGGTTGAGGAAGGATCTGTGGGATGGTGTACCGGGAGTCATGCGGAATTGGACGGGACGGTGGGACTGCGAAGGCCTCACGGGGTAGCAGAGGTAGGATATGGAGGGCCGAGGGAGCCCAGGAGCAGAGGATGAGGGCCATGTAGAGAAGAGGATCTGGAAGGGCCCTGGTTGAGAAAAGAGGTGGGGTGGTGGGAGGCACTGTCATGAGACTTGGGTTGCAAGTGAAGAGTATCCAGGAGCATCCTCCTAGAATGTTTCTGACTGACAACGTCTTTATCTACTAGACTTCTGCACTGACCCAGGGCCTGGAGCGAATCCCAGATCAACTTGGCTACCTGGTGCTGAGTGAAGGCGCAGTGCTGGCGGTGCGTTCTGGGCAAGGGAGTGCGGGGGTCCCCCCAAGTACACCTGGCTTGGTGATCCCTTGTAACGTTGCCCAGTTTAGCGCAATTTCCCTCAGTTCTTCATCTTAACTGATATAATGCCTGGCTTTCAATAATTAAATAAATCTCTAGAATCCTAGTGTACTAACTGTCCCGAGGTAAAAGGATTTATTAACTTTACCTAAGTCAGACAACTGGTTAGTTTTGTTGATAACTGATATTACCTGAGTTATTCTTGAATATGTATTCAGTATTTATTGAAGAGGCTTTACATTTTGTTCCATAGTATTGTTCCACAGTACAGAATTGTTCCATAGTATTGTTCCACAATACAGAATTAGTGCCCTAGAAGTTTTCAATCTAGCTAGAGAGACAAGGCCTATTAAGGTTAAAAGCTGAAAGCAATGTGAGCGGTAAAGACTACCAAAGGAGTCCTGAAAATTAAGGATTTAACCCTTTGTGTTGTAATTTGTGTTATATCAGGGAATCCTTGGAGGATATAAGAATTTATCTGGGCTTAAAGGCTGGTTGGTTGTGAACAGAAAAAAGCATGCAGGGCTGAGAGGTGAATGTATTTGTGGGGGTGTAACACCAGCCTGTCTGCACTGGTGGTGGGTTTATGTTGAAAATATTTGGCAAGATTTTGGGGGAAGAAGAGGATATGGTAAGGAAAGATCTGATTGTGGAAGGCTTTAAAGGTCAGGTTAATAGGGTTTTTTTGTTTTTTTGTTTTTTTGTTTTTTTAGGTGAGGCAACCCTTAGTTGACCTCACAGATTGTAAGGACCTTGTCAATTTACAATCCCTTATTTATTTTATTTTATTATGCCTACAGCACCTGGTCTTCCTAGGTGGTCTCCCACCCAAGTACTAATCGGGCCTGCTTAGCTTCCGAGATCAGACGGGATCGGGCTTGTTCAGGGTAGGATGGCTGTAGACCAGGCTAACAGATTTGGGTTAATTTTGAGGGTAATAGCTTTGAAGGATTTTTTAACAGAAACACGAGCTGATGAGATTGTTGAGCATGATTGTTCTATTAGGTGTGAAGATGGGCCAGAAAGGGCGGGATCCAGTAGGGAGGCTGCTACAGAAATCTAGGTATGGGACTGGGCTGGTGGCAATGAGGAGCAAGGAGAGAAGAGAATTTAAAGAATCAATATATCATGGTAATGACTAAGATAGATAGTAGAGGAGATACTTCTCCATCCAGTTAGACTTTGACTCCAGCCTAGAATGATGGCACTTTAATAGGAAGTTACTAAAAGAAATTGATCAGGGAAAGGGAGAGGTAAGGGGAATTTTGATGGCTTGACTTTAGACATTGACTTTGACTTAGAATAACAGCAGTTAATACATATTTCTAGGTGATGTTCTAAGCAGCTCACCAGTATTATCTCACGTAACCTTCAAGAGCCCATAAAATAGTACTGTTGTCTCCAGTTTACAGAGGAGGAAACCGAGGTACACAATGTCCAAGAGAGCAAAGGACACTGAATTAACTTAGTGAGAGGCCCATATTGAGAAGATAGGAAGAAGTTGCAATGGTCACCAGAAAAGAGGACGTCTAGGCCACAGTCACATCATTACCCAAAGGCTAGGAAATAGGGAGGGGTTCAAGGATAAAGGGGTTATTTGTTTCAAATTCTGCAGATAGGGCCACAATGGGAAGATTGAGGAAAAGATGAAGCCTTGAACAAGTCAGTGGTGGGTAGGCACTGATGTCTGAGAATGTGGTTTTATCAAATAAGTGGGGACAAGGAGAGAAATTGAGTTTCAAGTGATTAGGAAATAATGGTCAGTAAAAAGTGGATGAGAGTCACTGCTTATCAGGTGAAGCCCAGTATAAGAATGAGAAACAGAATAGTATCAAGAGGGGTAACAACATCCATCATAGGACAGTTTTAGGCTTGTTTTTTTTCAAAACTGGGTGGCCTGGGGGTGCTAAAAGATGGAGGGAGAGAGTACCAATGCTAGAGCCAAAGTGACTGTTCTTGGAATTCCCCTAATTTCTGCCATCCTCCTTCCTCTGTCTGCATGCAGTCATCTGGAGATCTAGAGAATGACGAGCAGGCAGCCAGCGCCATCTCTGAGCTGGTCAGCACAGCCTGTGCTTTCCGGCTGCACCACAGCATGAACATACCCTTCAAGCGCCTGTCAGGTGAGCCCCAGCCCCTGCCCCTGGTGGTAGTGATAGGAAGTGGGGTGCTCCCAGAGATGGGTACTCCTCTCAGAGAAAAAAATATTGTCTATTACCAACCTCCCACTATGTCCTCCTGGGGTCTCTCCCTGGTTCTGGCCATTTTCTTCCCTTTGGGATTCACCCCTGCATCAAAAGTATGAGAAAGCAAGAGAAGGAAGGGGATTGAATAGAGACCACCTATCTTCAGATCTCTAAGCCCTGAACCATTGAATTTCTTTGGCTTTTGATTCCAGCCAGTTTGTTTATGACTCCATGAAAGTCATCACACCCCACTAACTTTGTGCTCCCTTCCCTCTCCTGGGGTGGGGGAAGGTATGTCTCCCTTCCAGTGGTCTTTGGAGAACACACGCTGCTGGTGACCGTGTCAGGACAGAGGGTGTTTGTGGTGAAGAGGCAGAACCGAGGCCGGGAGCCCATTGATGTCTAAGCCTGCCCAGTGCGAGGAGCACAGGTGGATTAAGCCTCTCAGATGAGGAAGATGCAAACCTCCTCCACCTCTTTCTTGGCCTGCTGCTAGAACTAAGGCTTTCTGCTCACCCACTCCCCTAATCCCATTTAACTGGAAGGACAGAGGCTTGGGGACTCTGCACTGTGTTAAGGAGAGTGAGGACAAGGGGACCTCCTTCATCCCGTCCCTCCCTCCTAATAAACATGAGTTTGATGTTCCTAGGCCCAGGTATATATGTTGGGGCGAGGGCTAGCGGGGTGGAGGTGGTGGTCGTTACACCCATGTCTTCTGCCTTTTAGGGAGAAAGTCATGCACCTCAGCACAGAGAGGTGGAGCTAGGCCACCTCTGGGAATATCAAACTAGGAATTTAAAAAGGTGGGAAGGGAGCTGAGGGGAGCTATTTGGTGCATATGCTGAAGGGTATCATTCTGAGTCCTTGGGTCTCTGCTCCTGCCACCAACACACAAACCGCATTTTTCTACCTCCTGAATAGGCATTTAATGGTCACATTTCAGTTGGAAGCAGTAGTTGGAGAATAAGTTACAAGAATAGACAGACCAAAAAAAACAAAAGCCCATACAACTTAAAGTGCTTCAGGCTACAAACGTAAACATGAGGGGCAGAAGGAGGCCACCTAGCTATCTCCCCTGAGACAGAAGGGTCATTGTCTGGGTCCCTTTACCATCACCACCCTCTAATCTCAGCCCTGGGGTGGGTGGGAGGGAATGTCAGAGGTGGGAAAGACAACTTAATAGGAATGAGAAAACACTTTGTAAACTTAGAACCAGGGTACAAGGCGGTGGGGGTGGGGAGGGTGGGCAAAGGAGCTCTTAGAGCCCTTGCCCTGGCCAAGGGGTGGGGCCAGCACCCCCAGGAAGTCGGGGGAATACTGTTGGCTTAGAGCTGCAGCCATACCTGCCCATTTCACAGCTTCTTCCTTCCTCAGCAGACACAGAGAGGTGGCCCTGTTGGGCCTCCTCACCCATAACGGGAGGCATCCCCAGGGGAGGCACAGCCTAGAGTGAGGACCCCTTCCAGAGGCATTGGATTTTGGGAGTGTAAGAGGGAGGAGAGTCGGCACGGTGCTACTTTACAGGCTCTACCACCAGGACCTTGCACTCGCGCTTGGCAATCTTGTCCAGAGAGAGCACAGCCTTGTCCGGGGGCAGGTAGAGGGGGCGGCCAACAGGGGAGGCCACAGGGGGCGTGATGGCCCTGCGCTCCATCACACTGCCCGACCTGGGGGAAGGCAGAGACTGTGGGCTCTGGTTAGACCTCAGAACCCCTTCCTGCTTCCCCTCCATTTCCAGCCTCTATTAAGTCCAATGGCACCCCTCCCGAGGTTCCATACCTCATGAGGTGGCTGCGGGAGGGCTGCTGGTGGGAGAAGGACTGAGAACGGCCCAGGCTAGCCTGATGCCTCTCCACCAAGTCCCGGACAGCAGGGCTGCTGGGGCTGCTCTTGCGAGAGAGGGGCCGGGCCTCAGGCGGAGGGTGGGACACGCTGGCAGTGAACTGCAGCTTCAGTTTCATGTGTTGGCTCAGCTGGTGTGGAAAGACACGGATCAGCATTCCTGCTTGGCTTCCAGGCCCCAGACCTCTTTTCAAATCATCTTTCCCCTTGACAGGCCAATGTTGGACCTAGATTCCACCTTCCCTCTGCCTGGCTTTTTAGTGCCACCCACTGTATTTCATCCACAGAAGCTAGCGACTCTGACGTCTCTCACCTCGACATTCTGCATCACCCACCACACTGCCCAGCCCCTCCCCAGCCCACCTCAAAGAGCCCCGTCCTTAGAGCCTGGAAGGCTACACTGAAGGTGAGTGCACTGCCCTTCCGAGAAAAGCCGAGATTGTTGAGGGGCGTGTGGCAGACAATGGAGTCTAGGGCAGCTTGCATAGCCCGGCGCTCCTCCTCACACAGCTGCTTTCCTGGGGGGCAGAAACAGCAACTAGTAAACATATGTACAGTGTTCCTCAGTTCACAAAAGGCTTTCATGAGCACAGTCTCATTTGATCTTCAAAGCCACCTTGCCAAGTTTTATAAATAACAAGTTAATATTTTCTTACTATGTGTTGAGGTCTATTCTAACCACTTCACATACATTAAATCTTTAAATCACCATAACAACCCCATGAGGTATTATTTTCTTTATTTTAGAGATATGAGGGATTTGCAGCTCAGAGAGGTTAAGTAACCTACCCAAGGTCACACAACTAGCAAATGGCAGAGGTAGAAATCAAACATACCAGGGAGTTCAGCTTCAGTATCTGTGCCCTTAAATCATTCTGCCCCACCGCCTCTCTAAACTCTCCGTCTGTGACACTGGAGACCACCCATGTACAAAGCTGACACAGCCTGCCACAAGTCACCCACCTCCATGACTTCTTCCTGTCCCCTCCTCTCCTTCGGGACAAGGTCCCAGCCTGGCAGCAACCTACCAGCCTGCGCATGCTCCGGGGTCCACACGAGCCTCACAGCAAGGAAGTCTTGGAGATTGTTGAGCAGCGTGTAGGTGACAGTGAAACGCTCGTAAGTCCGAACAGGGGACTCACAAGAAGCAGTCATCACAAAGCACGGGCGGTCCAGGCGTATGCTGGGCAGGCTAGAAGCATTGAGAAAGAGGAAAGTTTGATGTGTGTGTGTTGTGAAACAAAGGTGAACAGGACGGTGCCCATCAAGGGTTCCCATACACTCACCGGTAGTGGGTGTAGATGCTCTGGGTGAAGGGCAACTTCGGGGTAGACCACTGAACTACAGCAATCAGGGGGACTTCTAAGCCCTGCACGAGGGACAAAGGGAACCATCACATGTATCAGAGGTCTCTCTTTAGTCACTCCCGCCCCCTGGCCTTTCCCTCCCACTGCTGATTCTTAAACTTTTTCCTTGAACACACCAGCCCTTTATACTCACCTCCTTAGCCCCTGGAGGTGGCTGCTCACCCCCTCTCAGCTGAAATAGGAAGTTGTGTTCTTCCAGGGCACTGAGTGGGCAGGGGAAGCAGCCAGAGGTACCAGGAAGCCGACAGAAGGAGCCCATGGAGACCTCCCCAGATTGGTGACTGGTTCAGAAGAAAGGGGGACAGAGCTAAATCTTTCCATGCCAGAACTCTTGACCCTGCCCTCATCCCCACCACTTTGAAGCCCTGTCCCAAAACCTCACCAGACATTGTCCACCAGCAGCACAGAGCCATCGGGCATGACAGGTAGATAACTGGCATTGAAGTTTGGGAGAATGCGGATATCCCAGATGGAAATTTCCTCCTGGGAGGAGCTGTTCAGCACTGCAGGAGGTAACTAGCTTAGCTCAAGAGTGTCTGGACCCCTCAGATCCCAACTTAATCCCCCCGAAACAGACTTATCCCCACCAACCTGCACAGAGTAACTGCCACCCAGTCAATGCCCTTGCTGTTACCCAAAGACTTGAGCCACCAATCTGCTCACCCTTGAGAACAGTCAAGTGTTTTCCAGCCACAGTGAACTGGCGGCATTTCAAAACTGGAGGGGGCAGCAGAGTCAGCAGGGTGCTCACTGCAGGAAAGGGCGGAGGCAAGAACTGATGGGCTGTGAGCAGAGACTTCACCTCCAACCCACAGTTATAATCTTCCTCTTCTCAGATGGAGCACTTGCCAATATCACCCCCTCCACTCTGTCCCCCAAATTCCAGACTCTAGCATTTTCTTCGTGCATTCTCCCCACCTTGGGCCTTGAAAGTGCTCTGTTCCCCCCGGAAGGTCTCCCCAGGAGATCGGGTCTGCAGCAAGCGCAGGTAACCTTGATCTCTGACCTCTGGTGCCTCAACCTCCCGCTTCCACACAGTCACTACAATCTAAGCAAAGGAGACACAAGACCACAGTCAAGGGGAGAGAGAGCCAGCCAGCCTGAGAAAGGGCATTTGAATTAGGACAACAGCTCCGCCCCCTGCCAATCTTACCTTGGCCTTAGGTGTCCCTGGGGGCAGTCTATCCAGTGAAACAGTGAGTGGGAAGATGACCTCATCTGTGGACAAAATTGGTTCCTCCACAGGCAGCTGGGAGTGTTAAAGGGGTGAAGAGGTCAGGAGAGACAGCCCCGCAGCGTTCCCTTTAAGATCTGCCGCGCGTGGTTCTTCTTGCCCTCCCCTCTCCTCATCCGTCATCTGCCTTCTGCTTCCCTCCACCATCCCTCTCCTCTCCTGTCTTGGAAGCCTAGCAAACAGCCCCACCGCCCTTTGCCATGTCACCCCAGTTGCTCACCGTGGTCGTTCCCCCTGAGGTAGCAGGGCCAGGGCCGTGAGTGAGAAGGGGGCTGCAGCCTCGAAACAACGCCCCACCGCCAGGATCTCCGCCCCCTGGGGGTTCGGGATCCAGGTTGCTGGAGCCACCACACCCGGGCGCCCCGCCTCCGGCGCTAACCGAGGCCAGGGCGGCCAGAGTGGTTGCCAGCTCCGCCCAGGCCCCATGGGAGCCCAAGCTCACGCCACCCCCGGCGCCGGAGCCCGCGCCGCCCCGGCAGCGCAGCACCAGCAAGAAGCGGACAGTCTCCCCCAGGTAGAGGTGGTTGCGCCGGGGTAGCGCCCGGTACCGGCCTGGGTCCCCCGCCAGCTCTGCGCGCGGCGGCAGCGGCACGGCGGGGAAGTACATCGAGTAGTCACACTGGGACTCCATGGAGTGGCGAGAACTGCGCGGCCGGGGGGCAAGGCGGGCCAAGGCTGCCTTGGGCAAGGGGCCTCTGGGGTGGGTCCGGGTAGTCCCGACACCCTACGGGGGCTATGCGCGGCCAGGCCAGCCCAAGAGACCCGCCGGGGCCGGAAACCGGGGCAACGAACCCGGAACCGAGACCCCGCAGGGCCGGAACCGGGTGCGGGGCCGAATGACTGGATATAAACCGGAAGCGGAAAGGAAGGGGCGTGGCCTCTGAGGCCCCGGAATTTGTGGGTGACGGACCCTGGAGGAGAGGGGCGGGGTCCGGTTCGTGTTAGGGTGCAGCAAGAAGGATTTAGGAGGGACTACAGAAACACTTCTTAGAGAATAAATATTAGAATTCCTTACAACCCCACTCCTCCCAGGAAGATGCGCCATCCCTTTCCTCCCTACATAAAGCAAGTCCCAGTTTCAGATTATTTATTCATTGAACAAACATTTCATGATGAAATGAGCATAGTTCAGTAACAAATATTTCATAGAAAAATGAACACATTTTTCTAATCTACCTTTTCCCAAATTTTCTCTGGCTTACACCATGGTTTACTCCTCCAGGGAGCCTCTTGAGAGTGCTACAGGGGCCTGCTAGGGGGCTGGAAAGGGGAAGGGGCAAAATGGGGCTGAGGATCCTGTTAGGAACTGAACGACTGGATTCCTTGGCACAGGCTGGAGGACTTTGGGCTCACATCTGTGCAAAGTTCCATTTGTCCTCTAGGGAGTAGATATGGTTTCTGAGGGAAGGGAAAATGTCATCTGGCTGCCACACAGTTATCACATGCGTCCTTGTAGATTAGCTGCTCTTCAACCTAAGATTTAGTGGTCTAATTCCTAGGGAGAGAGTAGCCTTGAAGTCTTGAGGGGCAGAGAGACTGTTGGGGGGAACTGCTTGACATCTAGCTTGTCTTTGTACTGTAGCTCAGGGGTGGCCAGGCGCTCGCACTCCTCCTGGTCTTGGAGGCTCAGTCCACTCCGAAGAACATAGCCCAAAATCTTACCTGACCCAAACTGGAAAGGGCGGAACCGTCGGTCAGTGATGTTTTTGGGGTCTAAAGCCTCACCTCCAACCAGGCAATGTTTAGCTAGGGCCTCTCGGCGAGCCCGGAGCTCCACCACTGCACTCTCCAGCCGGCTCTGGCCGTATTGCTTTATTCGTGCCCACAGACTGTGGTTGAAGTGAACATAAAGAGCCCAGTCCAGGTTGTTCCAGGCTCGGGCCCGTGCAGTCAGCGGCCTGTCCTCAGTGGTCAGTCCACCATTGCTGACAGTACTTCTGCCCTGCTCACTTCCAGCCTGGGCATTGTGCATGAATCCTACCACATCATCTAGACCCCAGCACAGGGCATCTGCCAGCAGAACCAATGACTCATCAAAGTATTCAGCCACCAAGACCAGGTCAAAGACAGAATCCAGCCAAGCCAGATTCCACTGGATGAAGGATGAAGACCCCAAACCTAAAGTGGCAGAGCTGGATGTCTGGCTGGGACCATTAGCAGCAGTAGGAGCAGGATGGAAGAGAGCATTGGGATCCAGGGTGTAGGCTCGAGGATCAGCACCGAAAGGCAGGACATGCAGCTGTGGGGGGTTGGAGTCTCTGGGGGGATGAAGATTTCCTCTCTTGGTCCTCATCTCTGGGGGGAAAGGGAGGCCAAAGTCAAACCATAGCAAGTTGCGTGCGTAGTGGTCCCCACGGGCTCCAGGCCGGTAATAGGCTCGAGGACTGTCCAGGAAAGCAGCCAAGGAAGGTGCCTTGCGGAAGGCCGATGAGGTGGATTTATAGTAGGAGAAGGCAGAGTGGGCCAGAGCTGCTGGATCTCGGACAATGGAAAAGAAAAAGCTGTCAGAAGGCATAACCCGAAGTACCTGCAGAAGAGAGAAAACAGACATAGGGAGAAAGAACTGTACCAGGAAGAAACAGAGTGCAAGCACAATGCTCACAGATCACCCAGCCTCTTCAGACTTCCTCCTCACAGGTCTTCCAGGAACCCCCAGCTTCCTTCACTAGCTGACAGATCTTGGGCAAATTATTCAACATCTCTGAGACTCAGTTTGCTCACCTGCAAAATGGGGATATTTATACTTTCCTTCCCAGCTGATTATGGAGGCTTCATGGGATAAAGGATATAAAGAAATCTGGAACATGGGAAGCTCTTGGAGAACATTTATTTCCTTGGGCCTTTTTGTCTGCCTTGGTCAGTAAAACCTCTAGCAATCAAACTTTGTGTTCACTTCTCCAACAAAAAACTATTAAATGCCTACACTGGTACTCTTGGTCATAGCTCCAAGAAAGGAACTGGTCTCAGGCCTCCTCAGGGGTGTTCACTGGTAGCAAAGAGAGAGGAGAGGGGGCAACCATAATACTGTCTCAGGTATAGGTTTCAGGTGGGCAGACAAGCCCGAGATGATCAAAAGACAGGGTACTTCTGGGTTTCCTAAGCGTTTTGGAGAGCAAAAGACATCCCTGGACAGAACGCGGGAGCAAGGGTCACTTGGTAGGGGGCTTCCCTGAGGCCTGGGACATTTGATCTTAGCAAGAAGGAAGGTAGGAATCAGGCTGAGTCAAGCAGATCCATGTCAGAAACCAGCTCCTGGGCTCCCTGAAGAGTTTATGCCTCTGAACGTTAATTCTCTCATTGAACCTGACTCCCTGACACAATGCCCTCCAATCTGCTCTGCTAATATGGGCATGCCTGCAGGGCAGAGCATGTGCCCTGTGTATCCCTTTGAAAGCAGAGGAGAACAGAGCAGAGAATAGTCTGTGGTATCAGGTAGGCCTGGAATAAAATAGCAAGTCAGCTATTTACCAGTCATGTAACTTTGAGCAGGTTATTGAACTTCTCAGAGCCTTCATTCCTCCATGTAGAAGTAAATGGAACATGATAGGTATTCAATGAATGGTGGTGACTATGAAGGTCATCACCCTAACCTCTAGAGAAACCTGCCTCAAAAATCATTGTCATCACCTCGCTTCCAGCAGTGGGCCCTTGCTACCCATTACACTCATGCTCCTTAGCTGCTTTCTCCAGCTCCAGCTTCAACAAGAGTGTGTTTGCAGCCCCTGCTGAATTTCTACCTCCTACACACATACTCCTTCCTTACACACACACACACACCACCACCACTACCACCATGTCTTTGCTGATATCTTGCTCCCTCTAAGAATGCCTGATGTGCTCCTTACTATAAAAACATGCCCACCTTTTCCTTTAAAACCTACCTCTCCAGGAATCCCTACCTCTTTTGATGAATATTCTCCCCAACAGTTCCAAATACAAACATACATACACACACACATGCCACGGAAGGCACTTTGACTTTGGAGAAGATGGGCCTGAGTTCAAATCGGATAACAAAAAGCAGTCACTTAGCCTCTCTGAGGCTCAAACTCCTCATCTGTATAATGGGGACACTTATAATGCCTTCTTGGCGAGGTGATGGTAAGATTAATACCCAGCACTCAAGAAGTATTTAATAAAAGTTAGTCTCATCCCTGTATGTTTTCATTTGCACATTGACTTTCTTCCTCCAAGAGCTCTCAGGTTTCTATGTGTATACAGATGACTGTGTGAGTGCATGTTCCCATCTCTTCCTTTAGAACTGAGGCTCCAAGGGTGTCAGGGCTGGGCTAGGGCTTGGCCCAGCCCTGATCTCCCAAATCTGGAAGATGTGGTGAGGGGAGTGAGAGGAAGACAGGTCAGAGGCTGAGCAGAGGTCTTAGTGACAGTGGAAGGGGCCAAGAAGAGCCAGGGGCACCTGAAGGGAGAATTTGGGAGGAGGGGGATCAGAGATGACAGGGCTCTGACGCCAGCAGGATATAATGGTCAATGAAGGAGATGAGTGAATTCCAGATGGGAGAGTGCAAGACTTCGACTCTCAGAGCTACTAAGGTAAGGACAGCTAAGGAGAGGAGAATAGGAAACCTCACCTTCATGGCCCCCATGCCCAACTTTTGAGTGAAGCGACACTTGGGAAGCCCCCAGTCCTGCGGCCTCCTCCCCGATGGTCTTGTCCACAGGCCTGATCCCATGTCTCTCCAGTCCCATCCACCCCCTTTACACCCACTCACCTCTTTCAGGTTGAACCTCATGTGATGACAGAGGATGTGGAAGGGGGGCTGGGTGCCTCCCCCCTGAGGGTGGTAGCCTTTGACCCAAGAGGCCTGGAAAAGCCTTGGGTAGCCAAACTGGTAGCGGGTGGGGAGGGCAAAGCGCAGCCCATGTCGATCCCCGTAGCGATGAAGCAGGCTCAGCACAGAGCTGCTCCCAGATTTATGTGTCTTCAGGAACACCAGCCGCTGCCGGGGAGGGCAGGACGGAACAGCTGGTCCTGGGGATGGGGCCCATGGCTGTCGGAGCTGCAGCCCAGGTAGCCTGGGGAGAGATGGGAGGGGAAGTGTCCTGGCCCCCATCAGCAGGTGGATGGATGTCTTGTGGAGCAAAGACAGGGTGTAGAGTTAGTTCCCACAAATCACAGCTCCAGGTAGGACTGGTGGGAGCAAGTAGGGAGCATCTGTTGGGCATTGGGATAAGATGAAACTCACCTCTTCTGGAAGGGTCCCCCCCAGAGCTGGAGGGCAAATCCAATGGTCATGAAGACTCCCAGAGCCACCCCCAGGCTCCAAGGCCCCCAGAGGCGCATGGTCCTGGTAGAGCCCATGTGGCACAGGGAAAGGAGACAGGGCAAGGGCCAGGCACAGAGGTAGAGACAGCTTGAGACAGCTGTGCAACTCCAGAAGGTGCAGGTTCGAGATGGGGGGTCATTCCCCAGGCCTGCTTGCAGCCCTGGTTGAGTCTGCCCCCTGAGTTAGCAGATTTTTACCTCTGTCAGCGTCTAGAAGGAAAATGAGGGGAGGAAGAGGAGTCTAAGGAGAGGTTAGAGACTTCTCTCCTGCTGCTGCATCTGAGACCTAATTCACAAAGGGGAGTGGCAGTGAAGAGGGCGTACTCGCTATACCCCGATCTTCCAGGTGGCCCCACAACTATTCCTCTGCTGTCAGCCTCCAGCTCCCCCAGCTTCCATCTACAGTTTCTCTCTGAGCCTCAGGGATTTGGAAGGGAAGAGGAAAAAGGCAGAGACCCTGCAAGAAAGATCAGACCAATTCACTTATACAACAGTGGGGTGGACATCGCCAGGTTCCTGGCTTCCTCCTGAGCCTCTGTGACAGATTGGAATGAAGAGCCCCATTTGGAGGCTGAAAGGGGAAGCCATAAGGAGGGAATTTCAGTCAGACAGATGAACCCATGGAGGTGAGATTACAGGAGTGACTTTGTAATGAGTAAGAATCAGTCATCTGGTCTAAATTCAGGCATCTCTTTTTCCTCTCAGCACGGGGCAGACCCCAGTGTGGGAGGGGCTAGGGGAGACGTAGGGTTACTTATGAAACCCAGCTCCCTAGACATACCCCCACACACCCCAGCTGTTCTCTTTCCAACCCCATCAGTGCACCCAAAGGAGAATGAGAGGGTGGGGCTGAAGAGAGAGAGAGAGAAATTCTGACAGACACAAACACAGTTTGGAATCCCTACCCAGGCCCCAGTTTCCTAATCTGCTGGGAGTCCCTACCCACCCCTTCAGATTACAACCCACAAAGTCAGACCACAGCCTTTCCATCAAGTCTCGACAGCCCCTTTCCAGGGTGAGCCTGGAGTAACCCCAGAGAGAACCCATACTTGTTACCTAGAGACCCGCCCCCTCTGGCATCACTCGCCTGTGCCTTCCCCCAACATAGCCCCCAGTATTCAGCCCTGCACAGAACTCTTGTGTCCATATTTCTTTTACTCCTTCCACCCGTCTGTCTCCTCCCATTACCCTAGGTTCCAGCCCTCTGCGCCCTCCAACTTTGGTGACTACTTAGTCACCAGCCCTTTGTTGGCCCCCTTCCAGGGTCTATGAATGCCCCCTTACCCAAGACTCCTCCCATAAATTCTAAGAGTCCCTCCACTGGCTGCAGCCTCAGTGTCACTTGCCCACTTACCAAGTCACCTGAAGAGCAGCAGGGAAATTGGGATCTGGCCCTCCTCCCACCGCTCCCCGCTCCTCAGCCACCACCCAGCTCCTCTAGCTCTGCTCAACTTTCCCCGTAAACTTTCTCAGAGCCCAAGCTCCTCCCTCCTCCCTCCCTTTGTCCAGCCAGTCCCGGCAGCTTTGATCGCTTTGCTGGGTTTCAGAACCTCCTGGCAACTTTCCCTTGTCAGGGCACCCAGCCCGCCCTTGGAAGACTCTGCTGCTACCCTTTCACACTTAGGAATCAATTTTACTTTTTTGTCTTTCTCTTTTTGCAGGACAAAAGGCTCATTCAGGAGACAAAAAGAAGGAAAGGAGAAAGTAACAAACAAGAGTCTAAAGCAGACATTTTCAAGGACTCGTGACAAGGTAGCCAGAGGCTGACTTGCAGAGAGAACAGGAGCTTCTCACCCTGAAGGCAGTAGACAGGGGTGTGGTAATGTTAATGGTGCCTCGTGTTCAAAAATAATTTTCCCAGTACAAGGTGCTTCCTCACACAGTTCCTGTTTGGTCCCCATTTTTCCCCCTATTTTACGGATGTAGGTTCTCAGATCTAGAGGGTGGACAACTTGCTCAGACTCAGTTATCAGGGCACAGGTTTCAAGAGAGGTGAGAAGCAGGCAAAAATGAACTTGTCACGGGACTTCTTCCAGGAGCTAGGGCTCAGGGAGGGATGCTGGAGTTATAGAAAGTCACACTCAGGGTCCAATAAATTAGTTGTTTATTTGTAAAATGCAAAGCTTGTGAAGGATGTGGGTGGCAGAGGTAATGAGTCTTTTTTTCTTTTTATATTTTAGTTTAGGAAATTGACTGAAAAAACTTAGAAGAACCCAGGCCCATAGATCCTGACATCCTATTCATACACCCTAGTCCCCTCTGCCCCACACCCAGTCAATACCCAGCTTTGTACATTTTGAAACCAGGTGAACCCGCCCCTCCGAACTTCCAACCTCCTTCAAATCCCACCCTCCAACTAACACTCTAAAACTCCTCCCTTTCTCCTCAATGGGGCTGACCCCAAACTTATGGGCTTGGTTGGAGAGACCATACCTCCTTCCTAAATAAATACCCACAGCTCCCCCCACCCCACCCCACCCCAGATACCAAATGAAAAAATAAATATTGTGAACACCTACCCACTCCCAATAGGAATCTCCTGGACTTGGGGCCCCAGCCATTTACCCAAAAAGTCCCTTCTCTACCTTCATGGCAGCCCCCTTCAACTCCTCCCCAGATCCAGCTGAGTGGGGAGGAGGGGAAGAGCCATGAACCCTTCTGATGCCAGGGCACCCCTTCCCTGTTATCGAGGTCCAAGCAGGGCCAGGACTGAGAGGAAGAGAATGAGGATGGGTTGGGTGTGAAAACCAACAGACGTCCCCCCAGTCCTACTCCCGCCCTGGTTGTTACGGATGATGACACCTCTTCCTCTGCTCCCAGCACCATCTCTTCGAGGAGGGCGAGGAAGCCGGGCGGGGGGAGCTACAGCTGCTGTCCCAGCCATCCAGTCATCTGCATAGTGCTGTCCCTGTCCAGAGCCACTGGTGCCCTCATCTGCAGGGAGGGAGAGGATCAGAGACAGACAGGGATGGGCAAGAGGAGCAGTGGGAGACAGAGGGAGAGAGATAGAAAGAGGAAGGAAGAGAACTCAAAAACAGTACGAAAGAGAGTGGCAGGGGACACAGGTAGATAGTTGGGGGTTGGGAAGAGAGAGAAATACAGTATTAAGAAAGCAAGGAGACAGAGATCAGGCAGACATGGGAATAAGGGAAGGTGATGAGAGACAGGAAAAGAAACAATGAGACAGAGGCAGGAAAGAGACAGATGGGAAGAGAGGATAAACAAGAAAAGATAGGAAACAGGTACACAGAAGCAGCCAGCACACAGGGAAGAGGAGGCGGGGAGGGGAGGTAAAGAGAGACAGAGATGATGAGAGAGAAAAAAACTGAATGTCCTTGCCTTGCTTCACTGTCAAACTCTACCTTGAGGAGCAAGCCCAATGACCCCCGCCTTCCCACCTTCCCTTGGGGTTGCTCCTCCTCCCCAAACTCCTATAGCCTTTTGCCCAGAGTTCTGTAATAATGTTTTGTAGTCTTCCCAACAGGACCGTGAACTCACCGATAGAGACCTTTTCTCTCATTGGTCTTCTACCCCTTACCTTCGAGGTAAGTGCTCAATACTAGCTTGTAAAATGAATGAGTAATGGACGAATGATAACAGATGTGAGGGGAGGGACTCAGAAGGCAGTGGATGGGGCCCGGGTGCAAATGCAGGTGGCTATTGGAGCTAGGCCCTCGGGGCACCCCACAGGTCTCACCCCAGTCTTCCAGTTCCAGGTCTTGTCCTAGGGCGGCCGCCCTCATCCTGATCGTGGCCGCCCGAAGCCGCAGCCGCTGCATCCGCGTCCGGAGATCGGGGTTTGAGGCTTCCGCATCCAGCTCTGGGTTGTCGAGCCGCTCAGTCAAGGAGCCCCCGACCACGGGCAACAAGTACCTGCGAGTACAGCAGCTCCCGAAGTCTCCCAACCAGCCCGGTGGGCCCGTGCCAATCCCAGATTCGAGCCTCGCCCACCCGCCAGCTTGGCTCTCACTTGCCCCGCCCGGTTCCGGTCCAGCAGGGTGCTGCCTCCTGCGCGATTTCCGCTGCCACGGTGGGATCCCTGCACATCGTGAGGGGCAGCCCGGCCCAGAAGCCCCGTACCCGGCCCAGATGCTCGCGGAGCTCCCACACCTGGCGTGCAGAGAGAGTGGGTAGAGCTGCAGCGAGTGCCCACTCAGTGGGCCCGCCCGCTGCACCCTTGCAGCCGGTGGTTTCTTTGCTGCTCACCCCCACTTACCAGCTTGGGCAGCCTGTTGCCCGCCGCCATCGTGGGCTTCTTCTCTGCCCTCGCGGTCCACGGCCGACCCACCTCTTCAGCGGGGGCTGGGGCTCTGCGGGAGTGGGCATGGGACTTTGGGGCGCCCCCGCATTCCTGAAACACCTGTGGCACAGGGAAGAGGTGTCCCCCATGCAGTGAAATTCACACTGTGTACCTGCTCCAACACCTCAATCTTCCATGACACCCCAGTTTCCCCCAGATACCTTACAGCATCTCCTTGACACCCCACACTATACCCCAGGCCCTGACTTCCACCCTTCTCTCTCCTGTACTAGAGCTGACATCCCATACTGTCTCCTTCACCCCCAAAGCTGACACTCCCACATTCCTCAAGGCCCCAGTACCTGGGTGGACACCGTTACACTGTTTTCCTGGAGATACATCAGACCTTCTGCTATTTTCACCCCAATGGACTGGGCTGCCAGCTCAAAGGAAAAGGAGCCCTGAATCTTCTCAGCCAGAAACAAGAGACCATCTTGAAGAAGGGGGAGAAAGACAAAGGGAGAAATGAGGGGACAGCTAGGGAGGTACTCACTGAACTAGGAAGTTCCCACAAATCCTGACCTGAGCAGCAAGGTGTTGGATGGGGGAGACTCACATGAGAAGGACTACCCGCCATGCTCCTCCTCAATATGGCTTAAAACTCCCTCCCAGCCCTCCCCACTCACCCCTACACAGTCTTCCCAGGCTTTCCTGAGTCCTCACCTAGATAGGTCCCCCAGTCAGGGTCCAGTGTCTGGCTGCTGAGACAGCCATAGGCCACGTTGAGGCAGAAGCCCCGGCAGCGTGGCAGCGAGGGGACACCCTGACAAAGAGGGCAGCCGGTCAGACGCATCACAGCCCGCCTGCAGCCTTCGGATATGGGCATCTGGGGGCAGAGAACTGGGCTGTGTCATCCACAAACACTGAGGCTGCCCTCAGCCAAGCTTGGTGCTAGGCACAGAGATAAATCAAATATCCCATCCCTCCTGGCCATATATGGAAAGGTGACATGAATGACTAGGGTTGGTGACCCCATGTGGCAGCAAATAAGACCCCAGAAAACTGCAGAGGGAAGTTCCTAGGAGCCAGGTTATAGATACCGCTTCTTAGGAGAGATGAAACTAAAGAGGCAGTGGTAGCGGGGTAAGGGGATCTGAGAAAAGGTTTAAGGACAAGAATGAGCCCATCGTGGTTGAGGAAGGAGGAGACTGAGGATGCAGGAGGTAAGGGAAAGTAGATGGGAAGAGAACAGGCAATGGAGAGAGGACCTTGAACACCAGATCAGGAATCTGGCCTTCAGCAGCAGGGAAGGGGGAGCCACTGAGGGGTCTGGAGGAAACCAGGGTGGGCAGTACTCCCATCTTGGGATGCTACGAAGATGAGCAGACCCCCAGAGGCTGGCAGGGTATGAGTCATCAGAGGCACAGGAAAGGGTCAGAGGTGGGAGGAAGTCATGGATCATGACACAAAGGAGACTTCGCTCTGGTTCTCCTCCTTACTGATTCTCCCTGGGATGCCATTGCCTTGAGTCTGATATGGGAAGGCCCCAGATCTCTCCTGCTAGCTGGCACCTGACTCTCCCTCAAGGGGTCTCTCCTACTCTCCTTTTCCCTCCCTGAGCCCTGCCCATACTCAGGCTTCCTCCAACCTTAAGCACTTCGTTGACCACATCTTTTCCAGTCTCCAGACCTTGGACAAAGGCCAGGGCAGCCACCATGGCCCGGGTTACCTGGGTGAGGGGAAAGAAGGTGAGAAAAACCACAAGGTTGTGGTGCATCAGTCAAGACTGGGGCCAACAAACTACACCAAGGAGACAGGCAGTAGGGGTTAGGTTGTAGAGTTACCCTGGGGTGGTTAGGAGTGTCAGGTGGTATAGGGAGGTATGTCCAAGAGGCTCAAAAGAATTAGTCTAGAAGGATCAAGGGGAGCTAGGCTTGGGAAGAGGTAGAGAGATTGAGTTTTGGAGGGACTGAGTTTTACAGGGCTTGGAATCAGATGGTCTGTGCATCAGGACAAACCCTGAACTTGAAGCCAGGAAACCTAGGTATGAGTTACAGCTCTACCATTTACTTGTGATGAGGCCTTAACTTCTGGGAGGCTCAGTTTTCTCATCTGTAAAACAAGGCTACTACCATCTACCTCACAGAGTTACAATGACAATTAAACAAGATACTATAAAATGAAAATTGTTCTCAAATATTAAGTGCCTAATTCACATTTAGTTGAACCAGAGGAAATCAGGATATTAGGATAAGGGAGGAACTGGCAGAAAGGTGGCTGGAGGCCAAGAGCAGGTGAGTGGGTCAGGGATGTGTGTGAAACTAGGGGGGACATTCAATCAAGGGAGACCAAGAAGTATTGGGTCAGGCAGGGGTGACTGAGGCTCAAAAAGGGGTCACCAGGTCAGAGATAGCTGCCATGCAGGGTGTGGGGATCACAATATCAGGGGTGACTGGGGCATGAAGTGGGGGTCATTGGGTTGGAGGTTGAGTGCACACTTCATAGGTCACTAAGTCAGAGGTAGCTGAAACTCAGGACTTGGGACCCCTCACCTGCAGGCGGAGACGGTGGGGTGAGTCCCCGAAAGGTTTCAGAGAGTCATCAGCAGAGGCGGCAAGGCGTGTGATACAGAACAGGTAGTCAGGGGAGAAGTTGTACTCTGGGTGCAGCAGGGGGAACATTTTCTCCAGGAGCTGTGCCCAGAAATCCACCAAGGCGTCATCTAATCCCTCACCAGACTTCTCATAGTAGTCTCGCAGCCGAGTGAACAGGCCAGTGAATAAGGGGGTGTGCTGGGAATACAGCTGTCCATAGGAGCGGTGGAAGAGCAAGGCCAGGGAGTGTTCAGCTGATGAGATCATCTCCAGAAAAGCCCCTGTGGCAAATGAAAAAAAGGGGTATGAGGTGAGGTGAAGCCAGAAAAGAATAGAAAAGTGAAAGGGCAGATGCAGGAAGAGATGGGGATGGGGAGAGAAGAGAAAAGACAAGTGAGTTAGAAACAGCCAATTCTCAGACCTGGGCAGACTGGGAATGGGGTGGGGCAGGACCCTGGAGAGAGCCTAGAGTGGGAGGGGCAGTGCTGGGTGCCTTAGAGATGGAGTAGGAAGTAAGGACAGGACGCTTGCTGGGGTCATGAGCACAGCTGAGGTATGTGGCCAGGTTTGGGGACCCCAAGTCCTCACCATTAAATTTTCTGTGCAGGGCAGACAGCGTGTGAACCAGGAAGGAGCCACTCTTCTCCACCAGGCCTCGGAAGGTAGCCTCGGTGTCCCAGGTCAGCCTCTCCTCTACCTCACTGGAACAGCAGGTGTATTCTTGGGGACAGATCCGGAGGTGCTCACCTGGACAGAGGAGACACAAGGAATGGTGAGAAGTGATAAAGAATGGTGGCAAGAGATGTAAAATTCCTACCTTCTGCCAGTCTCTGGTGGTCATCCCTTCTCTTTCACTTGTCTGGTTTCTTTTCTATTTTCTGCAACCTCATCCCCACCTGATGCTATCCCCACCTTATTGTCCCCTCACCCATCCCAAGTCCGCTGCCATTAGCCATGGCATCAAAAATAGTGATGGGCCAAATTAGTGATCAGAGAGTCCTCAGAGAACCCTCCCCAACGTCATGCACCCCAGGCCTCTAAGGACTTATGAGACAGCTTCTATGGGAAGAATGGGGTTTGGAGGGGTGGGGTTACTTGGTAAGCACGAAAGTATTATAGGAGTGCTCTTAGAAACAGCGAGGGGAACAAACTGGGCTGTAAATGAAGAAATAGAGGTGGATGCTAATTACTTGAAAGGGATTCCTAGGGTGGGGGTATAGTCAGAGAGCTATTATATGAACCAGAGAGTCATTGTGATACTGGTAAGGAAGTTCAGGAGGAGGAGAGATGTTATTACTATGGAATGAAAAGATTATTATAACGGTTACTCTAAATGAGGGAAGAGAGTTATTGTGAGATGGGAAAGACCCACCCCTGCCTCCCTCCCTCTCCCCTAATTCTCTAGTCTTCGTCTTTCTCCTCACCTGAGATCGGGGCGGGAGGGAGTAGGCTTAAGCTATATCCCCGGGAACCCAGAATCTGCCGGGTCTCAGTGCAACTCCGGGTGACCTTTGCCTCGCTCCCAGGTCCAAAACTAGGACCGAGACACAGAGGCAGCAGCAGAAGCAGAAGAGTTCGCAGCCTGGACATAGCTGCTGCGACCCTGGGGCAGCAAAGTGGGTCCTACGGAGGAAAGAAGAGACGCCCGAACTCGGGAAGCCAGTTCTCTGATGCAGGACGGACCCGCCGGCCAGAGAAAGAGCGCGACCTCGGAAAACTGAACACCCAGCACGGTAGCTGGACCAGGCGGCATCTGCCGAGACAATGGGAGCGGGAGCCAGACAGGGGGCGGGGCCCAAGACGGGACCCTGCCAATGATGGTAAGGGGCCGACCTCAGGGGCGGGATCAAGGGAGAAATTAAGCCAATGTAATGGGGAAACTCCGCAGAGGGTTTGGGATTCGGCTGAACTAAGGAGGTTGGTGGGGGAGGGGCGTGGCCTTTTTTCAGGGGCGTGGCGACCCGGTTCGAAAGGCGGGGCCTGGGTGGATCCTAACCTATTGCAGTTGAGAAGCCAGATTGAAGGGGCTTCTGCTGGTCTAGTGCGAAGCCGGGCCAATGGTTGCAGAGGGGAGGGAGGGGGTTGTGGCTATTGGGGGCAGAGGGTCGGGTCCGGGGTGGAGCAGAGCTGTAGCTGGCGCCCGAGACCACGTGACGGGGCGGCACGCGGGCGAGCTGCTGGCCGCACGAGGCGGCCGAGCAGCTTGACTGGAACGTGGTGAGCACGAGCTCGCACACGCCCAAGCCTCGCGATATTTACCAGCCTTGGGAGAGCCGTTGGGCTCGCGCCTGCGCGCAACACAGCTCGCGCCTTCCCGCTTTTTTCTGGATTCTTCCGCCACTGGAAGGGAAGCGGCGGGCTCCTGTGCCGCAGGTGGGATGACTTCAGAGACCCGCGGGACACCAGGTGGTGACTTTTCCTCAACCGTGCTCAGCCAGAAGTCGCTGGTCCGGACTCAGACAGTGAGGCTCCTCTTTGACCCAAGAATACACAGCCCCACTCCTACTCCCGTCCCTGAGAGAAGGACCTCCCTCTTCCATGCCTCAATGGCTGCCTCCATTTCCAGTCCGCAAGAGACTGATAGTCACTCTAATGAGCCGTTAGACGGCTTCTCCGCCCAAAGAAAAAGCCCGGGGAGGGTCAGAAGTACCACCGTCTCGAAAAGTAGAGAACGCGAGCTTTCGTTTACGCTAAGCGTTTCTGGCCCTAGTCTTATGCTGCCCCCACCCCCACATTGTTAATGGCGTCTCATTCCATTACACGCGGAATTAAGTAGTACTAGCTTTCTAGAAATTAAATCTGGGTGTTTATCTATCTATCTATCTATCTATCTATCTATCTATCTATCTATCTATCTATCTACCTACCTACCTACCTACCTATCTACCTACCTACCTACCTATCTACCTACCTACCTACCTACCTACCTACCTACCTAGTAATGTAAGAATTTGTTCATTTGCACTAGGCATTGAGGCTTCCGAATCTGGAGAGGGATCTACTTTAAACTGCTCTGGTGTGTGCCTTACTCCGTGCTTGGAGAGCAGCTCCAAACCTGTAGTCTGCATCTGGGGCGGTGGTTTTTAATTCCCTAGATAGAGCGTTAGATAAAGACTCATGTTTTTGGTTTGGACTTACCCCCATCCGAGTTCCAGAGCAGTTCCCTTGGAGTGAAAAGGGATGGCCGGGGCTGGGGAGGGAGAAGCGGTGGGGTAGGAGCCCTTTCCTCTCTTTCTTTCTGCAGCTGGACCACCATGCCTACCCTTCGATCTTCCTCCTCCTTGCTCCATAGCTCCTCCTCTCCAAGCAGTGTGTCCTCTCCACTGCAAAGAGCAGTGAGAGGTGGACAGAGGGACTTGTCTACATCTTCTAGTTTGTCTGTCAGTGTGCCCTGTGATGACAGGGACTCGGACCAGACTAAAGAGGGGTGAGTGAAGTTGGTGAGAAAATACTTGTTTGGCTTTCTCCTACATCATCGGTAGCTTTCCCCTCTTCCATTTTATGGCCTCGGTAGTAACGTGTGTGACTGCATGAAAACGTAATGATGTTCTAGTGGTTCACAACAGTGACACCCCTCCAGCTCTGCTGGCTCGTTTTGGCTGCCCTGACTGTGTAGGCATCAAGAATAATATACTCTGTTCTAAATCCATCATTTCAATTGTCTAAACTTTTCTTGGACACATTTGTATGTTCAGCATTTACAACCTCTGGTGGAGGCAGGGAGGTAGGGAAATGGGAAGTAAAGAGTTCTTTTTCTGGTGCCTGGCAAATAGTATATACTTTATAGTTTGTGTTCTGTAGCTCCTGTATTTGGGGATTTTATATACAGGTCTGTCTATCCTTGTTTGCTATCATTTATGAGCTTTTTCTGTGAAGGTTATAATAATATATCTTGATTTTTATTTCCAAGGGGGGGAAAAATCTCATACAAGATCTGATTTATCCCCTAGTTATTTTAATTGGCCTTTTCTGAACCATTTCTGTTTTTGTCAGTGCTACTGTTGGAGACCAGATTATATTTTATAAACTTAACTCTAACCAATAAGACATGTGAATTTTTTCAAAGGCTGGAATTTAACTCCAAGTGCATATTAATCTCCTGTTTATGTATGAGTAATATATGACTTTCCAAGCCGTGCTGATTTTTCTCCACACAGCCTGCTTAAGTGAATATCATTTTATTTTCTTAGAAAGACTGTTAGGAAAGTGTTGCCTTTTACCCACCTCAGTTCTTCATTATTCATCTCCATTGTTTTCTTCAAGTGAAAGTTTTCCTTTAAGACTTTGTTCCTACTTTCTGGTAACAGTAATTTCATCTCTTAAAGAAAATATGAATATATTTTTCTCGTGGCGAGGGGGTACAGTTAGAGACAAAGAGAAATTATAATTTATTTACCCTTTTGTATGGCGAGACTAGGGTGTTGTATCTAAGGAGAACCGTACTCCCTCATAGGGATAGTGATTCTTTATCAGCTGATGAAGGCAGTGACTTCGAAGACAGCTTGAGACACAATATGAAGAAGAGAGCAGCAAAACGACCACTCAAAACAACCCCAGTGAGTCAGTCCGTTTTGTTTTTGAACCTGGTCTGGGAAGCAGCAAAAGTAAACCTAAAAGAAACTCAGGAGATTGTTTGATGAAAGGACAAGACTTAAAAAGTGTTAAGAGACAGTAGGAAGAAGGCAGATTTTGAAGAATAAAGAATAGAGGAAGAGGGTATTAGGATTCAGAGGAATAGGAATAGAGCTAAAAGACTTTCTAAAGGAGAAAAAGAAATAATAAAGTTAATAATATAAATATCAGTTATATCAGATCTGAGTCAGTAACTCAAACTTTGCTGTGTAATTGGCAGTGTAAGCCTGCCTGTGTGATGAAACCAAGTGTCAAGATCATTTTCATATTTAAAAATATTCCTGATCTCTTTATACTTCTTAGGTGGCAAAACATCCAAAGAAGGGGTCCCGAATGGTACGTGGTCGTAGCCAGAAAGAGTCAGAGCCACCAGCCAGTGATCTTTTTGATGCTGTGAGAGCTGCCAAAAGTGACATGCAGGTAAAACAGTGACTCACCAGTTTCTAAATATCATCTCACCCCTTGTAGGATGGAAAAATAAAGACAAGTGCCTATAAACTCGTTTTAATGCAGACATTTTAATGAACATAATCTATGTCAGGAACGACAGATAAGACCCTGGAGCTGATCCTTGGAATGATATAAAGGAGACCTTGGATGAGCGAGAATGTACCTTTTCTAAAAGTATCACAGAGTGAGATTGGTTTTGCCTTTATCAATTGATAGAGGAGGCAAGGAGAGGCATCAGAGAATCTAGAGAGAAAGTTTGGATATGGATGACAACTTGTTCACCCTTGTCACTCTAGCTCCACTTTGACAATAACACCTAATTCCTTTTTTCCTCCCCACATATTTTTTTAATAACTTATTATAATTCTATTGTCATCTAAAAGTGTATAAGGCTTATATGTAGTTTACAAAAATTTTAAATGGTCACCCAGATCTCTAGCCCCAGCTCAAGAAATGAAACATTAATAGTGCTATAGAGGGCCTTATATAGCTTCTCTCTATTCCTACCACCACAGTCCCTTCACCAGTGGAGAGAACTACTAGAGTGAATTTTCCGTTAATAATTCCTTTGTCTTTTTATTATAGTTTTATCACCAATGAATGTGTTTCTTAATTTAAACAAATGAATCATTCTTTATATAGTGTTCTGTGACTTCATTATTTCAGTTGTTTTAGATGCACTCATATTGATGCATGATGTAGATTTTTATAGTTTTTAGAAAAGTTTTAAATTTTCAAACATGGAGTTTTTCTATTTATATTTTTGTTTTTGATTTCTAACTATTGTAGTCAGAAAATGTGGTCTTTGAAACTTAGGGAGACTAGCTTTATGACAACATTTAGTCCTTTTCCAAAACTATTTTACATGTGTATGAAGAGGATGTGTGCTGTCCAGTTGTTGGGTCCAGTGTTTTTTGAGTGAGATCAAGAGTGTTAAATGTGATACTGCTTTGATGTTTCTACTGATTTGAGGTTTTCGGTTGATGGGGGTGGGGAGTGGTTGGCCTGTTTAATATAACACAGAGAGAGGTGTATTAAAAAGGAGACTTTTTTGGTCATTCCTTTTGTATTCGTACTCAGTTTTGCTTTTAGTATTTTGCTTTTAGTATTTTGTTTCTGGGTAAATCAAACTTTTCATCATTGTTGTATACTGATATTCCTTTATCTTTATATTCTAAAACAAAAATTGTTTTGTTTTGTATTAACATATATACATTAGCCTTATTTTTGATTAGTATTTGCCTGGTATCTTTTTCTTCCCTTTTACTTTCTTTGTATGTTTGGAGTCTGTCTCTCCTGTATACAGTCTGTATCTGGATTATGTTTTTTAATCTATTCTGCCAGTCTCTTTTAACAAGAGAGTTTAATTCATTTGTAATTATTGTTCCTGCTGATATATTTGAATTTATTGCTACTATTTTATGTGCTTACAACTTTATCTTCCCTGTTTCTTTTTTCCCTTTCCTTGCTTGGTTTTGGAATTCTACCTTCTACAAGGACCTAAGCACATTTTAATTGCAATTGGTCCTTCCAGTTTACATGCTGTTGTACAGTGTTTTAGTTCTGTCCATTCCTCTTCTCCCAGCAAATTAGATATTACCTACATTTTCATCCTTTTCTTTGTTCATCATTTCTCTTGCTGTCCAAATTTTATCCTTTAAAATTTTCTTTAGATAGACTTTATTAACAAACTCAGCTTTTGCTTATATAAAATGTCTTTACCCTGTTCTTGAAAGACTGTTTGCTGTGTATAGAATTCTAAGATGACATTTCCTTCTCTCAGCACATTAAAAAGATTATTCCACTGCTTTCTAATTTCACTTATTGCTGCTGGTAGCCAGCTATCTAAGTTAGCAGTCTAATACAACAGTGTATAAGGATGGAAACGTTCTATATCACCATTGTCTAGTATAGTATACCTTAGCCACATATGGCTAGCAAGCACTTGATATGTGGCTGGTGTGACTTAGGAACTGGATTTTAAATTTTTTCAATTTAATTTTAATAGCCAGATATGGCTAGGGGCTATTTTATTTGGACAGATCTAATTTGTAAGTGTTTTCGTTTGTGTTAAATGTAAATCCTTTGTAAGTTGACCTCTTTTTTCCTGTGTTTTGTGTGTGTGTGTGTGTGTGTGTGTGTGTGTGTGTGTGTGTGTTATGTTTATATGATATTTTATTTGTTATGCTTGAGATCCATTAGCTTCCAGGCTCTGAGGATTGGTATCTTCCAACAACTATGGAAAATTCTTTTCAAATAGTGATTCTTCCTTGTTCTGTTATCTTCTTCTAGAATTCAATTAGACATCATTGGAACTTCTCACTCTATTCTCCATGTCTCTAAATAGCTCTTTTATTATTTCTGTTAGTCTCTGGGCTGCATTTTGGATGATTTCTTTGACTAATCTTCCAGTTCACTCATCTTCTGTTTGCTGTGCCCAATTTGCTTTTAATTTATTCATTGACATTTTAAACTTTATTATATTTTCTACAAATTTTGTTTGGCCCCTTTTAAAATTAATTGTTCTTCTACTTTCAATCTTCTTTTATTTCTTTAATCATAGTAAGCATAATTTATTATCTGTGATAACTTCAGTGTCTAAAGTCTGTGTATTTAATTATACTGTCTGTTTTTCTTGCTGATTCTTACTCTCAGTGCCTTGATTCTTTACTAGATTTTATGTGAACCACTCATTTTCCATGGAGTTCTATATGTTGGAATTCTTTGGGGCCTGGGTAGAAGGTGGGTTTTAAGAGAGGAGCCTGCATTTGCTTCTGGTAGTTTACTGGGGACACTCCAGAATCACCTTTAAGTAAATTATTCAATTGAGATTATTCTGATCATATAGGTGGTGTGGATCTGGACCGAAAATCCAGATTTGAGAGCTGGCTTATGCTTATGAATTCTCAAGGAAGAATTCTTGTTTTCTCTCCACCTCACACTAAGGTCACAACAGACTAGTTTTCTTGCTGTCCCCTTCTGACCTTTAGGTTTATTTCTCATTCTTGCTTGCATGAGGATATGACTCTTTGCAGGACCCAGCTTTATGCAGTAGTCTCCTTTGGGACTACTCTTCTTAACAAGCCCTTAGGCTCAGTCTCTTATACTCTGCATTCTTCACAGCCTTCTGGACAGAGAGTCAGGGTTCCTAGGGTTTAATAGAAACCTACAGAGCAAAAGTCATCTTGCTTATCTCTAAGGATTGCTACCTTCACTTCATTTTTAGCCTATGTGGAATTCTACTTTTCATTCCAGTCCAGCAATACATTTTAAAATATATTATTAATATTTCAATCAGAAGTTTAGATGCTTCAATTGGGAAAATATACAGGATTTCTAGTTTGTCATATTGCTATAAGTAGAAATCATCTACATTGTTTTTCTAGTCTCTGGTGGATGAGTGGCTGGAGAGCTACAAGCAAGACCAGGATGCAGGATTCCTGGAGCTTATTAACTTTTTCATCCGATCTTGTGGATGTAAAGGTAAGGAAACTTCTATCCCTTTCTAGTCTCCAACAGAAGGCTGGATGAATTTAGATGAATAGGATTAGGCATTTCTTAAATGAAAGGAGAAGGTAAAGCATGAGAAAAGTTTTACTTATTTACCCGCATTGTTGATTGGCAAATAGGGAAATGACCAATAGGAAACTATGTTGGTTTGGAAACAAGACCCTTTGCAGAAAAAGAATTAATCATGGTAATAATCACAAATTTTAAAATGGACCATCAGACACGGTTTAGTCTTCCTTTCTCTAGATGAAGTAATTTTTTATTTTCTTATTCTTTATTTCTCTGCTACTTCACCACCACTGAAGCTGTGGGCCCCCAGAGGCCATGACTTAATTTATTGAGGCAGATAGTCTTAGGCACATTATATGATAAGAATCCAGAATCTGGTGTAGTTTTATTGCTTTCCTTGGGTTTTTTTTGTTTGGATTTTTTTAAAACTAATTTTCCACTGCTCAGTTTCTTTGGGTTTTCTAGAAGGGTTGCATTATAGCAGATGCACAATTAGATAGTAGCAGATTTCAGTCTTCTGATTTCCCACCTATGCTCTATTCAATACATTCCCTAGCTCATCTTCAGATATATATGTAAATAGGTATAGTGTCCTGTTATTTCCCTTGTAAATACCTTATCTGTTTTATTCCTTAGGCACTGTGACCCCCGAGATGTTCAAGAAGATGTCCAACTCAGAGATCATCCGGCACCTAACAGAACAGTTTAATGAGGTGGAAGAATATGACCAAGATCATCATGCCACTCTTATTTCAAAATACAAGGCTCATTACCCCTTTCTTTCTGATTCTGGGAAATAGGATATTTTTTAGAAGGAGTTGTTCAGTCTCTTGGGACCAAAAGAGACCCATTCAGATATTATCTGAATATGCCTCTAGAGTTGAGAATAGCAGGAAATGAAGTATAACAGAGATAACATCTTTATTATACTATTGGGTTTTGACATCTACGATCCCTGTGGCCTGGTAATAACTTTCCCATCCTTTTCATAAACCCTTCTTTAGGACTCAGGAGACTATCCCCTGACAGCTCCAGGTCCATCCTGGAAGAAGTTCCAGGGAAGTTTTTGTGAATTTGTGAGGACATTGGTCTACCAGTGCCAGTACAGCCTCCTTTACGATGGCTTCCCTATGGACAACCTCATTTCCCTGCTCACTGGCCTCTCGGACTCCCAAGTCCGTGCCTTCCGTCACACTAGCACCCTGGCTGGTGAGCATTCGTTTTTACTCTATAAATATTTTCCTGGGGATTGGTTGGACTTTTTTTCTGTTTTCCAGTTCTGGATCTTCTTTCCTAGTTGCACTTTAGGTCTTTATTTCAAGGCCATAGTTCTTTTATCCCAAACCCAATTTTGTTTCTTTCTAGTGGATTTGTAAAAAGGGGTGGAATACAGTGACAGTTTCCAGCTATAGCATGTTTCTCATAGCTCACCATTGGGAATATACTGAGGATTAAAAAAAAAAGCCCAAAAGAGTTAGGGAGAAAAAAACTGCACTCCAGAACAATAAGTCTGGGGATTTGATAGTCACCCTGCTCTAGCTTTTCATTTTCACTGCGCTTTATTCTCTTCTTTTTTGAACCTCCTCTCCCTTCCTTGACTTAAATAATGGTTTCCTTATCTTGTCTTTCCTGACTCAAAGCCATGAAGCTAATGACCTCTCTGGTAAGAGTTGCCCTCCAACTGAGTTTGCACAAAGACAACAATCAACGTCAGTATGAGGCTGAACGAAACAAGGGGCCAGAACAGAGAGCACCTGAGCGGCTGGAGAGCCTGTTGGAGAAACGCAAAGAGGTGAGAAGTGTGTACCCTGCCTCTTTTCATCTCTCTCTCCTAGCTTCTATCCACTGCTGCCAAAGCTCACCTTATCAGTCCCCAAGTACTTCTCTCTGGTAAGAGACAGGTCCCCAAGCAACCTTTCAGATCATTAATAATGGATGCTCTCAATAGTTTATAGACCCATTCTGTCAGAGATTATTGCATGCTCATCTTGTTTTGGGGATGTGGGCTCAATTATTATCATTTCTAATTTAGAGTAAAATTTAGAATTCTCTATACCACTTTTTCTCAGTTTCCATTATCTACATTCGTTATTAGAAGTGTTTAAGAGTTGTGCCTGCACCTATGCAAGAAGTTAAGTTTTGACTTTCCTGTCAAGTGTACAGTATACAGGTCACCATAGGAGTACTGAAGGCCAACCACTGATGGGGGAAGCCAAGTGTTTAAGGAATGGAAGGGGCACAGGCCTTTCAGTCACTCTTGAGTTTAATTCCTGTTCCAGTTAGCTACTAGATCTATGGCCTTATGTAACACCTCTAAACTTCAGTCTCCTTTTCTTTAAAAAAGAGGGATAATTCTACTTTTTTATGAAGATAAAATGAGATGTTGAGTAAATTGCTTAGCCTACCACATAGTAGGTATTTGCTTTGTTTCCTTTTAAACTTAAAAAATACCACTGCAGGACATAAACCCTAACAAAATCATTTGCACTGATTAAACCTTCAAATAGCTATGTCTATCATGAGATAGACTCTGGTCCCCCCTACACACATAGACACTCTACTTTGGCACCTGAGACTCCCCCACTATGAGGTTGCAGGACTCACCATGTCTAACTGTACCAATTGACTTTTCCTAGGCCTCTCCAAAGATTTCACTGCTAAATCATTAGAGAAGGAAACTTTAAACTTCTCTCATTCTCTTTTTCTGTTTTCACTGTCATTATGCTCTTAAACCTTATGTACATTCTATCTTGAATCTTATATACACTAGTGTGTCCTTTTTTTTATTTCTCTAGGTTCTTGCCTTATCAATTATTATTCCCGTTTTTGTCTTTAATCTTTCTCTCCCCACTCTTTTCTCCACTTACAGATAGGCCCTTGAATCTTTCCTTCATTTTTCTCCTCCATGAGCTATTCCATCTCTATCCTTTTAGAAGGTTTTTCCTTACTTTCTTAGTATCCAGCTCTATCCTTTTTGCTGCCTAGCTTCTCTCTTCATTTTTCTTTGAAATTATTCTCAAACCAGTGACTTCTTAATCCTTATAGCCAATGGCCTTTTCTCAATCTTCCTTTTCCAAACTTCTATAGAATTTGGTACTGATGACCCACCTTTCTCCTACCCTCCTTCATCTCCTTTTTCTTTTAAATATGAACTTTTTCAAAGAGAAAAAGGCATTGGTAGAATGAACACTACATACAAATTACCTAGATTTAACATTTTACCGTATTTGTTTCATTTATTTTTTTCCATTTTATGGTAAATTATGGACATGTTGGTATTTCAACCTAATGACTTAAATATGTCCTCTAAAAGATGACATGTTTCTACATAATTTCAGTACCATTTTCACATCCAAAAATATTAAGAATGATTCGCTAATAGTTGCTAATTCCAATTTATATTAAAATTTCCTCATTTGTTCCCCAAATACTTTTTATATATGATTAGTTCCAAACAGGATTTAATTAAAGACTATGTATTACGTTTGGTTGTTGTGTTTCTTGTTGCTTTTAATCTTATTGAACCTTTGCCTCCTCCCATTTTCTCCCAATATATTGATTTATTGAAGAGTAAGGGTAGTTAGTTGTCTTTAAGAATGTTCCATTTTAATTCTGCTTCCCTATAATTCTTGTAATTTTCCCTATAATTCTATTTCCTTCGTATCTGTTATTCATCTAGTCTAGGATTTCTTAATAGTGACACTATTGACATTGGGAGGCTGTCCTGGCATTGCAGGATGTTTAGCAGCATCCTTGGCCTCTCTCTACTGGATGGCAGTAGTAACGCCTAGTAGTGACAACCAAAAATGTCTCACACATTACTAAATGTCCCCTGGGGGTCCCCAGTTGAGAACCACTGGTCTACTCTTTTCCTTCTTTTTCTTTTTTTGCTACGTCCACTTCTTCTGTCAAACAAACTGCATTTATTAAAATTTAATTTTCCAAGTGTTAGTCAAAAACATATGTAACTAGTAGCTAAGGCCTCTGAATAGCAAAAGATAGTCAAAATAGTCAGATATAGAAGGGATATTATCTTTTCCAGACACAAAGAAACCTCAAAGGTATTGGTTGACTATACAGTTTCTTCCAGAATTAGGTTTAAAAGGGAACATAGGATACCAAAAGTTCAGACTGTGTCCTGTAATAAATAGGAAGTAGGTGGAAGCCATACATTTCTATATTTTTGTGGCTTTATATTGTTGGGGTACAAGAGAGATTGACCTGTTCCTCCTTGTCCTCCAGCTCCAAGAGCATCAAGAGGAGATTGAGGGAATGATGAATGCCCTCTTCAGGGGTGTCTTCGTACATCGATACAGGTAAGTTAATGGGCTCCTTTTGTCAAAGTGGCTGGTTCTTGGTTACAGAAACTGTAGAAGTAACAAAGTCCCCTCCTAACTCAGGAGTTATTTGGTTAGCCCAGAACTAATGCAACTGGAGCAAAAACTAAGAAATATTTCAAATTAATAAGGTTTAGTTTCTCTCCACTTACAAAAGATCTTGTAAGCTCTTCTGGGAGAGAAAATAAGAGGATAAGGCATTGCTGAGTATTCTTTTGCTCCAACTTTGCCCAAGACCTTCGCTTTTCCATCTTCCTGGGGCTAGGGACTTGACAAGAGCAGACAGCCAAAAGGCAAGGCTTTTCTGAGGGGGTGCTTCTTGGCCAGCCTCTTCCTAACCCAGTCTGCTGTTTCACTGTGCTAAAAGCAGTGAGTTTTATACTGTTTAAAGAACTGGTAGAATTAAGTTAAAAAGAGTATCTATATTTCCTGTTCTTATCTAGGTTTCATCCTTTGTCTTTTTAGAACCTTTCGGCTGCTTTAACCTTTTCTTGAAGTAGAATTAAAACACATACATTGGTCGACAGTTAAATTAACTTCCAAAATTAGTTTTTAAAAGGGTCAGTGGAGGATAAGTTCAACTATTTTATGGGCTGGTTATAGAAAGAAAATGTTTATTTTTTTTATATTGTATTTACATTGTAGGAGGAAATGAAAGGTATGGTACATGGTTTAGTGAAGAAAATAAATTCTTATATGACAGGGAGATTATTTGGTAGGATGGAAAATGAGTTTGGAGAGAAGGTTATAAAAGTCAATTTATTCTTCTGTGTTTAGGGATATCCTTCCTGAGATCCGTGCTATCTGCATCGAGGAGATTGGGTCTTGGATGCAAAGCTACAGTACCTCCTTCCTCACTGACAGCTATTTAAAATATATTGGCTGGACCCTGCATGATAAGGTGAGAGTTGAGTCAGTCTCCTTTCCCCTATTCCCCTCATCCTTTTTTCTGCCCTAGGATACTTCAGCTTTACCTGGTCCTGCCACTTAGGTGTTTCACTAGTGATCAGTGATTAACCCATCAAGACACTGAACCTCGAAACTTCCCCAGTATTAGAGAAGGCAGGATAAGGTAGAAGAAAGACCTATCCAGGAAATGAAATACCTCAAAACTAGAGTAGAGGGAAGAAAGACCTTACCTATGAAAAGGCAAGAACATTATTGATGGGTTGGTACAGGTGCTAGAGTGGTAATCAGAACATCCTTTTCATCATAATTGCTAAATTCTGCTGTAATTCTTTTGTTTTTTAAGTAAGAAGACAACTGTTCATTATCTTTGAGGTATCTCAGAATCCTTGGTATAGGGGACACCTAGGCCCAGAATGAGTAATCTGAGAGGGAAGTATGGAGGCCCAGAGGGTGAGTAGAGGAGTAGTCAGTTATACTTTCATTTTCCTCACTAGCATCGAGAAGTCCGTCTGAAGTGCCTGAAGGCTCTCAAAGGACTGTATAGCAACCGGGACTTAACTACACGCCTGGAGCTCTTTACTAGCCGCTTCAAGGTGAAATTGGGACAGTATTCCTGTGCTTGGCTCTTCTGGTTCCTGTTTCCCCACCTCATCTTTCCATTTCTATTGCTCTTATGTATCTATAAGTATCCCAGCATCTGCTTCTACATCTTCTCTTTAGGAATCTCTCATTCTAAGAGAATACAATTTGGAGGATGGACACAGGTGAGGTTTTGACCAATGTTGTCTTTCCTGCAGGACCGGATGGTTTCCATGGTCATGGACCGAGAGTATGATGTGGCAGTGGAGGCCGTCAGGTTGCTAATACTTATCCTTAAGTGAGTCCTGGGAAGTGGGGAAGCAGGCATCTTAGACTTTTAACTTTCCAGCATCAGACAAACTCTTCCAGAGTCCTGTCCCTCCACCTAGCATAGGTTGACTCTTCCTTATGTACAGGTTGAAAGACAGAGGTCATTCCTGAATTGCAAGATCTCCAGGGGAAAATTTCCTATCTTCTCTAACTCTCCATACTCCTCTGTCTTCCACTCTTCATTTAAAAGTTATTTGTGAGTTAATCCTCGTTGTTTTTGCCTCTTTTTGTTTCTAGCCTTAGTTGTCCCAGAAGACTACCTCCATATCTACCTGCTCTTCTTTCTCCTTTTTTTGGCAGGAACATGGAAGGGGTGCTGACAGATGCTGACTGTGAGAGTATCTATCCTATTGTATACGCCTCTAATCGAGCCCTGGCCTCTGCTGCAGGGGAATTTCTGTACTGGAAGTGAGTAGGGCTCCCTTCATTTGTTCTTCTAACACCATTCTCTTGTTTTCTCTCCCTCATCTACTGCTGCCCTTCCTAAGAACTCCATATACCTATTAAAGTCTCTCTTGGGATCTCTTTTTCCCCTTCAACTCCTTGGGGCTTCCTTTAGCTCTGTACCTCTTTTTCCTTTATACCTCTCCTTGGATTGTTTCTTCCCTCCATGGTGATGATTCTACTCCTTATTTCTTTCTGTACTGTGCCTTTTCCTTGTGTCCATTCTACCAGGCTCTTTTACCCTGAGTGTGAGACGAGAACAGTGGGTGGGAGAGAGCGACGCCGAAGTCCACGTGCCCAGAAGACTTTCTTCCACCTTCTGCTGTCCTTCTTTGTGGAGAGTGAGGTGACGTATAGGAAGGAGCTGTTTGGTTATTGTGCATAAGACCTGCAGGTAGAGAAGGGTGGGAGCTGGCACTACAGGAAAGAGAGCTATGGTTTATCATTAGTTAACTTCCTAGAGTTTTTTAATTTGACTTCAGTAATTTAATGTGTACCTCCTTCCACAGCTCCATAACCATGCTGCTTACTTAGTAGACAGCCTGTGGGACTGTGCGGGGTCTCAGCTGAAGGACTGGGAGAGTCTGACAAGTTTGCTACTGGAGAAGGACCAGAGTACGTGTGTCACATGGTAGCTGGGGGTCAGGGGGTACCTTTCACCTCCTAGTAGGAAATGAGATTTCTTTTCTGTCTTGTAAGAGGTAGAGTTGTAATGGATAGTAGAGTGTGAGGGTGGGGGAGGACGTGGAGATAGAGGGTGGCTAATTCATGGTTCTGTGTCTCCATCCTTCTGCCAACCCAGACCTGGGCGATGTGCAGGAGAGCACGCTGATAGAAATCCTTGTGTCCAGTGTCCGGCAAGCTTCAGAGGGTCACCCCCCTGTTGGGCGGGTCACTGGGAGGAAGGTATGGCATGAGGGGTAGGTTGGGTTGATTGAAAATATTAAATCCAGACATATTGTCTATTCTTATCCTCAAGTCTTGGCTTAGGGTGCCCCTTCCTCTGCCCCTCAAAGAATTCCGTTTCAAGAAGGAAAAAAAACCTGAAGGGAGCTGCTGGATTCCTTCCTGGGCAGATAAGATGGGGTGGACGGATACACATATATACCCTCTGGACCCAGTTTTTCTCTATACCTTTCCCACACCCCCAAATGACTAATTCCAGGGCTTAACCCTTAAAGAACGTAAGATCCAAGCAGATGACAAGGTGAAGCTGACTGAGCACCTCATTCCCCTGCTACCCCAGCTCCTGGCCAAGGTAGAGCTGCCCCACTGTTAAGCATGTGGGAATGGGAGGGTGAAAGAAAACGGCCTCTAATGAGGAATAGGAGTAAGAATTAGCAGTACATTAGCTAATAACTCGATCTCACTCACCACAGTTCTCAGCTGATGCAGAGAAGGTTGCTCCCCTGCTTCAGCTTCTCAACTACTTTGACCTCAACATCTACTGCACCAGGCGCTTAGAGAAGGTGAGGAGGAAGAAAGATATATTTCCTCTACCTTGTTGTTCTCCTGCTAGGGCCAAAGGTTCTACTGCCAGTATCTGGTTCTCAAGAACATGGGTTTCAGAAAAATCAGTAAGTCTTCCCTTTCTTAGGTATCTTATTCTTGAAGTTTAATGCTTTCAACCCTCTTTCTTTTCATTTTTTAAAATAATTTTTTATTTATAGTTGACATACAATATTGTGTTAGTTTCAGGTGTACAAATAGTGATTAGACATTTATATAACTTACGAAGTGATCACCCTGATAAATCTAGTAGCCATCTGACACCATGCATAGTTATTACAGTAGTATTCATTGTACTCCCTATGCTATGCTTTACGTCCCTGTGACTATTTTGTAACTACCAATTTGTACTTCTTAATCCTTTCCCGTTTTTACCCACTCCCCCAACACCCCTTCCATCTGGCAACCACCAAAATGTTCTCTGCATCTATGAATTCTGTTTTGTTTACTTGTTTAGTTTTTTAGATTCCAGATGTAAGTGAAATCATATGTATTTGTCTTTCTCCGACTTATTTTACTTAGCACAATATCCTCTAGGTCCATCCACATTGTAATATGTAGCAAGATTCTATTCTTGTTTATAGCTGAGTAATATTCCATCATGTATGTATGTATGTATGTATGTAGGTTTGTATGTATGTATGTAAGTACATATATATACTACTTCTTTATCCATTCACCTATTGATGGACACTTAGGTTGCTTTCATATCTTGGCTATTGTAAATAATGATGCAGTGAACATATGGATGCATATATCTTTTCGAATTCGTGTTTTAGTTTCTTCAAATAAATACCCACCCAGAAGTGGAATTACTGGCTCCTTCTTTGTCTCCTGTTATAGCCTTTGTTTTACAGATTTTGTCTGGTATAGTATTGCTACCCCAGCTGTTTTTTTTTTTTTTTCTATTTTCATGAAATATCTTTTTCCATCCCTCACTTTCAGTCTGTGTGTGTCTTTCAACCTAAAGTGAGTCTCTTTTAGGCAGCATATGTAAGGGTCTTGTTTCTTACCCAGCCACCCTATTGGAGCATTTAGTCCATTTAAAGTAATTATTGATAGATGTATAGTAGTTTTTTTATAATCATATTTTTATAATCATATTTTTAATCATATTTTTATAATCATATTTTTTATTTTTTATAATCATATTTTTAATAATCATATTTTTTATCTTTTTTCTCATGAAAAGCCTTTGACATTTCTTGTATTGCTGGTTTGGTGATGATGAATTCCTTTAACTTTTTCTTGTCTGAGATCAACCCTGTTTCTTATCTCTCCCAGCTGAATTCTCCTCCAGAAGAGTTGTGTTCCCCACCTCCCCAACACTAGTTTCTCCCACTTTTTTTTCTCTCAGCACCTGGAGCTGTTCTTGCAGCAACTCCAGGAGGTAGTGGTGAAGCATGCAGAGCCAGTGGTGCTTGAGGCTGGAGCTCACGCCCTCTATCTGCTCTGTAATCCTGAGTTCACGTTCTTTAGCCGGGTGGACTTTGCCCGCAGCCAATTGGTAGATCTGCTGACTGACCGCTTCCAGCAAGAACTTGAAGAGCTGCTGCAGGTAGGAACTGGGGCTGAATGACAGGACACCCCAAACTCGGGTGGGAATAGGCCACAGATGGGGACATGAATCTATGAGTTCTTGGGAAAAGCTCATTGTGGACCTTCTTTCTTCCTCAGTCATCCTTCCTGGATGAGGATGAGGTGTACAGTCTGACAGCCACTCTGAAGCGCCTCTCTGCCTTTTACAAGTGAGCAGCTCCTTTGATTTCTCCTGGTGTCTGTGGAATCGATTCTGTTCTGGTTTAACTTTCCTTCTTCTCCTTCCCCCCTCAAGTGCTCATGACCTAACACGCTGGGAGCTCTACGAACCATGCTACCAACTCCTCCGGAAGGCTGTGGACACAGGAGAGATTCCTCACCAGGCAAGTAGACAAGTTAGAGAAATGGAGGCAGAGAGGAGTTTTTAAGGGCCATGTGTCCTAGGTGGCCAGTTCTCCCAGGCAATTCCAGTCCCAGGAATATGGAGTAGACACAAGGGAGGAAGATCATGTGTATGTCATTTCTCCATTCCACTCTTGGAAGGTGAACTGTACTTTCCAGTGCCTGAAAACAACCATTTTCTCTGGTTTCCTGGTAGTCAAGGATATATTGAGACTTCAAATAAACTTAGGAGAGGTGATAGTTTTACCCAGGATAAAGTCCTCTGAAGATTATCCGGAATCACTTCTTTTCCACTATAAAAGGAATCAGTTCTCCCCTAATCTTATTTTCTCTCTTCTTCACTGCTTTTATCTCTTCATTGCTTTGTATGTGCCTGCCTATCTCCCTCTCTTCTTCCTCTTTCCCTCTCTATCTGCCCCCTTACTCTCCTGACTCATCTGTTATTTTTGTAATATTTGATTGTTACAGGTGATCCTGCCAGCTCTGACTCTTGTCTATTTTTCCATCCTCTGGACACTAGCCCACCTTTCTGGATCAGGTGCTTCCCAGGTGAATATGGGTCTAAGTAGGGGGAACAGGAATAAAGGAGCCTGTGTCTTTATTCTTCCCCCTGAAGCCACTGTCTCCACAGAAGCAGCTGTTGAACTTGAAAGGCAGAATGGTGGCCTTCTGTGAACTTTGCCAGAGCTGCCTCTCAGATGTGGATCCTGAGATCCAGGAGCAGGTGAGTGTTTACTCAAGTGGGAACAAGGAGACAAGTCTTGCCCCATAGTCTGAGGAATCCCCTTTCTAAAGAGAAATTAGCTGTGTAATTTCGGTCTTGGTCAATGTTCTATTTTTTTTAAGCATTCTTTAATTTTCCCAACAGGCTTTCGTCTTATTAAGTGATCTACTTCTCATCTTCAGCCCTCAGATGACTGTAGGGGGACGTGATTTCCTTAGGCCCCTTGTCTTTCTTCCTGAAGCCACTCTCCAGTCTGAGCTAGCCAGCTTCCTCATGGACCACGTCTTCATCCAGCCTGGAGAACTGGGCGGGGGTACAGGGACTCTATACCTGGGGCTCAGGAAGGGTCTGGATCTTGGGCCTGCCTCAGGCACAGAGGGCAAGAGGCCTAACTCTTTGATTCTAATATTTCTGTTCTGCATTTGATATGAGCCAGGTCATTCCCAAGAGGACCATTTACAGATAGAGCAGTTGCACCAGCGGCGCCGCCTCCTTGCTGGGTTCTGCAAGCTGTTACTTTATGGGGTGCTGGAGATGGACGCAGCTTCAGATGTCTTCAAACATTATAACAAGGTACAGTGAGGCATATAGTGTATGACTACAGACACTGTAGCACTACAAAAAGGGTGGGGGAGATGATGATATCAGGCTTAAAGGCAAAATTGGAGGGAAAGGACAATAGGAGTTTAGAATAAAGAGAGAAATTCATTAAAGCGGAAATATCTTACTCTTATCCAGAATTTTTTTTTTTTTTTCTGTGAACCAGTCAATGGAATAGGGTAATGTAAGAATGAAGAAAAAGAATGGAAGAGGGATCAATTTTCACAAGATACCTAAATGTGTACCTCAGTTTCCTCAACCCACCATTATATTGTATTGGTGCCACGCACCATTTCAAACAGTAAGGACACAGCAGTGAACATAATAGACAAAAGTTCCTGCTTCATGGAGCTTTTGTTTTAGTGGGGTGAGGCAAATAATGAAGGCTTCAATGCTGGATAAGAGTGGGCACTGGCAGGCTTACTATTCTTCTCCAAGAAATGGGCTCAGGGCAGAGTTTCTTCCCTTATTGGTTTACCTAAAGTGATTTGTTTTGGGCTTTGTACCTGTTAGCCAGAGTTGAAGTCTAGTCTCACTTAAATTCGTGTTTCCCTGCCTAAGTCACTTCTGGAAGGAGACTTAATTAGGAATGTGAAGAAAGAAGCAAAACAGAAACAGTCTTTTCCTGTGGTAAAACACTAATCCATTTCCTCTCTCTCAGTTTTACAATGACTATGGTGACATTATCAAGGAAACGTTAACAAGAGCGAGACAGATTGACCGAAGTCATTGTTCCCGAATCCTGCTGCTGAGCCTCAAGCAGGTACTCCCTTTTGCTTACAGAGCTTTAAATCTATGACATGCGCTCCCTGTAGTTTAAACTCATATTAACACCTGGCCATTTAGGATGTGAGATCCTTAAGAGCAGGAACTTTCTAATTTATTTTGACTGTTACTTTACACGACAGTTTCCTTCATAACTAGTAGACCCATAGAAAGTAATTTTTAACTGACTGGGCAGTTTCCACCCCAACTTGATAGAAATTCAACTTAGGAGCACCAACAATAAAGTGATAGGAAATTCCTAATTCTTTTCTAATTTGTTCTCTCTCAGACTCCTTTGGTTACTACAGACATTTTTATTGTTACAGAGCAGGAGTGAATACTGTCTCTGCTGCAGGGGGTTGAGGGTTGGGGCAGTATCCCAAGAGGAAAGAAAGAATGAAAGTAGGTAGCAGGAGGCATCCTGAGCCCTTTAGATTTTCTAGGCAAAGAAGGGAATACCCTACCTTTCTTTGTTTCCACCTTGTTCCTCCCTCTCCCAAATGCACCATGTCTCCTGGACACAGTTGTACACAGAACTGCTGCAAGAACAGGGGCCCCAGGACCTGAATGAGCTTCCAGCCTTCATTGAGATGAGGGACTTGGCCCGAAGGTTTGCCCTGAGCTTTGGACCCCAGCAGCTACAGAACCGTGACCTTATAGTCATGCTACACAAGTAAGACAATATTGGTTGGAAGTCAATGCGCTTGAATTTTCCTAAGAGGGCTGAGCTAAAGGCTCTGTGCAGGGAGAGTTGAGAATAAGATCTTGGAGGGAAGATAAGCATGTTGAGAAATAGCAATCAGGTTGGCAGGTTGGTAACCCTGGGAGACAAGCTGGGGATAGAAGGAGGGTACACTTGGATAATCCTGGGAAAGAAGTAGGAAGGGACTATCTTCCTAAAATAATTCTGCTCAACCAAGGGAAGGCATCAAGTTCTCCTTGTCTGAGCTTCCTCCAACTGGCTCCTCCGGTCAGCCCCCAAACCTAGCATTCCTGGAGCTCCTTTCAGAGTTCTCCCCTCGACTCTTCCATCAGGACAAGAAGCTACTGTAAGTTATAGGTGGGTGGATAAAGAAGTGGATTAGGGAAGAAGGGCATGGTGAGGATCCACTGATGACTTCCGCCTCTTCATCCCACCCCTTCCTTAGATTGTCCTACCTGGAGAAGTGTCTGCAGCGTGTCTCCCAGGCACCTGGCCATCCCTGGGGTCCAGTCACCACCTATTGCCACTCCCTCAGCCCTGTAGAGAACACAGCAGAGGCTAGCCCTCAGGGCTACCCCCACTCCAAGAAGAGGCGTATTGAAGGTAAAATTCTGTGTGTGTGTGTTGTATATATGGTTATCAGGGTCTCTAGCACTACTATTATTGCCACTACCTAGATAAGCAGCATATAATCTTTTGCCTTCTTCAAACTTTTGCCTTTGGTTAAATTAAATAAAAACATTTTATTGAGCATCTGCTATCTTTAAAGGTACTCATTTTTTCAAAGTTTATTTAGCCAACTAAAAATAGCAAACCTCTATGGAAAATGAATTCAAAACTAACGATAAACCCAAAGATTACACCATTAATAGGCTGGAGAGATTAGGAGGATCTACCTGGGGGTCCAGGGTTTCTTCTCTGGGGCATGGGTATGGTTCTTTCCTTTTGTCTGTAGCCCTCTGTGTAAACCAGTAGCAGCTCACTTTGTGGGTTATTGGTTTCAGAATACAAACCTGGCCATGGAGGGCAGAGAGGGTAATGGGGGTATGAATATTTACAGTTGGCAGATACCAATATCAGTTTGACTCATGTTTTAAAACAATAATACCTGGGTTTTCTGAGTCATTTTTGACTCTTTCTCCTCATCTACCTTCTCAGATTTTTGCAGAATAGAGATGCTTAACATTTTGAGCCTTAGGCCCTCCACTTACCCTTTGTGTCAGCACTATGCTGACATTGCAGTCATCTCATTTTTTTCTGGCTTCTTGAAAATCCATTCTTCCATTTTTCTGTTCCTACCCCTAATACTTCCATCCTAGCTTCAGGTCCCAAAACTCTCATTGCCATTTTAAGCTTTTTCTCACCACAAAAATCTTGAATGAACAGGACCTCAGATATCTTCATTGATTAGTTGAGACCTCTCAATCTTTGGGGAGTCCAATCCTTTCTCACATTTGTGTTCAAATGTTACTATTTCTCTGTGAAAATTTATATCTTTTTTCATCTTGTTTTCTAAGCTGTGTAGTAAGTTTTTCTTGGACAAGTCCTAGATATAATTCTATAAGCCTAACTTTTAGCACATAGGGCTATGCTCATATTTTAGTCATAACATAATGAGGCTATCTAGTTTTTCTATTCCCATGTTAACTTTCCCTAAACAATTCCTAGGCAGGTCTTGAAAAAGTAAAAATGCTTGTGGCTGTACTTGGTCTACAATTAGTATATGCATCTGCATCTTTGCAGGCTCCTCCAGGCAACACAGAGAGGACACCTCTTCATCCCAGGAGGAAAGCCTACCTTTGAACAGCATCCTACCCACACCTCCCCTCACCTCCACAGCTGTGAAGAATAGGCAGCCCCTGGGGGGCTTGGAAGAGATAGAAGAAGAAGGCGGCTCAGAATCAAAGTTTACCCAAGGGTGAAGGTTGAAGGGGGGAAGAATCTGGATGTCTGATTTCTCAGTTTGGTGTCTTACCATCTCCAACTTGCTGTTTCTGTTCTGTCCTCTTCTGCAGTACTCACTCATTCTTGGGTTCTTCAATCCTTTTCCATTTTTTTAGCTTTATGTTTTCTCTTTTTCCCTACACTCTGATATTTCCTCTCCTTTAATGCTGGACACCTTACCTCCTCTTCTTACTCTTTACTTTTACTTACTTTCACTGATCCTATTCTTATTTCCAACAGCCAGCCCCTTTCAGGTACCCAGAGGTCAAGGTTCTCGAGTCCACAGCATTTTCATACTCCACTCAATCCTTCAGGTCCTGGTCTGGGCAACCGGCTGACCCGGTGAGCTTTTCTCATTATCCTCTATCTGTACTTCACATTTGTCATCCAATATTTCTATGCTGGTGCTTTTTGGACTTGTTTTAAACACAGAATAATTCCTTCCAATATAATGTGGAACCCTAGTATGTAAAACTGATATAAGTAGAGCTATCGATTAAGACAGGAATGGGAACCTAGAGCTCTGCCCTACTTACTGTTTACCCCTGCTCCCCTGGGGTTCCTCTGAGAAACTCTCAGGGGTCTATAAAGAGCAGTTTGGAAACCTCTATTCTTTGCCACTGCCATCAGACTCAGCCTCATGGAAGAGGATGAAGAGGAGTTAGAAATTCAGAATGAGTCAGGTGAAGAATGGCAAGATCCAGTCAAGGTGAGTGGCCCCAGCATTCCTATCTCCCTCTTGAACTAGAGGCAGGTATAAGAGAAACTAGAGTGATTCTCCTTTATCAGTCCTGATGCCTTTGTCTCTCAAAGCTACTTAGGACTTTTTGAAAAAAAAATCAGTAAAAGAGGGAGGTTTGTAAATTGCTTTGTATTTTGCTAGGACTTTTATTAAAGAAATAGGGAAAAGAAATTAAAAATACCAGAAAAGACTATAGCGTCACTCCCCCTCTCAATCCCCAAATAAATATTTTGCCTCTGAATCTAAGAATTAAAAAGAGTTCTAGAGCTAGAGATGAAAGGTCATCTAGCCCATCCTTGTAGCCCATTCAGTAAGTTTTTTTATAATGCACGTGCACACAGGCATATGGGCACCCTACCTTCCTTCCTGTCTCTTTAGAGGGCTGCCTCAGTCCCTGTTCCTCCACTCTCTTTTCTACCCCAGCCTGTTTATCCAAGAGGAAATGCTGCCAGGCTAGTAGGAAAAACATGGAATTTGAGTGAGGTGACCTGAGAGTCATCACTTCCACCACTTTATCAAGGTAGCTCCTTAACCCCGCACAACCTCCCTATCTTTGAAATGGAGCTTTTACAGAAAATACAAAGTGAAAGTACCTTATAAACTGAAAGGGATTATGTGCTGCTGTTATTCTTCTGCTTCCTCTGTTTTTTGAGGCAGGAGAGAGGACTGAATAAAGCAGGGGAATGGAGATCTTGTGTTCAGAAGGAAAAAACAGACAATGACATCTTCAAACCAGAGACTAGAGAGCAAGGCCTCTATTACAATACTGCAGTCTTTCCTAAAGTCCCCTCAGGAAAAATCCCAACCTCAGGCTCCAAAGTTGAGCAACTTTAAGGGGCTCAGTTGGCAGGGCAGAGGAGGCACTTCTCTGATAACTCCAGGAAATCTAGGCCTCCTGCCCACCCTGCCTTTGCTAATCTTCCCTCCCTGACTGCTTTGGGTACCTATGGCAACCTTTGCACTTGTTATTGTGAGACTAGAAAGGGAACTTTGTGGTTGTTTGCAGTGTGATGGGAATACGGGAGGACCTTTCTGACTTTTGACCCTATTCTCTCTAGCACTCTTCCCCCAGTGAGCCTGGGCTGGACCTCTTAGATTCTACAGAGCTGAATGTTGAGGTGAGTGTCCCCAAAACTGACTGTGGAAGGCAAAGTAAGAGGAATTTTGTGTCCTTGGGAGATACTGGGTAACCCATGTATTTGTCAGGTGGAAAGAAAGGCCGGGGCCATGGCCCACCCCTCTCAGCTGTGTCCAGAGCTCTAGGAGTAGCCCTGGGAGGAAGCGGGAGGGGAATTAAAATTATCATCTGGAGGACCTTGCAGTCATCTCTCTGCTCTGTGGTCTGTTGTTATGTCTGTTTGCCTTTTGTCTTTCTCATTACAGGATTTCTGACATGACTCTGCACCTTTCCCCATCTTCACCCTCCATCTCAACGACATGACCACTTGGAGAAGGCAAACAGGAGAAGGGAGCAAAAGGAGCCAGTACTTCCAGGCCCCACCCATGGTGTCTGAGGGGAGGGAGAGGTGGGCTTTGCCTTTCTAACCTAACCTTTCTCTGACGATGTTGAGATGAAGAAGCCTTAAGCCCCTGTCTTCCTAATAACACCTTGGCTCTGTTCCTCTGTGTTTGAGCAGAGTGGCTATTTCTTTCTGTGTTTGGAGGGGTGGGGGCTTCACCTCAGTGTCTTTTGAGAGGGGCACTGCTTCCCTTTGTTTAATGGAAAGAGCCTAATAGTTTTTCTGTTTTTTTGGAACATCTTTCCCAGCCCTGTTGTGCCCTGGTTGATTAGCTCAATAAACATGTTTGAATCAGCTGGTTCCGAGGGTGTGGCTTGAGATCGTTAAACTGATGGAGGTCAGGTCTCTGTTGGTGTCTTAGGCGGTCCTGCCCAGCCCCATGGCCCAGGGTGCAGGTACAGCACTACACACACCCCAGGTGCTTAGTATACTGGCTCTTAAGGATCCATTGCTTAGTAACTGAAAGACTGGGTGGGGCTGAGGAATTTAGGGAGAGACCTTGGCTGCCTTTGAGTAATTTATCTAGTGAGGACAGTTTAGGCTGAAAAGAGAAAGTAGTGTCCTCACTGTTTAGAGGGTGGACCTGCTTGTCTTATCTACATACACTAAGGCCAAGCTAGTCCATACATCTTGGCAACCTTCACTCAAGGGTTTTTTCCAGAAATAATTTAATGCTCTCATCTCACAGACACTTGTCATAATTTGAAATTTTATGGAATCTCAATATCTGAGAGGAAGAAACTAGAAGTTATTTTAAATGTCCAACCCTAAAATCCAAGTCTTTGACATCACGTTCTCCTTAATCCTTGCCTTCCCCAGCTAGTTCTCACCAAGTCCTCTCAGGTTGTTCTCCAAGGCATGTCTCCGAACTGTCTCTTCTCTAGTTGCTGGCATCATCTCTCACCTAGACTGACACAAAATAGGCTCTGGAAACCAGCTTCCTTGAAACTCTGACTTGTTCTGTTTTGTTGTTGTTGTTGTGTGTATGTGTGTGTGCACGCACGCAGCACAGCACCTTGTTCCCTCTTTTCCCTGACAAGTAATCGAATATATGAAGGCACTGTTGTCAGTTTCTACCTTGACTATTTTCTTCTGTGGTTTAAGGAACACTTTAGCCTCATTTTAGATATGATTTTCAGTTCTTCCCTGTCCTGGGCATCTACTTTAATTTCAAGTTCTTACTGTGTTCTCACTGAACACAGGCTAAATACAACCATCCAAGTAGTGGTCTTATAGAAGGAACTATGACTTCCTCCATCACGAGACTCAGCCACACCACTTCTACTCCTTCACTCTCCCTCCCAGATAAAAGCTAGAAGTTGGGTTTGTGAGTATCCTTTTAAAGGCAACCTACCAGTACCCTAGGGACACATGACCCATTCAGAGATCTTTAGCCTTTGTTCAGGTGGAATAGCTTCAGGGAGAAGAGGCTTTTCTATGAAATCTGAAAACTGAGTGGGAAAGCAGGTAAAGATAGGAGGTCACTAAAGATCCAGGAGGGGAAAGATTCCAAATGTTATTTAAATACCAGCCAAGCTGAAGGTACTTCACAAGATCAAAAGAGAAACTTGGAAGCTCTGTAAATGTGGAAATTGTTATGCAACCAGACAGTCCAGTATAGTAGGTTGAGCCCCAACCTTAGAATATGTGCAAGTGTTATACTATGTTCCTCAAATTCTTTTCCACCCCTTACTGAGAGATTGGGTTTTAAGTCCTCTCCCCTTGAATATGGGCTCTGTGATTGCTTGATTAACAGAATATGGTAGGGTGATGCTATGCTAATTTCCAAGCCCAGACTTTAAAGCAACCAGCACCTTCCATGTCTTATTTCTTGAGATAATTGCTCTTGGAACCCAGTCACCATGCTGTGAGAAAGCCCCAAGCAGCCACATGGAAAGGCCATGTGTAGGTATCCATCCAACAGCCCTAGTCGAGGTCCCAGCCTACCTCCAGCATCAACCACCAGACATGGTTCAGATGTGAATCAGATCATTCCAACACCCAACGGAGGCCCCAGGCATCAGGGAGCAGAGACAATCCATCTTTCTCTGCCTTTCTAAATTCCTGACCCATAGAATCCATGAGCATGATTAAACAGTGGTGGTGTTTATACCATTATATCAGGGCTGGTTATGTGGCACTAGGAAGTAAAACAGAACTTGGAAGTTTTAAGACTCCAAATGTTTGGGCATCTTATCAGTTAAAAATTTTTATCTACACATTTTATCAATATTTACTACTTGTTTTACTTATTAAAACTATAATAGATGAGTTAGCGATGAAAAAGCTGCTAAATTATTGGTTCACAGTACAAAATACCTTTTGCACTAAAAACATTTTGGTGAGTGCAAAGTGAAAATTTTTTTAAATCATGGCTTAACATTTTTTATTTTAGTTCAAAGTTTATTTTATTTTTATAGTTTTAATGACCATAACTGAAAAGAGGACCTCTCAAAAACATGCAAATCCAATGGAATAGGTGCTTCTTTGACTGTATTTATTTTTTTAATAGATGAATCAAAATCTTCTGAAATTCTTCATTCAGAAGGCTTAACAAGTCACAAAATGATTTCCAGGTGCAAATAACAGTGTATTTATTTTTAATTAAGTTTATTGGGGTAACATTGGTTAATGCAATTATCTAATTTTCAGGTGTACATTATAATTTAACATCTGTATATTCTATTGTGTGTTTACCACCCAAAGTCTGGTTTCCTTCAGCTACCATATATCTGATCTCCTTTACCCACTTCACCCTCCTCTTACCCCACTATATTTACCCCACTTTACCTCGTCTACCTCCCCGCTTCTCCCCCATCCCACTAGTACCCATTTGTTGACTGGATCATTTTTTTGTTGTTGTTACTGAGTTGTGTGAGTTCTTTGTATATTTTGGATATTAGGCCCTTATTGGAGTTGTTGCTTGCAAATATAGTCCTCTGGTAACCACTTTCCCATTCCGATGGTTGTCTTTTTACCTACAACAGCGTATTTAGATGGGATAACTCATTGTTTGGAACCACAGAACCCACTACATTCTGTAGCACATAACTTGCAGTCCATCATAATAAGCTATGAGTTTACCTCTCTTACCTTAGGATGCTGATCGTATTAGAAAGCCATGAAATTTAGATCTTAATGAGGGCACCGGTGTCACTTAGTAGTAATAAAAGTTAACTTCATTATGTTTTTATCTTAAAAAATTAGAAATGTTAATCATTTTTTCTACATGACACCAGTGGATATTTTGTATACCACGTGAGGCACACACACACACACACACACCCTACCTAGACAACCACAGCTTTGAAGAATTTAGTGCCAGTAAGCTCCTTGCCAGCTGAGGCAGGGCTATGGGCTTCAAGAGCAGCAGCTCTAGTTGGTCAGGCCCAGGCCAAACTGGAACCTGATCTGAGGCCAGTTCAGGCAGGAGAGGCGGAAGCTTCTGCATAGGCTTAAGCTTACCAGGATTGCTAAGTGACACCAAGCAATACTTTTCAGGAGATGTATGTACTGCTGTGCATTGCCTGTTAGTTTACTGTTCAATAATTGCTTTATAATTATTTTAAATAATTTTCAATAGTTTTTTTTAACTCTTGTGGCATGAGCTCTGCCAGAGGGTGAGTTGTTAGTGTTCTCTCCAAAATTATAATGCGAAAGGGTTTTTTCCAGATTGCTGAGAAAGATCTTTAGCCGATAGTTGAGTCACCATTTTTTGAACTCAAGGCAACACTGATCCCAGGGGTTGCAGGATGAAAGAAGAATTTGTGTTTGGATGACATGAGAGGATGAGGTGGGATGAGGAAAGGATTATTTTCCCATGTAGACATTTCGAAGTCTTGAGCGCTGTATTTCCTTCCCTGGGGATACGATAGAACATTGCAGTCTTGGGAAGGATCCACAAACAAGTTGAGCACAGATTCACTGAAAACCCTGGGGATACGATAGAACATTGCAGTCTTGGGAAGGATCCACAAACAAGTTGAGCACAGATTCACTGAAAACCCTGTGTTGATTTTGAATAGCTGGAGAAACAGGCACTAAAGAAAATGGTCAGGAAGGAGCAGAGAAATAGAAGAGTGGCAAACCCACCAAAGATAAATCCCAGGAAACTAAAGAAGACCTCTAGTGGGCAGAGGAGCCTAGATCCCTGGGGAAACTTGAAGATATATATTTAATTTGACTCAGTAGGTTAGAACCAGCTATGGGACCAAGTGGTATAATAGAAAGCTGAAAAATAAAGCATTTTATGTCCTCTCACCTCAGGATGGGGAGGCAGCTCAACCTAGGAACTCTGCACAGGATCCCCAGTTAATGGGGTGGAGGACTGCAGTTTCTTGACAAAAAAAAATCCTGTAATTCAATTTAAAATTTTAAACTATGTGTAGGAGAAGGAGCTCAGCATAGTTGTTATTAGTGTGGGTTCTGAAGCTAAAATTTTTGTCAGAGTTCAGATCTTACCTTCACTGTGTACTAGCCTCGTGATCCTAGGCAAGTTATTTCCTTATAAGGTAATTTTAAGTGCAGAGCTAATATATGTGAATTGCTCACAACAAATTTAGCAAATAGTATACACTCAGATGCTACCTCTTACTATTTATAGTACTTTGATGCAGGAATATAAGTGACCTTTTCCAAAACATTTATTTATTTATTGACTTAAAAAATTTTTGTTGTGACTTTGTTTAACAAAATCCAGTACATTTCAGGTGTACAAATCAACAGTAAGACATATGAATTGCGTTGTATGTCTTTCACAACATTTAAAATACATGTAAAAATAAATGGAGCAGTTGTGAGTCTCTACAAACTCAGGTGAGGAGTGTCTTATATAAAAGAATGGTCACTAACACTTGCTGAGGGCTCGAGCCAGGCATAAGCAGAGTGCTTCACCTACACTAATTTGCATACTCCTCTCAATTGCGCAATGAAGTAGAGTATGATTCCTGTGGGGATATTGCTGCTCTGGAAGGTTAAGTCACTTTGTCTAATCTTGCAGAGCTAAGAGATCGTGGTACCAGTTCAAACCCTCAAGGATTTTATTCTAAAGACTGACCACAAAGGCTATTTTCACTGCAGCTAGACTTGGGCTTTGACTGCAGGGCTTTCACCAAGAAATGTCAGAGCAAAAAGTGACTGTTACCTGACCTGTCACCTGACCTGTACCACCAGGCCAAAGAGGAATGTGGCTAACAACACAGGCCTGATGATTGAGGGCTCATGTAGCTAGGTTTAATGACCTTTTGAGTTGAGCTCAAAACTGCAGACTGACTGTTCAGGGATAGCAAAGAAATGTCTGAGAAAGACAAGGGCCCTCACATATATCAAAACAAAAGTGTTCTACTTAGAGCCATGTGGTAATGAAACAGGAATAAGAAAAAAAAATAGGAAAGAATCCAGAAGTAGACCCATTCGTAAGAATTTATGATCAAGATGGCATTTTGAAACAGTTTGGAAAGAAACTATTCAATAAATAGTTTGGGAACATCTGGCTTTCTACCCAAAATGTTACACTATTTTATACCATCCCCAAGTTAAAATTCTTCATGGGCTAAAAATAAACCCTCAGAGTTAAACAAAAAACAAAACTATAAAATTATTTTTAAAATTTTACCTTCCTAAGCAGTACACAAAATTCAGAAATGATAAAAGATTGACTTTTTAATTTCATGAAAATTAAAATGGGGAGGGGAATAGGAATGAGCAGGCTGGTGAAGGAGAACTTCGATGTTTTCTAGTCTATATTGCTTGAATCTTATACAATGAGACCCTATTGAGGGGACAGCATGGCATACAGATGGTGCCATGGCATACAGTTGGTGACTAACTGTGTCGTGGCCTTTAATCCATTGGTCACCAAGTATTGAGCTCCTTTATGTACTTGGACTGTGTAGGGGTTGAATAAAAGAGCCACCACTGGCATCTGTCACCTCTGAGATGGTTGTCCAAGAAGGAAATATTCTCTCTGGGACAACTTCCTGAATATGGTGGGATTTGAGCTAGGCCTTGGAAAGTGGAGAGGATTTCAGTGGGTGGGAGACAAGAGTCTTCCTGGCTAAGGAGTCTGTGGCTGGCAGTCCCATGTACCCCAGTGGGCTGGGACACCTTGCAGTGAGTCAGCTCTGCATAGGTCTCCCACCCTGTCAAGGGAACATAATGGAGGAAGTGGTGAGCACAGATCTGAGTAAGGTTTGGAGACTGAGGCATCAGGGTTCAAGAGAATGCTAACTGGGCTTGGAACAGTGAAGTGATTGGTCATGGAGCCTTGCTTATCTAGGCTCTCAAATGTGAATGGGGTGACAGAGTTTACTTAAGAGGTGTCCTCAATGGGCTAATCAAGAGGATAAGTGATGGGTCAAGCTGGGCTAGGCTCTTAGTTACCAACACCCTCAACCCCACAATGCTGGCTTTCCTGCTTATAGGTCTTCCCCTTGCCAAGTTCCTTCACATTCCCAACCCCTTAGCTGCGGAGGGCTGGGGTCAGAGACATCTTAAAGAGAAACCAGGGGCCCCTCCCTCCTGAGGGAAGGAAATTCCTTTTAGGTTCCTCTGCAGTGTTCTTCCCTCCCCCACCTCTTCCCTTCTCCAAGGCCTGGTCTGCACAGGTCATTACCCATAAACAGGGCTGGGAAAGGAACCTGAGCCACCTGACCCTCTCACACTAAAGCACAGCATGGGGACAGGAAAAACCTTGTCACTATCACTAAGTCTCCTGAGGGAGGGGTCTATCGCCCCATGTTCACCAGCTGAGGTAGACAGAGAAGGAAGTGGAGCTGGGTTGCAGAGAGCAGCAAGCCCAGCTGCCCCTGGGCCTGTTCACACTTGAAAACTTCCTGCGATGAGAGCGGAAACACAGGTGCTGTCCCCACCACAACAGCCCCCAGAGCCTTGGCCGGGGGGAGCCATGGACAGGCCCCGGGCCCTGGTCCTGCTCTTGGCGCTGCTGACACTCTGCATCACTGCAGGTGAGTTGGGGGGCCAAAGAGAAGCAGAGGCAGTGGAGACATGGCGGAGACCAAGCCTTGGGTCCTTCCTATGTCTGTATCCCACAGGGACCCCTGAGGTGTGGGTGCAAGTTGAGATGGAGGCCACCAAGTCCCTGTCCTTCACTGTCCGCTGTGGATTCCTGGGATCTAGTGCTATCTCCCTAGCAACTGTGAGTTGCGGGGGCCGCGATGGTGCCGGAGGGACCAAGCTGGCTGTGTTGCACCCAGAATTCGGCATCCAGCAGTGGCCTCCTGCCCGCCAGGCCCACTGGGAAACCAGAACCACCATCTCCCTCACCCTGGAAGGGTCTGAGGGGAGAAGCCCCAGTCCCAACACCACCTTCTGCTGCAAGTTTACTTCCTTCCCTGAGGGCTCCCAGGAGGCCTGTGGGAACCTTCTCCTGGGCACAGACCAAGGTGGGGCTAATGAGGAGTGGGGTATAGGGAGGGCAGGGAAGGACTCGGGGCATCAGCCACCTATCTGGTATGTCTTTCTCTCTGCACAGGGCTCCCTGCTTCTACTCCAGCCCCTATTCTGCGGGCTGAACTGGCCGGAGTCTTGGGGGTTTCGGGGGTCTTCCTCTTCGGCTGCATCTACCTCCTCCACCTTTTGCATCGGCAGAGGCACTGGTGAGACCCAGCCCCAGCCAAGCCCAGTCTAAATCCCCATAGCACTGGGCTAGCCACAGACTGTGCCTCTGACCCTCCTAACTCTTTCCCAGGTCTGTCACGAAGCTTCAGCCACCTCTCAGCAGCCTCCAGACACAGACACAAGCAAGGGTGAGGATCAGGAGTCACTTTGGAGCAGGGAACAGAGTGGGCTGGAGCTGGGGGCTGTGAGACGGAACCTCACCTGGGCCTCTTTCCCCATCACCCCTGCAGGCAGCTGGCCAGGCCTCCCTGGCCTCTCTCCACATGCCCTATGCCACCGTCACCACCAACTACTGCCCAGCAGCTCTGGACACAGTTCTCCAGCCCCGGCCCCTGTCTAGGTGGGTGCGGCTCCCCATCCATGCAGCACAGCAACCAGCCCCTTGGGCACCTCTGCCAACCTCTGCTCGAAGTAGTTTTGTCTCTGTCGAGAATGGACTTTATGCTCAGGCAGGAGAGAGGCCTCCCCACACAGGCCCCAACCTTAGCCCTTTCCTTGACCCTCTGGGGCCCAGAGCCATGGAGGGGTGTTTAGGAGTTCAGTGAAAGCGTTCACTTGGCCTTCCTCCCTGCCCAGGCTTCTGGCACTACCCTCTTCTGTTGGTTTCCGTGTCCTGGGCACCCATTGTCTGCACATCTTATTAGGCCTCCAATAATTGTCGCCACACATACTCAGCCAGGGCCCACTTGCTGCGGATGTGGTCAGTGTGTGTGCTCGTGTGGATATGTGTGGGTACGTGTGTGTGTGTGAGAGAGGTAACAAAACCCCATCCCAGGTTGTTTCCTGTTTTCAAGTTCCCAGCCCTCCCAGGTGATGTCGATAACTAAGTCAACAAAAATGGTTTATCTGGGATCTTGGCTAGGCCTTTTCTTCTTTGGGAGGTTAAGAGGCAATTTCAACCCCTGGGAGGCAGGGGCCAGGTTAGAATTGGAGGCGGGACAGGTCTCAGCATGGGTGATCTCTCTCTCGTTCCTTGCCTCCACTCCTGCAGATACAGGGGGTTCCTGGGACTGGCAAGGGACTCCTGGCCCTGCAGTCCTTTTGAGGGACACCTGGTGAGAAGACAGGATTGAGGATCTGGTGGCCCCAAGCAGGGTAGTCCATATTCAAATCCCACCATGTCCTAGAACAACAGGCAGGGTTTATGGGGCTTCAACCTGAGAAAAGGCCCTGTGGTCTGACCTGGTGTCCCTATGACAGGGCTCTTTGAGATGGCCTGGGAATGAAATGCTGATGCCCCCCATCCAGAGTTGACACTCAGAGGCAGGAGACCTACCCTTTATCGGCCCACAGTTGCTTTCTCTGGCTCCTCACCTGTTCCTAGGTCACCAGGAATACTTCCCCCGCTGGCCACTGGCAGACAGAGACCCACTTGATACAGAAACTAAACACATACTTCCCTGCCCACTTATCTTCCCATTCATGGGGCAGCCCTACTTCTGTAACAAGCCTAGCAACTGGGGCCTCATCACGCCTTTGCCACATAAGACAACATGAGAGAGCTCTGTAAGCTGTGAGGCTCCACAGGAAAGTGGCAGATTCAGAGGGTGGTGGAAAGCACGAGAGAGATCAGGCTCAGGCTACACCCCCAATCAAAGTGAATACTAGTTTGGGGAGGACACCTGCCACTTGGCGCCTTCCTGGGTCCCACATGTGAGAAATCCTAGACTGCCAGCTGTCAAGCCTGCAATCACTCCGTCTGCCTTTGCCTGACTCAGGGAGGGCCTACCCAGAGGCCGTGTCCAAGCACAGAATCCCAGCTCATTATTCCAGGCATGCTCAGAAATGACCTTCCCAGGACCCAGCTCCATGCATCTAGCCACCAGCTCTACACTGCTCTGGGGAGAATGTGGACCAGACAGGGGTAAGAGGTAGTAGAGGGTTCATTGGGCCTGCCTTCCTCAGCCAGTGATCATTCTCCTCCTCTGAGACGCTTCGGCACTGGCCTAGCCAGTTCAGTGGTTCCTTGCAGGCTGGGGGCTCAAGGGAGAGGTGTGTGTGTGCTGCGGTGGTACCCGAGGAAGGTCAGGGAAATGTCAGTAAGGGAGGGAGTAGCTCAGGGCCCAGCAGCCTTGGGACCATGTCAGGACCAGGGACAGGGGTGAAGAGGTAATAGGGTTTGTAGGGGGTCAAGGGAGGCTTTGAAGGAGTTCAGATTCTCTAGGAAAGGAATGCTCATGGGACAAGTAGAGAATTCCGAGGGATACTGGGTCCTCAGCCTAGTTCCTAGCCAGGCTATTTGCCTATCATGGAGTCCAAGGAGAGGCCCCCTGGCCTGAGCCTGTCTTCCACAAGCTCAGGAAACCAAATCCCAGTCTGATCACGGTGTGTGGAACCAAAAACCTAGGGACTCAGGAAGTCTCCACAGCTAGCTTGCTCCCCACGGTCCAGCTCCTAAGTGTCAGACACAGTGCCGAAGGGACCAGATGAGAAAGCTGTGTTGTGGCACTAAACTGTGGAGACGCGGCAGATCTGCAGTCCAGGACCCCTTCTCAGACCCAGTCTGGGAGATAATGCTTAGATATGTTCAACAAGTGTGGAAGTTGAGGCCGGAGAGAGAGGACTTGCTCAAGGGGACAGAACTGATTCAGCCCCAGCACCTCCACCCAGAGCATCCAGGATGTGCCCTCAGCCATAATCCAAGATGAGGCTTGAGCTTTGGAAAGACTTGGATTTGAATCTCAGGAGCTACTCCCTGTCTATGGGACCCAGAGCGGCTTCCTTAACCTCTGCGAGGCTCCCTTTGCTCATCAAGCACATAATAAGGGTGATAAGGCCTGAGGGAAGTGTGAAGATTGTACACCAGGGCCAAGTTCTAGGCAACTTTGCACGGAATATCTTATTTAGGACTTCCAGTAACCTCAAGGGGTCGGTATTTTTCCTAAGTCTCTTTTAACAGGTGCGAAGCCTGAGCCCAGGGTCACAGCCGAAAAGCAGAAGTGCTCTTGGGAGGGGAGGAGGCGCGGGGCCACCCTCCTGGGCCCGGACACTTTTGTCGCCAGGCTCAGCTCGCTGGGGAGAGACCGAGTGGGCTGGCGGGGACTCTCAGGAGCCCGGCCTGGCCCGGGGCAGGAGGCCGGGCGTTCAGGGACTACTAAGCAGCCCTCCGCTGGCGGACGCGCACAGGGAATGTGGGCTCCACCACCAGCACCGCTGACACCCGCTGCGGAGGGGACTGACGTCACGGCTCCCCCCAGGGGTCCCGGGAGGCCCTTCTGCAGAAGACGCCAGCACCATGCAAGAGCTATAGCATCCTCGGAGGCGCTGCGGGGATCGCGGAAGTTGGACAGAGTTGTGACCTCCTCTGCAACCTGTCCCGTAGCCCCGCCCTCGCTCAGCAGCACACTCCGGGAACCACGCTTGCTGGCACCCGCCTGCCAACCCCGCACACTAACCCCACCCCACTGCGGTCCAGCAGTGGGTTCCAGAAGCCCCCCAGCCCCGACCGTATGCCCCTTGGCGACTCCGGAGCCCTCCCTCTGAGGTCCAGCCCCAGCCACTCATGGGCTCGTCCCTACCCCCCAGCCCACTTAAGCTCTCCTCCCCAACCAGGTCTTGCCGACTGTCCCTGGAAGCCTGCTCCAGGTCCCTTCGCCTCAGTTCCCTTTAGCACCCCCTGCCCCGCCGCCCCCACCCTTTAATGTGGCCTACTGCCTGTCCTGACCATCCCCGCTGCTCTCGGCTCTGAACCCTCAGCTGCCACCGATCTCTCCGGAGCCCCAAGCCGCTGATCTAGGCGCCCAGAAGCCACCTTCCTGACCCTCAGGTCCCTCTGGAGACCTGTTCGGCAGAAACGCGCGCCCAGACAGACCTGGGACCTGGGTGTCACGACCGCCCGCTGGGTGTGTGGCCTCGGGGTGCCTGTTGTCCCGGGAAGCCTCGGACCGTCCTTGCCGGGTGTGCTGCAGAACTCTGAGGAACGTCGTGGCCTTGCCCCCTGCCCTGTCAGGGTGCCCACCCCGCTCATGCTGAAGTGGCCAGGACACTACAATAGTGAATGGTAGGGGCCTGGGAACTAGAGAGAAGAAATCAGACTTAAGGGTGTCTGAGGGCTCAGCCAGCAGGACTCAGGGAGAAGGCCCTGGCCAGCTTGAAATAGATGCTGAAGGGGCCAGAGCAGAGCTAGGAGAGACTCCTTTTTTCTGGACCTTTCCCAGGCCCAATGGGGGATTTACTCCCCTGAGAGAAATCACAGTCTGTGCCCCATTCCCAACACAGGGACACACAGATGCAAAGGGTTCTAGGTCTGTTGGCCCAGCCATGGGTAGGGGAGGTTCTCCAACTTCAAACCCTGCTGAGGAGGCTGGTGACATCTGGAATTCCCATAGCTGGGCCCTTAAACAGCTTCATTTCAACATCTGTAAAATGGGTCAGCTCACCCAGAAAGCTGGCTATTTGGAGAAATGTAAATAAACAGACAAAAAAAGATCACAAATGTTAAAAGGAAAAGATCAGAGTGCTCTGAGAAGGAATAATAGGGCCTTTCTGAGTAGACATTTAAAATAAAACCTGAAAGTAAGCGGGAGTTGTCCAGGCAAAGATTGCGGGGAGCCCATTCCAGGTAGAGAAAGACGCACACAAAGACTCTGAGGCTAAAAAGAGCTCAGCATTGCCAGGGCCCAAAATAGGTCACTGTGTCTGAAACAAGGTGAATGAGAACCACAGAAGGAATCTGGATTTTATTGTAAGGGCATTATTATAAAACCTTTGATGGGTTTTAAGCAGAGCAGTAAAATTATCAGATTTACGTTATAAAAAAGACCCCCCTGGTACTGCATAGAAAATAGCTTTGTGGGAGGGAGGGCAGAAAAGTGGAAGTAGGAACAATTGGGAAGCTACTGCAAATAATCCAGGTGGGAGATAGGGATGTCCAAGTCATGGATGGTGGAATGAATATAGATGGAAAGAAGTGGGTGGATTCAAAATATGTTTTGGAGGCCGTTGTTCCTGGCTGCTGAGAGTAGGATAGGATGGTCCCAAGAGTGATGCTCAGTTTACCAGTTTGAGCGACTAGAGAGGAGCATGTTCCAAGGAAGGGATGAGGATTAAGGAGCCGATAAGAGACAGCTTAAGTTGAGATGCCCAAGACACAGATAAGGTGTGAGCATATCATTGTCTCCTCAGACCCCAGGCTTTGTCTTAAGAAAAAGTAAGAGCTGTATGCAAAATATTGATGAGAAAAATCAAAAGTTCTAAATAAATAGAGATATACCATGTTTATATATCGGAAGGCTTGATGTTAAGAGGTCACTTCTCACCAAATGAATCTACAGAATCAAAGCATTCTTAATTGAAATTTCAGCAAGCTTCTTTGTAGAAATTGACCGACAGATTGTAAAACGTAAAGGGAAAAACAAAAGTACCTAGAAAAACCAAAATGATTTTGAAAAAGAACACAGTTGGAGAACTCATATTATTGGTTTTAAAACTTATATAAAGCTAAAGAATTCCAAGGGTTTGGAGAGCCGTGAGCCAGAAACTATGGATGAAGACCTGATATATATAAGAAATATATTTTTTATATTATCGGTCACAATATTGCAACCTGGATACACCCAGATAAATTATTTTCAAGAACACTAGCAAAATAGACATTTTCAAACAAAATAAAAGTACCAGAAGTAAGGTCTGAGGTGTGAAAAAGAATAGCGAGAAGAAAGAAGTAAGCATGTAGATGAATCAAAATGAATATTGAGCTTATAAAAGAATGAGAACAATGTCTAATTTGTGGGATTTAAAATATCAAGCTAGGGGTCCCAGTTCTGATTGAGATGAAGTAAATACACTCTCCCTATTTCTTCCACTGATTACAATAATACTCTGGACAGAATACATAAACCGTTGAAGGACTCTGAAAAGTAAACAATAGCAGACAGATTAGAGAGAAATGTCAAAACTCAAGGAAAAATATGGTAGTGAGTTTACAGTTTTGTTTTGTTTTATTATCCTCCTCTATCTCCCAGCTCAGACTCAGAGCATTCTGAATCCCAGAAGTGCATAGCAGGCACAGGAAGAAAAAGCCCCAAGAGAAACCTTCCTTGTCAGAGGACTAAGACAGAGAGAGTAGGGAGAAACTTTTTAATCCCACCCAACGCTGCCCTGAGGTGAATCCCTGTCCCAAAGATGCACTCTTGTCACAGCGGTGGCAACACAGCAGCAGCAGCAGCAGCAGCAGCAGCAGCAGCAGACATGACCACAGTGACAGAGAAACGAGGAGAGAGAAAAAAAACCCTTCTCCCTGACCATGAAAACGGGCAAAGAGTGCCCTTAAGGTAGAAAAAAAGAGGGGGGAATCCTCTTGCTTTTTTTTCTCCCTTTCCTCCCACCACTTTCCCCCAAAAGGCAGATGCAGTCACAAGAAGTGCATAGGAAAACTAAGATTTTGGCTTTCTATCTCTAAGAGGAGGAAGCTTGAGAAAGAGATTTCATAAACTGCATATGAAGTCCCAAGCCTACTTCCAAGATACACATCCATGAAACTGATCCATGAAAACATACCAAAAGCTTTTAGAACTAAAATGTGATGTAGATCTCCACCCAGTATCACACCCAGGAGCAGAGGACAGTGGGGTAGATGAAAGGAAGGGGGTAGGATGCATACACAACACAGATCCAAACACCACAGCCAAATTTTTGAAAATAAAATCGGAACCACAGTCCACAGAGGGCATGTTGGAACTTGTAATCTGAACTTACCTCAATTGTCTACCAAAACAGAGAAATCAACATTCTCTAGAGGATTTTAACAGGATCCAGCATCTCACAGAATAAACTTAAAGTATCCTGGACGTAATACAGAATTACTTGACATACAAAGAAACAAGTAAATCTCAACAACCTCCATGCAAAAGATGCTAATCTTGAAATGACACAAATGTTGAAATTATTAAAGACTTTAACACAGCTATTAGCACCATGCTCCATGAAATAAAAGTAAACAGTGTTGAAATGACTGGAGAGACACATTCTCAGCAGAAAATAAAAGCCATAAAAAAGAGCCAAATGGAAATGTTAAAACTGACAAATATAACTTAAACAAAAAGTTAATTGGAAGAGTTCAATAACAGAATGAATATGAAAGAGAAAGAACAAATAAATTTAACCTGAACAGCCAGGAAAAATAAGCTTTTAAAAAAATGAACAGAGCCTTAGCGAGCCATGGGACAATTTGAAAAGGTCTAACATATGTGTCATTGCAGATCTGGAAGACGAGATAGAGTTTGAAACAAAAAGAAATATTTGAACCAACAATGGCTGAAAACCTCTCAAATACAGTAGAAGACATACTTATTTAACCCCAGGCAGGAAAAAGTCAAAGAAACCCATGTACAGATACATAAAGGAAAACTAAAAATGAAGAAATGAATCTTGAAAGCAGCCAGAAAATAACAAAGCATTACATGCAAGGGAACAATAGTCTGGGTTTTTTCATCAGAAACCGTGGAGGTGAGAAAATAGCAGAACTCCATTTTTCAAGTGCTGAAAGAAAAGAATTGTCAACCCAGAAATCTAAGTCCAGTGAAAACATCTTTCGGTAATGAAAGTGAAATGAGGATATTCTCAAATGTTCCTTGTAGTGTCCTTATCTGGTATTAATATGTGTAATGCTGGCCTTGTAAAATGAGTTTGGAAGTGTTCTCTCTTCAATTTTTGGTAAAGTTTGGGAAAGATTGGCATTAATCCTTATTTAAATGTTTGGCAGTGTTCTCAATGAAACCATCTGGTCCTGGGGGGAATGTCTTTGTTAGTAGATTTGTGATTACTGCTTCATTCTCCTTAATCACTATTGGTCTGATCAAGTTATCTATTTATGATTTGGCATTCGCAGATTAACTGTTACTAGGAATTTATTTTTTTCTTGGGTATATAATTTGTTGATGTATGATTTTTTACAATGATCTCTTATTATTTTTTATATTTCTGTGGTTGTAGTTTGTCCTCTTTCATTTTTAATTTTTCGTACTTTTATTTTTAAAATAATTTTCCAGTTTTATAATTGACATATAGCATTGTATAAGTTTAAGGGGTACTGCATAATGATTTGACTTACATATATCATGAAATGATTACCACATAATAATTTTAGTCAATGCCATCATCTCAACTTTTTTGAAAAAAAAAAAAAAAAGGATATTCTCAAAAGGAAAACTAAATGAATTTATAGCCAGCACACCTGCTCTAAAAGAAATGCTAAATAAAGTTCTTCATAGGATAGATAGAGAATGATACCACAGGGAAGCTTGGCACTTCAGGAATGCAGGATGAACAATAGAAATGGTAATTATCTAGGTAAATATAAGAGATTCTTTTCTCCTCTTAAATTCTTTAAAATATACATGACTGTTGAAAGCAAAAAATATAATATTAACTGGTGGGATTTTCCATGATTGTAGATTTCATACATATGACAATTATAGCATAAAAGGGAGAGAGACTAGAGGGATCTATATGGTTGTAAGATTTCTGCATTTCACTTGAAGTGGTAAAATATTCTAAATGGACTGTGAAAAGTTAAGCATATACATTAAAATCCCTACAACAACCACTAAAAAACTATGCAAGTTCTTCTTTTCAAGAAATGATTCTGAGACAACTGGATATCTACATGTGAAAAAAAAAGTTTTTGTTTGGAGTGATGAAAAAGTTTTGTAAGTAGATTGTGGTGGTGGTTGTACAACATCGACAGTATAAGTACCGACACTGAATTATACACTAAAAAATAGTTTAAATGAAAATTTTTATATTATGTATATTTTATCACAAATTTTAAAAATTAATAATGTAATATACCAACAAACATTGAATTGTATACTTTAAATAGTGGCTTATATAGCATGTGAATTATATCCAATAAAGCTTTTTTTTTTAACAGGACCAAAAATATCTTAACTCTAAGTATTTAAAAATAAAGAGACATACTCTTAAATAACTCTTGAATCAAAAATAAAGTAAAAGGTAAATAACAAACCATTTAGCAACAAAAAGGAAAACACACTGTACCAAAACCGCGGGACACAATGAAAGCTTTATGTAAAGAAAAATGTCCTGCTTCAAAGGCAATTGTTCTTAAAGAAGAAAGATGAAAAATGAAATAAATAAAGGTCGAAAAACAAAGTACGAGGATTTGGCAGAGACTGTTATATATTCCTCAAAACCTAGATCCTTTTCCTACTAGACCTACAAAAATGTGGGCCCTGTGTACATGTTTTCATGTATTTTTAATGGTTAATTTTTAACAGAGCATTAGAGAGCTGAAAAAAAATGTTGAAAAATTGGACAGGAGGTCTTTTGAAACTCACAACACTATTTTAAGTTTAAATATTTATTTATACCCCAAACAGAATTTGTTATAATTTTACTTTCTTATCTTTAATGAAAGCAAACTCATCAATAATATTTTTTAAATCTACGGAGTTTTTCGGCATCCCCTTAAATCTTTAGTCTGAGGCGAGTGCCTCGCTTGCCTCACCATGACCCTGGTCCTACATCTAAATATATTTCCTAGCCTCTAGTACAGATAAGTGGGGGATCAGACAACTGATTTCTGGCCAGTGCAGTGTGGGAGGAAGTGACATATATTATCTCCAGAAAAAACGGTGTAATCCTTCTCGTGCAATCCTCCCCGCTCTCTGTGTCCCTATTTGCCAGATAGAAGGAGAGGACTCTAAGGAACCAGAGGAGGTGAAGCTTCAAGAGGAAAGGAGCCTGGGTCGCTGAATCACCATTTGGAAGAGAGATGCCTAGGAAACCTTGGACCGGAATCATCCACACTGGGATGTTATCTAATCCAGGACTGAACTTTCGCTGTTGTAAATCACAGGCATTTGGAGTTGTCTCTTACAGCAGCGGTAGGATTTACTTTATCCCATGTATCTCAGGTCCAAGAGTGAAAAAATATAAGATACAACATCTTCTGTTGACTATAAACCTTTTTACTTCCTGTCTACTTTTCCCAGTCTACACTGTGGCCCTCCTCTTCTACAGCAGGATTTTCTGCGATAAATAGAACAAAGAGCCTCTGAGCACATCTCCCTTCGTATCTACCACACTTTTGCTAAGAGTGAATTCACACTCCATGTGCCTTTGTCCAGTCAGGAAGCATGATGGGATGGGTCTCGGCTAGAAAGAGATGGCTCTCCCAGACGAAAGCAACTGGGAAACAGCTTAAGAAAGAGGATACTGACCTGGGTAAAGCCCAAGATGTCCAGGTTCACCTAATACCCATGTGTGGCCAGCACGGCTGGTTTCTGTCATCTCCTTGAAGGCCACGTCTGGCCCTCACTCTGTGCTAGTGCACTGTGCTGTTGTAGGGGATAGCCTAGAACAATGGCAGGCAGCTATGCAGCTGGGTGCCCTGGATCTGCAGAAGCTTCTCTCTGGGTGTTCCTGGATTGTTAATGTAAGTCTCACCCTCCTGCTCCCAAAATGATTGATCGCTGAAACTAGAAAAGGGCCTTGTTCTGGGTGTATAATTATGTCAGAATCCTGAGGAGTTTTTTAAAGCACCACAAAGAATTAATCAAGGGCCTCAGATGGCTTTGAGGCTGGAAGATGAACGAATTGCGGTGTTGTATCTGAAAGAAAATGGTTGGAATTCAGATGTTCCCTGAGGACCTGCCCAACCTTAACAAATGCATCAGCTATCTCTACAAACACTTTAACAGACTTGGAAAGTGATGGTAGAAGAGAAAGCGGAGGACTGTGGAAAAGACATCCATCACCCAGGAGAAGGGAGTAGTTACCAGAATCCAAAGAGAGAGGGAGGGAGAGAGGACAGTGCAGAAAGGGCTGCTTGACAGGATGTGGGACCAGCACCCACCCTGGAGTCAGGCAAGGGGAATCCTACCCTGACCCTAGGTTCTAGAAAGTCTGGAACATGAACACACAAGTGAATTTATAAAACAGACATGATCATCTGGGTCACCTGGAATCCAGCACCCAGTGCTGGCCCAGAGCAACCTGTAACCTGTAAAGAGGAATCTCATGACTATGCTCCTCTGCCCCCAGAGAAGTGCTTCTCCCCACATCCTGCCCCACGTCCTGACTCAAGGAGACTGGACCCAAATGCCATAAAGGTCTGGGGGATGTGTCCCTGTTGACACAAAAGACTTTACATGGGCCTGTGTGAAGGAAGTAACAGAAAAGACAAATTAATTAACTTGTTAAATCTTTCCCTCAGATAACTGGAATGCAATAAAGTTTTGCAAAACAAATACTTGTCTCCTGTTGTGTCAAACATCACTTTTTTTTCTCTTCGTGTTCCAATTCATAGATCCAGAGATATTCACAAATTAGCATGCTCTGCATAAAAGTTTCACACGATACTGCAGGACTTGAAACAATTCTTATTGCATATCTACTATATATATGTATATGTGTATATTATATACGTGTATATAATATATATAGGTTTGACATATCATACATAAAGCAAGCTACAGTGTTTTAAAAAGTGGTTAAAATTATAGTCTAAGTGATAAAAATTTAGATCATGAAATTAAAACACTTTGTAATATTTTCTGCAACAATAACATGTGGTCACATATAAGATGTTATCTGAAAAACGTAAATATGTTGTGTAAAATGTATAACATTCCCAAATCTAAGTATTGCTTCAAAAATTGTATTGACAATTCCAGTTGCTGACTTGACAGAGAGAAGTTTTTCCAAATGAAAATTAACAAAACAAAATTACCTCAGAACAATTCAGGAAAGGTTGTCTAATTTGGCATTACTGTCGATAGAAAACAAATTATATGAAAATAGTGGTTATAACAACATATTTAATGATTTTACTGAGAGGAGGTAAAAAATAAATTGTACAAAACAAATATGTAATAATTTAAGAAATCCATATGTCTTTAAGAGTCCTGCAAATAATAGATCATCCAGGCTCTTGCAATAATAATTAAATACAGGAGTCTTTGCGTTGCTAACTTTCATTGGTATAAAAACACATATTTCTCAATATTGTATTAGGAAGGTATACTCATCAGGGCAGAGACAGAGCATCTCTTTACTAGCAGATATTAAATTTGATCGATAACTTTAATATTTTTACATAAAGCATGTGGGCCTCTGGCTGTGCTCTGGCCAGGGTCCAATAACTGGTAAGGACAAGCCCACAACCACAAGGAAGGTGGCCAGCCTGATGATAACCTGACCACAGCCCTGCAGGGCAGCACAGGCAGGGGGCCAGGAGACACCCCCACAGGACCTCACTCTCCTCTCTCCTCTGATCAGGAGCCCGCTGCTGCTCTCATTGTCCAAGTACAAAAGGACCTCTGTCCATCAGCCCTTGGGGAAGAGCAGGGAAGACAGGAGTGCAGGGTGTGGGTGTGGGGAAAGGGGGCATGTCTAGCATGCCGAGGTCAGCAATGTCATCAGAGGCCCTACAGTAGGACGTGCCCTGTTTTGCTGCAGAAAGCAGAACTCTGTTAATGCCTTGGTAATTTCGGTATCTTCTCTGCCCTTAGAAATAAAGTTCACCAATTTGCACTGAGCCATGGTTTTCTGCTTGTACCAAATAATTAATTGTCCACAGAGATCACAGTTTATTAAAGTCCTAGGACAGATTACGTATTGGGGACAAGGACTAAAGGTGTGCTGACTCCCAGTTTTCAGATCCCAGCCCTGGACTTTCAAGAAACCTTTCTCCTTTCGTCCCTTGTGTGGAGTAGTCACCTTTGCTCATTCATCTCAGCAGATACAAACTATCTCTCCCTTCTCTCCTAGATCACATTCACTATCACAGGCTTGTATTGCCGGCAGTTCAGTGTTAACTATTTCCATCACAATTTCTTTCTACCCCTTAATAAATGGCTCCAGAGCTACTGATCCACTTTTGTGAACTGGAAACACAGTGAAGCCCAATCGTAACACAGTAGACATGGGAGGTGGAGATAGGGTGATGCACCTACCAGCAAAGGAACAGGGATGTTGGACCCACCAGAAGCCGGAAGAGGCAAGGAAGGACCCTCCCCTAGACCCTTCAGGGGAAGCACTGTTCAGCTGATACCTCGCTTTTGAACTTTTGGCATCCAGAACTGTGAAAGAATACATTTCTGTTGTTTTAAACCAAAAACAAATAAATACCTTGAGCTAGTGACATGCAATGACATGAAGTTCTGTGGGCCGAGATGAACTGCAACCTGTGTTCAGAACCTTGGTTGAGATATTTGTCAATTCATGCACATGCTCAGCCTTTCAGAGTGAAAGTTATTAAAAACATTTTTTTTAAAGAAAGAAAAAAGAGAAAGGATTTACGTGTCAATCATAATTCACCTTAAATTTGAATTCTGTGAAATGCACATAAAAAAAATCATTTCATGCCTTTTTCTTCCAAATTTTCCAAGCTATCTGAAGACCTCTTGAGGGACCCCATGAACAGGAGTATGCTGGAACTGATCATTAAATTTTGGAGAATGTCTTGAGCCTATTGTTAAACGTGGCTATTATTAAAAATTCAATAATATGAACACAACAATATGAATGTACTTAATACCAGTGAACTGTAGACTTAAAAATAGTTAAAATAGTAAATTTTATGTTATGTATATTTTGCCACAATAAAAAATTATTAATCAAGAAAAAGTAAAATAATATAAACTTACAAATAAATTACATAAAAAATGAAGGAAGCTATAGCCATGCCACCCTGAACGTGCCCGATCTCATCTGATCTCGGAAGCTAAGCAGGATTGGGCCTGGTTAGTACTTAGATGGGAGACCACCTAGGAATACCAAGTACTGTAGGCGTAAAAAAAAAAAAAAAAATGAAGGAAGCTTGTCACTTCCTACTTATTTTATGTGCTTGAGGTTATTTATGCTGTTGTATCTGCATGGTGGGAATACTATATGACAACTACTGTACATGTCTTTCCAATTCCACATTCAGTGAATTCACACTTGTAGTTGTACAAGTCAGCTCAAGCTGCAATAACAAAATACCACAGACTGGGTGGCTTAAATAACCGAAATTTATTTCTCACAGTTCTGGAAGATGGGAAGATCAAGATCAAGGTGTCAAAAGGGTAGGTTCCATTCTGAGGCCTCTTCCCTTGGCTTGTAGGTGGCTACCATGTTGCAGTGTGTTCACAAGGCCTCACCTCACCTGGAGAGAGAGTGATAGCAACACTCTGCTGTCACTTCTTATGAGGACACTAATCTTATTGGTCAGCCTCCTCCCATGACTTCATTTAACCATAATTATCTCCATTTCTAAATAAAGCCACACTTTCGACATACGAATTTCCAGAGGGTAGGACACAAACATTCAGTCCATACAGTAGTTAAACCAATATTGTAGGAGTTTTTACACCATGGAAATTGGCAAGTACTACAAATCGAGCTTCTTTTCCAGAGAGCTGTTTGTTGAACGTCTGCCAGTGCAGCCCTGCTCCCGTTCCAGTCTCTGTGAGTATCTTTTCCTCCCAGCCCAGGAGGTCAGCAAGGTCAGGGGTCAGCCTTTGCTTCCTGGTTCTCAGCCCTCTGCTCTCATCTCCTAGAAGCTCAATCAGCATATGTCAGATTGATCAGGAGCTGAAATGCATCTTGACCTAACACCACAGCAGACATTTACTGGTAATGTGACCTCATTTGAGATTCATAATCTCACTTGGGACCTCAATTTCCTTTTGTGTAAAAGGAGGACAATAACAGACGCTGCCCACCTCCTGGGGTGGTTGGGAGATTTCAGTGCTATGTTAAAATATATCCTGGATTTGTTTTAATTAGGTGAGTTAAGACACACAGACAGAGAAATGACTGTCATGAAGCAAGAAGTTTATACTCACAGATCCTTAGAAAGAGGAGGCACAGCATGTCACACAGAGCCACGTGGGGGGCCCCAGGGTCAGTCAGGAGGAGAAGAAGCCAGGGGAAAATGTGAGCAACAGCCTTCATTGTAGTTTTTGTGAGAAAGGCAAGGCAAGGCAGAATGAGCAAGTTTAGGATTGGCTCGTTTAAATAATTTCTGTGGTCTCTGGGGATTAGGGGCTGTCCCTAGTTGTCTGGTATCTGGCCCTGGGTGATAGGGCAAAAGAATACTATCTCCTGGAGCACAAAAGTCAGATAGATAGAGGATGTAGTTCTGAGTGTGGGCACTGGACTAGTTGGTTTACATACGAAAGTGTGCTCCTGGGCAAACTGATTGTGATCTCTAAGAATTGGGTAGCCCTGGGAGGGGTCTCTCTCTGGTCAGTAAGGCCCCAGATGTCAGAGCATCAAGAATACAGCAAATAAGAAACCATCCTTAATGCAATGGCAAAGCACCCAGCAGCCAGCAAATGGGAGATGTCATTCCTGCTGTTTCAGCACTAACTTTCTGGGGCCTGGGCCTCCCTCTTCTTGTTTCACAGGGTGAGCCTTCGCTTCCCAGCTGGATTCTAATTCCTGGAGGGCTCGCTGCAGGACAACCCTCATTGGGCCCCCTCCCTCAGATGGAAAACAGGAGGAAGTTAAGAGAGTGCCGATATCAGTGGAGACACGACAAACAGTTTATGAGGAAGAACAGAACTAAGACCTTGCCCCTCACTTCTCTTCCTTCCCCATCCTTCAGAGATTTGTCAACTTCCCCTGGCTCAAGAGGCCTGCCTCGCCTCAGGGCCCATGCTCACATCCCTCCTGCCTTTGTTTCCACAGATCTTGATGAGTGGCAGCTGAAGGAAGCACTGATGAACAACCCTCTCTAGGAAGGGCTGTGGGAGGAGAGGGGAAAGGAGGGAGGTTAAATTGTGGGTGGTTGGAGAGCTATCATTTGGGTAAGCACCAGCTCATAAGGCAGACAGACCTGAATGTGATCCAAACTCCAGACCTGGCCAGAGGAGGAAACTGGAATAAGTGAGGTGACCTCTCTGAGCCTCTGTTTCTCTCTCTGTCAGAAGGGAATAAAATTCCTTTGTCTCCCAGGTTGCTAAATCAAAGTCAGTTTCCTTGCCCTAGAGCAGTGGTTCTTGAACTTACTTCAGCAGACGAGACAGGGCCTGAGAATTAACATTTCTCACAAGTTCCTAGGTGATGATGGTGCTGCTAGTCAACACTCTAAGTAGTGTGACTAGGTCGTATGTTTAACTAATTAAAAAATGGCCAAAGTAGTAGTACTGTTTCACATTCCCATTGGTGGTATATGAGAGTTCCAAGGATGCTCCACATCCTTGCCAACGAGTGATGTGATTGGTCTTTTAACTTTAGCTATTTAATAGATGTATAATGATATATCATTGTGATTGTTATTTGCATTTCCCTAATGAATAATGACATTACACATCGTCTCCTGTGCTTATTAGTTACCTATATATTCCCTTTGACAAAGTATCTATTCAAATCTTTTTTTCATATTTTTTAAAAATTATTATGGTGACATTGATTAACAAAATCCAGTAAGTTTCAAGTGTACAATTCAACGGTAAGTCATACATATTGCATTGTATATTCACCACCCATAGTTAGATTTGTTTCCGTTACCACATTTTTGACCCTTTTTACCCCATCTACTTTCCCCCTCCTCTACTACCCTCTGGTAAGCACTAGTCTACTGTCCATGTCCATGAGTCTCTGTTTGTTTGTCCTGTTCGTTTGTGCTTTTAGATTTATATCCTATATATAAGTGATGTCATGTGGTTTTCAACTTTTTCTGTCTGGCTTATTTCGCTTAGCATGATTATCTCAAGATTCACCCGTGTCGTTGCAAATGGTAGTATTTCATCTCTTCTTATAGCTGAGTAATAGTCCATTGTATGTATGTACCACATTTTCTTTATCCAATCATCTATTGTAGGATACTTTGGTTCCTTCCATGTCCTGGCCACCATGTCTATTCAAATCTTTAGCTCATATTTTAAATTGGGATTTTGCTTTATCAAATTTTGAGAGTTCTTTGTATATTCTGGATATAAGTCCTTTGCCAGTTATGTAATTTGCAAATATTGTCTCCCAGTCTGCAGCTTGTCTTTTCATTTCCTTGTTAGTATCTTTTGAAGAACAGAAGTTGTTAGTTTTGATGAACTATTTATCAATATTTTCTCTTATAGATCATGCTTTTGGTGTTGAATCAAAGAAAACTTTGTTTAACCCAAGATTACAAAGGTTTTCTCTTGTGTTCTTTTCCTGAGTTATAAAATTTTAAGACTTACATTTAGACCGATGATTGATTTTGAGTTTATTTTTTTATATAGTGCAAAACGTTGACTTAATCTCATTTTTTAAACATATAAATGTTCGATTGTTCCAGTACTATTTGTTTAAAAGACTATTCTTTCCCCACTGAATTGCCTTTGCATCTCTGTTGGAAACTAATTCACCATATAAGTGTGGGTCTATTTTTCTACTCTGTTCTGTTCCATTGTTTGTCTATCTTGATACCAATATGTTATCATCACAGTAACTTTACAATAAGTCTTGATGTTGGGTAGTGTAAATCCACCAACTTTGTTCTTTAAAGTTTTGGGGGCTGTTCTACGTACTTTGAATTTCTATCAGAATTTTAGAATTGGCTTGTCAATTTCTACAAAAAAAAATCTGCTGGAATTTTGATTGAAATTATGTTAAACCTACATATTAATTTAAGGAGAATTGACACCTTAACAGTATTGAGTCCTCTCATGTATAAAATTTCCATTTATTAGTCTTCTTTAATTTCTCAGTATTGTTTTCAGTGTTCAGATATTGCACATCTTCTGCCATATTTATTCTTAAGTATTTCATATTTTTGATGCTATTATAAATGGTATTGTTTTCATTTCAATTTCCAATTCTTTGTTGTTAGTACTTAGAAATACAAAAATTTTTGTATATTAATGTTTTATCTTGCAACCTGCTTAACTTACTTATAGTTGTAGTGGTTTTTGGAGATGCCATTAGATCTTCTAAATAAACAATCAAATCATCACTGAATAAAAACAGTTTTTACTTCTTTCTTTCTAATCTGGATGACTTTTGTCTCAATTGCCCTCACAGGATTTTAATTTATAAAGGTGACTAAATGATGACTCAGAAAGGCTAACACCATTGAAAGGTTTTCATTACTTACATTTTTGAGAGTAGGGGTCAAGCCACATCACACATGGCCACCAGGAGAAGCACAAGTGTCAGTCAGGAGACAGAAGCAAGAACAAGGGGAAAGCATTGGCCACAGCCTTTGTTTTGTTTTCTGCAGGAAAAGCAAGACAGGATAAGGGAAACAGTTTAGGATTGGCTAGTTCGACTAATTCCAGTGGGCTTTGGGCTATTGGTGTTATTTCTAGTTGTCCAGTACCTGGCCCAGGGTTGATTTCAGGCAGAGGAAATACGCTCGTTATGTAAGAGTTAGATAAAGAAGGTGGTTTAGCGTATGGGCTCAGGATTGGATAGTTTGTATATGAGAGACATGCTTACAGGAGGACCCTTAGCTATCTCTAAGAGCTGGCTAGCCTTGAGAGAGGCAGTCTCTCCCTAGTCAAGGAGGCCACAAATGCCAGAACATCAAGCATACAGAAAATAAGAAAATATAGTTAGTACAACTGGCCCTGTGATAAATGGATGCCAAATAGATAAGTACAGAATCTAAGAAAATACAATTAGAACAATTTCATTTCTTTTTCTTCCCTATTGCATGGCCTAGCACCTCTAGCACATTGAATGGAGGTAGCGAGAGCAGATGTCTTTGCCTTATTCCTGATCCTGGAGGAGGGTGGGCAGGGGAGCAGGAGGAGGGTGAGATACCACAGAAGGGCAAGGGGCTGAAACAGTGATGGGATGGCCGATGAGGAAGGGAGAATGGAAACTTGGGAGAATTTGGGAAAGATCTAAAGCAGTGTTTCTTGAAATGTGGTCCACAGTTTATATTCCTCACTATGTCTTGCTATTGAAAACACTGCGTCTGACCTCTCCCCCATGGCCAGCCACCTGCTGGGCTAAAGGGCTGAATTCTGGCTTTTCCCATCTTTGCATCACAGACCAGGCCCTCCTCCTCCCAGAAGCCCCCTCTGTGAGTGGAGCCACAGCTGGAGACTGGTTTCTAGGCCCTCTCATTCTTGCTGAGGAAAGAAAGGATGAACAAACCAGGAGAACACACAACATCTCTGAGTAGAAAGTACGCCTCACAATTTCTAGCCTCATGGGATCAAACTGGGTCCAGGAGTCAGAATGTGACATGAAATGTGCAGCTTGCATCTAGGAAGATCATATATGAGAGCAACAGGGCCTAAGGCATCTGGACAGGAAGAACTCTGCTAAAGTTACCCAGAGCCAATTTTGTGAAAGTTCTGTACTACCTAATAAAATGAGCAGAGGTGCCCCCTGGTGGGGTCCACCCCCTCCTCGGGCAGTTCAGCAAAGAGGAGACTGTCCAGCCAGGTCCCATAGCTACTGGGCAAGGCAGGAATGGAATCCAGGTGTCACCCCGCAGACTTGTTAGACCACCCTCTGGAGGTCCTGCTGAGAAGCCAAGTGGGTCCCTTGTCCTCTCTTCTGCCCACCCATCCAGCTGTCACCAATTCTCCCAAGCATCTTTCACAGCCCAGAGGACTCCATTACATCAAGTCTCTGTGCCTCAGTTTCCCCATGGGTAAAATGGAGATAACAATACGCTCACCACAGAAGTTGTAAGTCTGAAATTGAGGCAATGGATGTTTAGGGCCTGACTCAGATAAGAGGGTTCTGTGAAAATTTGGAACCTCTCTTCTAGGACCCAGAAGAAAGGGTAAGAAAAGCAGACACAGAGAGAGGGTGGGGGCCACCTAACTGACCGTGGGAAAAGTATGGAAGAAAACTATTGGGATTAGAGAAGGAACTGAGAAAAAGGAAAAAGGAAGTCAGTCAGCTTGCTTCCACCTCCAGAAGACCTAAGCCACTTCCTCTGATGAAATCATGTCCTCCCAACCTCACAGTCTACTAAGTAAGCTGATGCCAACCTCATCCTGGGAAGGGGATGGGCAAAGCCTCCTATGGAGCCAAGCCTGTGAGTCACCAAATGTTCCATCTACCAATCTCTCAGCCCCATTCACCACCAGTCACAGGCTGGCTGTGCCCTCCATTTTAGACAGTCCCAGGGACTGTCAGTGGGGTGACTCATTCCTGCTTTGAATGTTCACCTGCTTTGTCCCAGGAAGGCTCTGGATTAGCCAGAAATCTCACAGCTGTGGATGGAATCACCTAGGGAGCATTGTAGAAATACAGCTTCCTGGGGCTCACCCCTAGAGCTCTGCACTTGGAAGCTGAGGCCCACAGATTCCATGGTGCAACCAGGCAGAAGCATCCAGAAGCAGCAGAAGGCTCTGTAGACTCAACAAGACTAGAGTTCCTGTCCTAAACTTGCCACTTGAGAGTCATGGACTTGGAGCATGGCCTTTCTGAGCCTCGGTCTCCTTGTGTGTAGACTGGAGAGGACAGAAGGCCCTGTGGGTCCAGTCTTGCATCCTGTGAGTTGAGGCGTGGCCTCCAGAAGGCCCATTCCCTGGGGAGGTGGGAGTGTGAGCCCACCTCACCTCTTAACCTCAGGGAGAGGAGGGAATTACACTGCACAAGGGAACAGAAAAGGCCTGGTGGGCCTTGGTTCTGCCTGGGGACTGTAGGGGAGGGAGCAAACTGGATGTCCCTGGAGCTAAGGCTGGGGGCTGAGGGCAATGACCACAGTGGCTCCCTCCTCCTTCTCTCTAAGGGGCTGTAGCTGGGCAGAGACTCATGGCTGCCTTTCTTCTCCTGAAAGAGCCTGAGCTTGTCCTGCTACCACTCCTTTCCCTGTGAAAAGAGAAGAAACAGAGGCTGGGAGACACTCAGAGAAGCAGAGAAGAGGAGAAAGAGAATGAGAAACAGAGTAAAATGGAGACTAACTCCTAAGGAGATGAGGAGGGCATTGGCAGAGGCAGGAAGTTGAGGTGGGAGAGGAGAGGCCCCAGCCAACCCAGGTCAGGACCATGCCCTTCAGTGTGAAGATAGAGGCTGGTGACCTCACTGACCACAAGGGAGGCCATTTTGCAATTCAGATAAAAAGAAGCCAGACTGATAAAGGAAGTGCTGGTGACTCTGGGACGGGTTGGTTTGGGGAAGGCTACCATCCTCCCTCTGTCCTCTGAGGGAGCCTGGCCCTCCCTCTACTGTGCCTAGACTTCCCTGAGGCGGCATCTCCACAGGGCCTCCCCACTGGCCTTGAGGGCTCTGCTTGTCTTCTCATCCCTGGGAGGAAAGCAAGGCGATGGGTCTATTCCTACTGCTGCCCCTGCTGCTGCCGGCATCTCTGCAGGCTGGTGAGTGGCTGGGACTGTCCTGGCTCTGTCCAGGGCCATGAGGAAGCCCCCTGGAGGGGCTGTAGACAGGTGTCTGGAGAAGGGGGTCTGCTGAGGTAGCCGGCCAGGCCTCCCACCCCCAACAAGCAAAAGGCTGATCCCACAGTGCTGGGTCATCCTACCCCTCACACTCCTCCTACCCCAAGCCTGGCAAGGGGGACACCCAGCCAGAGGGCCAGTTCTACCATCTGTCACACTTTTACCAATGGGCGAGGGTGCCAGCTGGTCTGGGGTTATTTTCTTTGCCTCTCGAGGTAGCTTCAAAATCTCTCCCTCTCTTTCCCTTCTCTCCAGACAGCTCAGCAAAATGCAATTCAAAGTTTCCACATGAGGTCAACCAACCAGAGCACCTCTCAGCCTCTGAGGGTGACTCCATCCACATCCCTTTCTCCTTCTGTTATCCCTGGGAGTTAGCCAGGGATCCCAAAGTGAACATACTTTGGAGATGGAAAAATTTTCATGGGGAGTTCATCTACAACTTGAGCATGCATTTCATCCATAAGGATTTTGAAAACCGAATCTTCCTGAACTGGAAAAGGGGCTGGAGGAATGGCTCCCTCCAGATCTCTAAGCTGCGGAGGGAGGACGAGTGTACGTACTTCTGCCGAGTCCAGCTGACAACACAGGAACGTAGAAGGGAAGTGTGGCAGTCTATCAACGGGACCAAACTCACCATCACTCGCGGTGAGTCCAGTTGCAACGCCTGAGGTTTTTGAAGGCCACTGGTGCCCTCGTCGCCCAGGCCTGGCCCAGGGCCCCCTCTTCCTGACTCTTCTCTCAAACTCCTCTCCCTGCCCCCCTCAACTCCTCCCCAGGCCTCTGCTAGCTTTACCCTTTTCGCCTTAATCTTCCCCAAACCTGAGCTGTTTTCCTTGCCCATCCTCGTCACTGTCCCCTCCAGACCCAGCCTCCATCCCCATCTCCAGGCCTCAGCACCTTCTGAGCACCCCAATTACTCTCCATTCTTGCTCCAGGCTGAGGCTCCAGCCCTGCCCTCTGCCCTTGCTCCATATCCTCAAAGTGGACTTGACGTTTTTGGAATGTAGCTTGCCTTCCCTTTATCATGTGTTCATGTGTGGAGCCCCAGCTACTCCCATATCTACGTATCCCCACAGCCATGAGCAGAACCTAGCACACAGTAGGTGCCCAACAACAGCCTGAGGAGCCTCCAGTCCCCTGGTAACATCCCATCACCTGTCATCACCCCAATCTTCCCATTTCCCTTTCCCACTCTGCTCCCCAGAACATGGCCCTCAATGCTCCCTGCCCTCATCTCATCCTTTCCTTCTCTTTTCCTATCTCCCTCTTCCTGTCTCCATCCTCTTTACCCTCCTAGCCTCTTGCTGACCACCCAGTTCCCTCCTCTCCCACAGAGCCCCTATGCTGTCCTCCTCCTCCACTTTGATCTTGCTCCCCTGTCCTGGTCATTGGAGGCCCCTCTGCAGGAGCAATGCAGCAGCTCCCACTCGCCGTGCACTTTGTCCTGGCTGAAACCTTGGTATATCTCGCCCTGGTTTACCTGCACCATGACCCCGCAATAACGGCAGGCACTGCTATCATCTTCCTGTCACAGATGGGGAAATGGAGGCTCGCAGAACCTAAGTGCCGGCCCAAAGTCATCACTCATACTGCAGGCAGAATTTGAACCCAGTTTTTAACACCAGAGCTTCCTCTCTTAACCATGAGCCAATCAACCTCACCTCCTGACTTGCTCTTCTTCTTGTCTCGACCTATTTTTAACCTAATAATAGAATGTGTTGCATTAATAGATCTTCCTATACTACTCAGTGTGCGCAGGAACTTGACCCTGGGTTCTTCTGTCTCCAAAAGAATGGGGGAAGGGCTCTCTCCCAGGCACAGGCAACAACGGGGTGCATTGTCTGTTAAATTTTTTTAGAAAACTAACAATTAAATAAGTTGATTTGCTTCTCATAATCACTTGCACTGGCAAGTCTACACTATGTCAATGACAAATTACTGCTCCCAGCTGGAGATGACACTCTCCATGTTCCATCTTGACCACTGAGCTGATTTTAAAGCAATTAAAAAATGCCTCACAACCTGAATTAAGCAAGACAGCCTTGGATTTATATATTTCCTGCACCTCCTCCACATCTCCTTAAATGGCCACTTTTGAGAGATTTTGTTTTATTTAGAACCCTCTTCCTCTTTTCCTAATTCTTGCTTTTTTCATTTCTGTCACATTTAGTGTATTTTCATCAATAAATTAACTTTTTCAATTAATACAATTAATAGAATATTCATGCTCATGATTTTAAAAAACACAATAATACAGGAAAGTAATAATAAATGTTTTTAATTCAAGTACCACCATGTTTATATTCAGATGTTTTCTTTTGTAGCCAAATTTAAGAGCATTATCCTTATAATTTTTCTCTTTCCTTACTAAGCCCAAAATACCCTATACCACTGGGGTTTAAAATATTTTAATTTCTTCTAATTTTTGTATAATTTCTTTTCACAATAAAACTCTTTAATGTAGTGAGAATTTATTTTGACATATGGCATGAGGTAAAGAACTAAATTGATCTTTATACCAAAAAACTAATCAATTGTCCCAATCCCATTTATTGACTCATTGAATATTTTTTCCCTTCATTGATTCATAGGCCTGTCTTTTAAGTTATTTTGTCGAATAGTATTCATTTCTTATCTCTTTGTTTCACCAGTTTTTTGTTTGTTTATTTTTGACAGGGTTAAATATTTTTAATGTTCTTTACATAGTCCTTCTTAGAATGCTAACCCACTATTTTTTTTCCGGTTTTATTGTGAAATAATTGACATACATCATTGTACAAGTTTAAGGCATATAGCATAATTTGATTTACATATATTATGAAATGATGACCACAATAGGTTCTGCTAATATACATCTTCTCATATAATTTTTAAAAAGAAGAAAGAAAGAAAAAATTTCTCCTTGTGAGGAGAACTCTTAGGATCTACTCTCTTAACAACTTTCCTACATATCACACATCAGCGTTAGCTATAGTCATCATGTATACATTACATCCCTAGTATTTCTCTTATAACTGGAAGTTTGTACCTTTTGACCATCTTCCTCCAATTTTCCGTCCCCCAGCCTTCCATCTCTGAAAACCAAAAGTCTGATCTCTCTTTTTCGATGAGTTTGTTTTGGGGGTTATTTTTTTAGATGTCACATTAAAGTGAAATCATACAGTATTTGTCTTTCTCTGTCTGACTTATTTCATTTGGCATAATGCCTTCAAGTTCTATCTATGTTGTTGCAAATAGTAGGATTTCTTCATTTATTTTATATGTATATACACATACATATACATATATATATACATATACATATACGTATATATCTCACAACTTTTTTATCCATTCATCCATCAGTGGACACTTAGGTTGTTTCCATGTCTTGGCTCTTGTAAATAATGCTGCTATGAACATAGGGGTGCAGTTACCTTTTCGAGTTAGTGTTTTCATTTCCATTGGATATATTCCCAGAAGTGGAATTGCTGGATCATATGGAAGTTCTATTTTTAACTTTTTGAGCATCCTTCATACTGGTTTCCACAGTGGCTACACCAGTTTCCACTCTCACCAACAGTACACAAGGATTCCCTTTTCTCCACATCCATTAAAGCATTAGTTATTTCTTGTCTTTTTGTTGATAGCCATTCAAACAATGTGAGGTGATATCTCACTGCGGGGTTTTTTTTTTTTTTTTTTCACTTTTCAATAAGTCTTTAATTTTCAATTCAGGTGTAAGGAGATTTTATATATATGTATGTGTGTATATACACACACACACAAACATTTATTCAAGTGATAGTTACTATTATCATATAGCTCATAAAATAGCATTTTGTGTTTATTGAGAGAAGATGCCATCATGATTAACAAAACATATCTTGTTGTGGTTTTAATTTGCATTTCTCTAATGACTAATGATATTGAGCATCTTTTTAGTACCTATTGTCCTTTTGTATATCTCCTTTGGAGAAATGTATGTTCATGTCCTTGGCCTGGTTTTAAATTGTTTTTTTTTTTTCTTTTGATATCGAGTTGTATGAGTTCTTTGTATATTTTGGATATTAACCCCTTATCAGATATATGTCTCTTGTCTTTTCTTATATCAATACCACATTTTTTATTTATTGTAAACATCATATTTCAGTGGCTGATAAAGCTATTTCCATCTCAATCACATTATTTCTTCTTTAATAACTTTATTATTGTTGCCTGCCTATTTTTTCACATAAATGTTAGAGTAAGTTAGCCAAGTTTTGAGAAAAACACTCACAAAGATTTTTAAAAATTTTTGTATTTTTATTTTTTCCAAGTACAGCCAATATACAATATTATCTTACTTTCAGGTGTACAACACAACGATTAGACATTTATATAACTTATGAAGTGATTGCTTCGATAAATCCAGTAATATCTGACAATATGCATAGTTATTACGATACTACTGACTATATTCCCTATGCTATACTCTATATCCCCGTGACTATTTTGTAGCTACCAATTTAATCCCCTCTCCTCTTTATCCATTCTCCCACACACAACCCAATCCAGTAACCATCAAAATTCTCTCTGCATCTATGAGCTTCTTCCTGTTTTATTTGCTTATCCTGTTCTATAGATTCCATACATAAGTTTTTCTCTGACTTACTCACTCAACATAATACCCTCTAGATCCATCCATGTTGTTACACATAGCAAAATTTCATTCTTTATTATGGCTAAGTAATATTCCATTGTATATATGTACCACTTCTTTATTCATTTATCCACTGATAAACACTAAGGCTGCCTCCATATCTTAGCAATTGTAAATAATGCTGCAATGAACATATGGATGCATATATTCCTTTGAAGTAGTGTTTTGGATTTCTTTGTGTAAATACCCAGAAGTAGGATTACTGGGTCCTTTTTTGTCTCTTGTTGTAGCCTTTGTTTTAAAGTCTATTTTGTCTTGTATAAGTATGGCTAACCCAGCTTTTTTTTAAATTTTTTTTTCATGAAATATCTTTATCCATCCCTTTACTTTCAGTCTGTGTGTCTTTCAATCTGTGTGAGTCTTGTAGGCAGCATATATAAGGGTTTGTTTTCTTATCCATTCAGCTACCTTATGTCTTTTGATTGGAGCATTTAATCTATTTACATTTAAAGTAGTTGTTAGACATACAGTTATTGCCATTTTATTATTCATATAGTTTATTCTTTTTCTTTTTCTTCTTAAAGAAGTCTCTTTAGCATTTCTTGTAATAATAGTTTGGTGGTGATGGATTCCTTTAGCTTTTTCTTGTCTAGGAAGCTCTTTATCTGTCCTTCGATTCTAAATGACAGCTTTGCTAGGTAGAGTAGGTCTTCGGTTATAGGTCCTGACTTTTCATAAGGTGTGTCCCTTATGTGAGTTGTGTGTGCCCTCCTGCTATAGTTGAGCCTTGTTTGCTGTTTGCACATCAGTGGGAGCAACTGATCCTCAGGCTGATTGGCGTGAGGACTGGCCAGTGACTATAGTGAAGGACCTGTTGTGCAGGGGATAACCCTACAGAGCAGGATTTGCTTTAGCAGGGCTCTAATGTTTTCCCAGTCTGCCCTTTGTGTTTGTCTTTTGTGGAGGTGGTTGGGTGGTACTCTGGTATGGTCTGAAGCTAGCCATCAGGCGTGTTGGTTCAGGGGCCTCCTGGAAGGGGCTCTGTTGCAAGCCAGGTTCAGCTGCTGCCTATGACCCACCCAGGGGGGCAGTGAGCTACAAATGATCTGCTGATGGTCGTCACTTGCGCTGGGATGGGAGGTGCCTGGGAGAGGCTAAGCTGCCACTAATGCCAGGCTTGGGGCTGGCTGCCACTAATGCCAGGCTTGGGGCTGCATAGCAAGAGGTACAGGGCATGCTGAGGCCAGATGCTGCTTGTTAGGGGTTGTGAGTCTATGAGAGATTTTAGGAAAGTTCGAAGCTTGAGCCAAGACAGGCCATACGTATGGAAAAGCAACCGGAAGCAGCTTGGGTAGGCCCCAAAGTTGAGTGGGGCACGGTCTTAGGGAATCATGAGGGCAGGGCGAATGTTGTTAGCCAAGTTAATGGAAACTTAGATAAGGCGCCCACCTGAGTCTGCACATTGGGTACTGGGAAGGCTCAACAAAGGAACTATGGCTTCTGCCAGCAATTCTGTGTGGAGAAAGCTGCCCCTCCAACCCTTGCCCTGAAGCCAGACAATTCGGTTCTTCCCTATATGTGTGAAGCACCTTTCATTCTGCTGTCCTAGAGCTGGATCTCAGAGTGAATAAGTCTGTCCTTGAGTAAGTTCCTATGCAGGCCCTTTAAGAGGAGCACCTGGGACTCCAGCGTCTTTCGTCCCACTCAGCCACAATCTCCACTGGTTTTCACAGCCAGACGTTGTGGAAACTTCTTTTCCTGGCACTGGAACCCCAGACTGGGGAGTCCAGTGTGGGGCTGGGACCCCTCGTTTTTGTGGGGGGACCCTTACAGCTGAGATGTCCCTCCCAATTCTCAATCACCACATGTGGGTGTGGGGCATGCCTGTTTCACATCTCCACCCCTCCTACCAGTCTCAATGTGGATTCATCTGTTTATCCTTAGTTATAGCAGTTCTGTTCAGCTAGTCTTCAGGCAATTCTCAATGATGGTTGTTCTGTAGGTTAGTTACAATTTTGATGTGGTCATAAGAGGAGGCAAGCACAGCATTTACCTACTCCACCATCTTGACTGTAACTCCTCATGAGGTTTTTTAAAATCAGAATCACATTAATCTATAAAGCAATTGACAGAAACTGAAATCACTGTAATATACAACCTCTTCACCCAGGAACAAGTCCTATTTTATATCCTTCAGCAAACCTTGTTAGTGTTCTTCCAAAGCTCATCTAAATGTCTTACAAGGTTTTTCCCTCTATGTTCTTTATTTTTATTATTGATGTGCAATATTATTTTTTAAACGTTTATTTTTTTAATTTTCATGTGAAAGTAATGCATAAATTCTGACCAAGATGGTGGTGGGTTATATGCACATGTTTACCTCCACCGCCTCCCAAAATTGACTAAAATAACAGGAAAGGGAATTTTTTAAGACAAAAATCTTAAAAATATGTGAGCTGGTAAACAATTTGAGAAGCCGGAAACAGACTAATGTAACTGGCTTAGGAGACCAGAGGAGCTAAATCCTAAGCCAGCAGTGCAGAAACCCAGAAGCAAAGCAATTTGCACTGCAAAATCCCTTAAAGGTTCAAGAATGGCAACCCCAAGTACTCCTAAAAGTGGTAGTAAAAGGGGGTCTGAGAACTAGAGGACTAGTTGAAAATCCATTTCAAGGAGCAGGCAAACCATACCTTCATCCTCCACTCCGGCAAAAGACTAGAGTTTTGCTTTCCAGAAAGAATGAACCAGATACTAGGAAGGGGGAAGTACCTGGGGCGTAACTGGGGGTGAGGGTTCAGTCCCTAAAACTGTAGCTCTGGTGAAGTGATAAGACCTTAAACACCTCAACACCTCCCAAGACTCAGGCAGTCAGCCTGGTGTCCCCCGACCCCACCAATGACAGAAAATCAGGAGATTCTTCTCTGGGAAATATATCTGATGGACCCCAAAAAGATCTAGAAATCTAACAGACCACTCTACAGCCCACTAGCTGACAAGCACTTTCTCTCATGCCACACATAGCTTCCAATCAGTGTGGCTTTCTGCATGCTGGGAGCCAACAGGCAAGAAGATTGAGGTCTCAGCCTCACACCAAATCCCCCAGCACTGAGGACTATACCCTCTCCTCAACTGTGCCTGGGATGCCCAAGGGTAGAATTTTAAAGTATGAATGATTAAACTAAACATTTAAAGAAAGCTTCTCCCATGAAATGCAGAGAGCAAAACATATGGGGGTGCTGGACGTGGCAAGAGGTAGTGGTAAAAAAAAAAAAAAAAAGAACCTGAAAGAAACCAAAACAATGGAGGGAGAATAATACTGTCAAATAACTATCATTCTCAGAAAGTCACCTGTGCATGTGACAAAAAAGGATGCTTTACAAAGGAGCTTTCCAAACAATAAAGGAGCTCTTGGAAATTAGAGCTAAATAGCAAAGATGGAGAACTCAATAACAGGACTGACAGATAAAATCTGTGGAAATCTCTCAGAAGGTAGAAGAAAAGGTCAAAAATTTGGAAACTGTAGTAGGTTGAATAGAGGCCTCCCCAAAATAAGTCTACATCATAAACCCCAGAATCTGTGAATATTACCTTATATGGTGACAGATGCAATTCAATTAATGTAGAAACTATAAGAAAAAATAAGAACAAAGGAGGATTGTTCCACGAGGTCCAACCTCTGAATTATGAGAGTTCCAGAAACAGAGAATAGTGAGGCGGTGGGAAAGAAAACATCAATGCAATTACTCTAGAAATTATCCAGAACAAAATTGCCTAGCAAAATGGGTAAAAATAAGACCTACCTCAGGGCACTGTAACATGAAATGACAGGGGGTAAAAGAAGATCCAACCAATTTCCAAGGAGGAAAGAAACAGGTTACATATGGAGACTTGGGAATCAGAAGGGTTTTGGATGTCTCAATGGCAACACAAGAAGCTGGAAGACAGTGGTTGAATGCCTTGAAATTCCAAGGGAAAATTATTTCATTCATTCATTTAACAAATTTTGATTGAATGCCTATCATGCGTCAGTGCCAATCTGGGCGCTGGGGAAACAACAGTTTAAAAATATGCCCTCAGCACTGGAACTTATATTTGAGTGTGGGAAGAAGACCTCCCACCTTCCCCCCGCCCCTGCCGCCCAAAAAGGAAACATTAATTCTGTTTGTGTATCAAGCGGTGGTAAAAAGAGAAAAGGAAGAAAATGAAGCAGAATCGGTAGGATAGAGGTTGCTAGGGGTACAATTTTATTGAGACGGAGCAAGGAAGGCCTCTGGGACACTAGTCAGAGTCTTGACAGGAAGTAGCCACTCAAACAGGGTAACTGAGAAGAGTTTTGAGTAGGGCATGAGGTAGGGAAACCAGTCAGGGATGATGAGATAGCTGGGGCCCGCCTCTGGCCTCAGGAGCAAGGAGGGGAATAGGTAGTAGGCCCCAGGGAGGAGCAAGTTTAATGTGTCAACTTGACTGGTCTAAATGATGCCCAGATGGCTGGTAAGACATTATTTTTAAGTGTGTCTGTGAAGGTGTTTATGGAAGAGATTAGAGGCGGCCAGCATTCAATCCCCTGTGGGCCCAAATAGAACAAAAAGTATATTACTTGAGCTGGAATATCCATCTTCTTCTGCCCTCGGACATCAGAGTTCCTGATTCTCAGGCCTTCAGGTTGCCACTGGTTTTCTTGGGCCCACTTCTTACAGACAGCAGATCGTGAGACTTCTTAGCCTTCAGAATCACATGGGCCGATCCCTCATAATAAAGCTCTTTCTATATCTCTCTATATATCCTATTGGTTCTGTTTCTTTGGAGAACCCGACTCGAAAAATACCCATTAGGGAGAGAGTAAAGGGCTATACCCTGACCTCTCTCCCTCTGTCTCTTGCTGGTGACCCGCATTGGCCACTGAATGAGAACTAGGGGACTAGTGAATCTGTGCATGGAGTCCACCAAGACCAGCTTCCAAAGGCACAAAGCTGGTGGAGAATCCAGCAGAAAAATCCAGCCTAGGCACAGGAAGTGAAGGAGAGATCTAGAGCAAAATGTCCAGTCAAGAGGAAATAGCAAGGGCAAAGGCCATGAGGTGAGTCAAGCATAACTAAAGCAGATGAAGTTGAGGTGGCAGGAGCTGAGATCAGAACAAGCAGTGAGGCAGGTCCTGCGTGGCTTTGAAAGCCAGTGAAAGAACTTTGACTCAGTGCAATGGCAGCCAGTGAGGGTTTCCTGCAGAGGAGTGCAGTGATATGATTTACGTTGTAAAAGTGTCCTTCTGGCTGTTGGATGCTGCAATAAGACTATACAGATAAGCAAGATCAAAAACAGGGACACCAGTGAGAGGTGATGTGGCTTGATTATGGTGTCAGCGATGGCAGATGAGAAGTGGTCAGATGCTGGTTATAGTCTGAAGATGGAGCATACATGATTTGCAGATGAATAGATGTTGGGGTGAGAAAGTGAGGAGAATCAAAGATAATTCTAAGGCCTTTGACCTGAGACTCTTGAAAGATGGAGTTGCCACGAGCGCGCCCACAGGGCCAACTGTGCTGTCCCATCCTGCCGCCGGCATGAACTCCACACAGTTCAATAAGGGGCCCTTGTAGAGGCTTTTGGCTGAGGTCATGAACCGGCTCCTGTCCAAATACGACCCTCAGAAGGAGGCAGAACTCCACAGCTGAATAGAGGGATTCACGGGCCTGTCTATCAGGCCCAAATTCCAGAAGGATGGGATTACCCTGTGCACACTCATGAATAAGCTGTAGCCAGGCTTGGTCCCCAAGATAAACTGCTCCATGCAGAGCTGGCACCAGCTAGAAAACCTCTCCGATTTCATCAAGGCCATGGTCAGCTACGACAGGAACCCCACAGACCTGTTTGAGGTCGACAACCTGTTTGAGAGTGGGAACATGACACAGATGCAGGTGTCTTTCCTGCCCTGGTGGGGAAGGCCAAGACAAAGGGGATGTAGAGGGGCATGGACATTGGTATTAAGTACTCAGAGAGGCAAGAGTGGAACTTCGATGATGCCACAGTGAAGGCGGGCCAGTATGTCATCGGGCTCCAGATGGGCACCAATAAGTGTGCCAGACAGTCTGGCATGATGGCGTACGGCAAGAGAAGGCCTCTGTATGACCCGAAGAACCATATCCTGCCACCCATGGACCACTCGACCATCAGCCTGCAAATGGGCACCAACAAGTGTGCCAGCCAGGTGGGCATGACACCTCCCAGGACCCAGCAGAACATCTATGAAACTAAGCTGAGGACTGACAAGTGTGACAGCTCCTCCATGTCTCTGCAGATGGGCTACATGCAGGGTGCCAAACTGAGCAGCCGGGTCTTTGGCCTGGGTAGGCAGATATACGACCCCAAGTACTGCCCGCAAGGCCCAGCAGCAGATGGGGCTCCGGGGGCTGCCAGTGACTGCCCAAGCCCAGGAGCAGCCCAGAATAACCCTCTTACTACCATGAGAAGGCTAGCTACTGAGGCTCCTGTGTTGGATATTTCCCCACATCATCATCCCATATGGGTTTTTGGGGTTTCTGTGTTTTCCTCTTGTTTTTCTATGTGTCCAAGTGTTTCCAGCTGAGGGTCTGTAGGGAACAGGTGAAGGCCAGATCCAGATGTGTGTGAGGTAGGGAGCCTTGGAAGGGCTAGTCCAGGCAGCAAATTTCCCAGCAGGCTTTGGGCTGAGTTAGCAGGGGGCAGGTGGGAGTGGGGAGTAGAAAAGAAACTTGGGCAGCGGGGGACTTGGGCAGCCCCAAATGACTTCCAATTGCTTCTGCCCCTCTTCCCTATTTTCTGTCAATCAGTTTGTTATTTCTGTACTCAGGAGTTTTAGGCAGTTTTAACGAAACAAAAATTTTTTTTCAGAGGATTGGGGTGGAGATGGAGCAGCAGGGGTTCTGTGAAGGAAGTAGGTCTCTTGAGAGATGACCAGGCAACAGTCCTGAAATATTTTAGGCATTGTGAGGAACTGGATTTCCCCAGGACCTCTCAGGGGCCCAGTGGGGAAACTGAGGCTCAGACAAGACAATGGAGTTCTGAGTGGTTAAGGCAAAGCCAGACCCTCCCCCTTTCCGTACTTGTTCCCTCTCACCCACCAAGTACTGCACAGGGACCCCCAGCTAGAGGCCCTCCTGGGGACCAGCCCTACCCAGGAGCACTGGAACCAAGAGATAATGTGAAATAGCGGCTGTGGACCAAAGGCAATAAAAACCTCTTTTTAGAGGAGAAAGAAAAGATGGAATTGTCATTCTTGAGAAAGGGAATAGGGGAGGAACAGGTTTGGGAAGAAATCAAGAGCTCTGTTTTGCACATCTTAAATTTGAGATCTTACCAGACAAACAAATGGAGGTGCGATAGGCAGTAAGATAGATGAGTCTGGAGTACAGGGGAGCGTTGGCTGGGTACATATGTTTGGGACTAATCAGTATTTCGCTGGTAGTTAATGCCACGGGACTGGGTAAGATTATCTGAGAAGTGAGTGTAGATAGAGAGGAAGTGCTAGGACTGAACGATGAGTGTTACAGGAGGAATCAATAAAAAAGACTGAGAAAGAGCTAATAGGAAGGCACAAGAACCAAAAGAGAATTGCGTCCCAGAAGCCAAGTGAAGAACTCCCTCTCATGAAAGGGAGAATATAAAATGCAAAGAAGTTGAGTAAGATAGAGAAAATGTGGTTATAAGAGATCTAATTCCTCAATTTCAAGAATAGGAAGTAAATAGACACTACCTAAAACAACAAACTCAAGAAACAGCGGTAAACACATGTGACTGAGAAATATGAGGTGAATGCCAAAAGAAATAGCTAAAGGTGCTGAAAATAGTTGCCTCTTGGGAGTGGGAAGGGAGTGAGGAGGCTTATTCAGAGAACTGCCATTTTAAAAACTCTATAGAATTTATGTACTCTTTATGTGCCTATACAGCTTTGATAAAAATAAATGTTAAAT
>NW_011888974.1:3745224-3747835 GCF_000151845.1 Pteropus vampyrus | reverse complement strand
GCCCAGCAGCAGATGGGGCTCCGGGGGCTGCCAGTGACTGCCCAAGCCCAGGAGCAGCCCAGAATAACCCTCTTACTACCATGAGAAGGCTAGCTACTGAGGCTCCTGTGTTGGATATTTCCCCACATCATCATCCCATATGGGTTTTTGGGGTTTCTGTGTTTTCCTCTTGTTTTTCTATGTGTCCAAGTGTTTCCAGTTGAGGGTCTGTAGGGAACAGGTGAAGGCCAGATCCAGATGTGTGTGAGGTAGGGAGCCTTGGAAGGGCTAGTCCAGGCAGCAAATTTCCCAGCAGGCTTTGGGCTGAGTTAGCAGGGGGCAGGTGGGAGTGGGGAGTAGAAAAGAAACTTGGGCAGCGGGGGACTTGGGCAGCCCCAAATGACTTCCAATTGCTTCTGCCCCTCTTCCCTATTTTCTGCCAATCAGTTTGTTATTTCTGTACTCAGGAGTTTTAGGCAGTTTTAACGAAACAAAAATTTTTTTTCAGAGGATTGGGGTGGAGATGGAGCAGCAGGGGTTCTGTGAAGGAAGTAGGTCTCTTGAGAGATGACCAGGCAACAGTCCTGAAATATTTTAGGCATTGTGAGGAACTGGATTTCCCCAGGACCTCTCAGGGGCCCAGTGGGGAAACTGAGGCTCAGACAAGACAATGGAGTTCTGAGTGGTTAAGGCAAAGCCAGACCCTCCCCCTTTCCGTACTTGTTCCCTCTCACCCACCAAGTACTGCACAGGGACCCCCAGCTAGAGGCCCTCCTGGGGACCAGCCCTACCCAGGAGCACTGGAACCAAGAGATAATGTGAAATAGCGGCTGTGGACCAAAGGCAATAAAAACCTCTTTTTAGAGGAGAAAGAAAAGATGGAATTGTCATTCTTGAGAAAGGGAATAGGGGAGGAACAGGTTTGGGAAGAAATCAAGAGCTCTGTTTTGCACATCTTAAATTTGAGATCTTACCAGACAAACAAATGGAGGTGCGATAGGCAGTAAGATAGATGAGTCTGGAGTACAGGGGAGCGTTGGCTGGGTACATATGTTTGGGACTAATCAGTATTTCGCTGGTAGTTAATGCCACGGGACTGGGTAAGATTATCTGAGAAGTGAGTGTAGATAGAGAGGAAGTGCTAGGACTGAACGATGAGTGTTACAGGAGGAATCAATAAAAAAGACTGAGAAAGAGCTAATAGGAAGGCACAAGAACCAAAAGAGAATTGCGTCCCAGAAGCCAAGTGAAGAACTCCCTCTCATGAAAGGGAGAATATAAAATGCAAAGAAGTTGAGTAAGATAGAGAAAATGTGGTTATAAGAGATCTAATTCCTCAATTTCAAGAATAGGAAGTAAATAGACACTACCTAAAACAACAAACTCAAGAAACAGCGGTAAACACATGTGACTGAGAAATATGAGGTGAATGCCAAAAGAAATAGCTAAAGGTGCTGAAAATAGTTGCCTCTTGGGAGTGGGAAGGGAGTGAGGAGGCTTATTCAGAGAACTGCCATTTTAAAAACTCTATAGAATTTATGTACTCTTTATGTGCCTATACAGCTTTGATAAAAATAAATGTTAAATTTTCAAAATAATAAAGGTACTATTAATACTTGCACATAATAAAAAAAGATCAAACAACACAGAAGGGAGTCCAATGACAAGTACATTCCTCCCTCTCCACTTTATCTTCCCATCCACCACCTCTCTCTGCAGAAATGTTGTCTCTTACAGATACAAATATAGATACACAGAGATACAAAATATAGATATACATATAGATATATAACACAAATAGAATCAAACTGCATACTATTCTGCTCTATAACTTGCTATTTTTACTTTTTGCACCTCAAGTATCTTTGCATTTCAGTACATATACATCAATGCCTTTTGTTTTAAAGAGTTGCTTGGTATCCCATTATAGCAATGTATCATAATTTACTTAGTCTCCTATTTAGAGACATTTAGGTTGTTGCCACTTCACAACAATGCTGCAAAGAACACCCCTAAACACAGGCCTTTCAATACTTGCACCAGCATTTCCATAGGACAAATTCCTAGCAATCACTGAGTCAAAGGGGATGCATGGGTATTTTATACTTTGATAGATAATCTCAAAAATATTCCCAAAGGTTATGCTAATTTATACTCCCATTGTGCCAATACCCGGTATTTTCCCCCACTCAGATCAGTTAAAAAACCAGCCTTTCGTTTTAGTCTTCATTTTTTAAAAATTATGAACGAATATTAGCATCAGGGTTATTGTTTCATGTAATGAATTATCACTCCATAGTTTTCCATATTTCTCAATATTCTGGAAAATTCTAAGAATTATTTATGTCTTAAATTTTTATAAGAGTTTACCCATAAAATCACCTGAGCTTAGAATCTTTGTGAGAAGTTGCTTCTTAATAGTGTCCTCGCTTGTCTACCCAGCGGTTAAATTTTAATGTTTATTAGATCCATTTTGAAAATTGTTTCTTTCAGAAAATCATCCATTTCACGGTTTTTAAAATTTGTCAAACTATAATTAAGCATACACTTTCTCATGATTTAAATGGACACTTTTGTTGTTAGGTTTGCAAAGTCTTGTCTGTTTTCTTGTTGCTGTTGTTGTTTTTCCTTA
>NW_011888974.1:3735083-3741368 GCF_000151845.1 Pteropus vampyrus | reverse complement strand
TTCCCTACCCTGACTGCCATGCCACCTGACCCAGTATATCTTGACTTTTTTCCTAGGACAACAAAGCGACCCCAAGCTGGACTCCAAGGTAAGCAATTCAGACGAGGGCCTGAAAAAATTAAAAGAAAGTTTGGAGTAGTTGGAGTATAAGGAAGAGTGGGACTGTGGTATTGGTGGTTGTAGATTACTGCTTTATGATGGGGTCTGCTCCCCGTCCTCTCTCTAACCCCCTTCTCTTTCTGTTCTCACCCAGGATGATGGCATCCTCTACGCCTCCCTTGCTCTCTCCAGCTTGACCTCACCATCAGCACCTTCCTGCTACCCTTCCCATGACAGCCCCCACAAAGAGACCCTATATTCGATCTTAAAGACCTAATGAGTGGGACTGAATGATGACCTCCTTAGAGTAAGCTGTATAAAGGGATCACCACTTCCCATAATAACCCCAGCCAGACACAGATGATTCAGAAGCCAGCAGAGGTTAAAAGCCACCAAGGACCTGAGAGAAAGAGTTATCTGCTCTAATTCCCTCTTCGACCTCCTGCCCTTGCCCACAAAAATAAAAGTACCTGTAGGATTGCCCGATGCAACTAAGGAGAAAACTGATGTGACCTTCAACTTCTGTCCTTCTTTCCAAAAATGTACTATAATAGATAGCTCACACCCAAGATTCAGGCCTCAAGCCTGGAAACACTAAGTCCCCAAACACTGTTAGGTAGCTCAGAACCCAAGGTCTGCCCCGCAATCAACCACTGTATTTCCCTTATGATAATAACTAGTATGGATCATGTTAAGCCTTTACTTCTATCACCTCATTTAAATATCATGAACGACCCTGAATATGGTATTGAATGTACTCATTTGAGGTATAAAACGAAGAGTCAAAATGGTTATGGTACTTTTCCCAAAGCCATGCAGCTGGTAAGTGGTGAGCCAGGATTTGAATCAATGTCCTTCTCCCAGGACTCAGTTATCATTGCCTTCCCAGATTCCTATGCTATAGAGGCCTCCCACCAGAAACAATGATGTGCCACAATGACATGAAAGAGAGAGAGCAGCCAAAAGGGAGCATGTGGTTAGAGATAAACCAAACCAATTAAGCCAGTAATCTACTTTATTAACCCGTAAACCACATAATTCTGACTTTAGCCAGTTAACCTTGTAGTCAATGATCAATCCCAACACTTCTCAGGCACTCTGTGAGAACCTCTCCCTCCTGCTTCCAGGGAAGGGAGTGAAAGAACAGAGCACAGAACTACTCCTCAAAGAAGGTGAACTCTGCATCATCTCTATGTTGTGGCTTCACCCTCTGCTCCAATTTTCCAACATCTTCCATGAGTTGCTCCAGGTCCAGGTCACTGGAGGCTTCATCATCAGTGGGGAAGCTTCTAGCCTCCTGAGACTGTGGCTCCTGGTGTCCAGGCTCTTCTTTTCCCGCCACAGAACAAGTCTCATGATAAGCTGGTGGGATCAGGCCCTTTGGTACCATTCTAACCTCTTTGTGTTCAGACAAACTGGTTACCGAGACCTTGCTTTGGGGAGCTTTAAATTTTTTCTTAACACCTAAATGAAAAATTGACAAAACTGAGAGTCTCATTAGGTCATCTGTCTTTACCTTTTACATATCAAACTGCTAAATTTCCATTTCTAAAAAAATTCTCTGAAAAAGATTACTTTTCTCTATAGAAAGAAATGGACTTTGGAGTCAGAAAGACCTGGATTCAGGCCATGGATCGGCCACATGCTAGACATGATCTTGAGCAAATTTTAAACTCTTTGAGCCTCAGTCTCCTTATCTTTCAAATGGCAAATAACCAGTCAAAGAAATATTGAAAAAAAAAATAAAGAAAATAAACATGAAAATATGTATCTAGCCAGTACATGGCAATACTCAATAAATATTAGTTCCTGCCTCCTAACCATTCTTCTATCCTTGGATCACATCATACCAATAACCGTTATGTTTCTATAGTGTGTGCTGCATTCTACAATCTGAGAGATACCCTTTTGGCCTAAGTTTTGTCCTTTTTAAAGATATTAAAAGTTGCAGAATTATTTTTAAATAATTCTATTTAAATAATTCTAGGAAGGGGAGATGCAGACTTGAACCTCACTTCCCCACAGTTTTTCCCAAGTCTACAGCCTTACCTGACTGGTCAGGATCCGAATTCCCATGCACTTCTTTCCTTCCCGTTATGGGTACAAGAGCAGCTGCAGGTTCATTTACCAGAGATCTCTTCATGGCCTTCCTTTGCGAGGTCCCATCTCGTCCATCTGCTATGCCTGTATCACCCCCAACCCCCATCCGTCAAGGACACTTGTTTATTTCTCTCTAAATGACAGATTGGAAAGGGTCTATGGACTCCCCATATTTAAGTCTCTGCTCTGCATCTTCTGCAAATCTTAATCTAGTAAATTCTCTCGGTTCCCCGCCCCCCGCCACTCCCCAAATATTTCTTTTTTTTTCTTCCTTGGATCATCTTCTCTTTATAGTTCTCCTTAGAACCTGCCTTCTCCATGAAGTCATCCTTCTTGGCTAAGAATTTAAAACACTCGTTCCAACTGTAATCTAAGATTTTATAATTCAATATCCAAAAGTGAGGAGGCTAAAGCTTCTCCAGTGACACTAGCATGAAACTTGCCTGTTTTCTCGGGTTCTAAAGCTGAGACCATCAGTAAGGTCCAGCTACCTGCAGACCCCTTCCACTCTCTGTTTCTGCCCTGCCTTAAGTGTAGCACATGTCCCATTTCCACCTAGCTTGCTTACCTCTTGCCTTGGTTTTTTTTGCCTGAATTTTGGCTGTCTTGGGACTGAGCAAAGTTGGATCCTAAGGATGAGAGAAAAAAATAAAAGAAGATAATGAAATCACATGACTGTGTTTTTAATAGAGTAGGATGCTACAGAAATGATGGGTGGAGGGACAGTCAAATTAGGTTATATGAGCCTGATACTGTTTTAATCAATGATAACAAAGATAAAAATGATCATCCTTCCTATACTAATATCTATTTGATATTAGTTACTGCAAGGCTTTCTGCACAAGAGACAGAAAGGTAGGCCACAAAATGAAAAATATTGGTAAATTAAAAATTAAAAGAGAATGTGAAAATCTATACTTTAGAACTTCAGTTTCCAGTTTCAGTTTCCAGTTCTATATGTAAAGAGCTTGGAAAGTTACCGCTCTGTTCTAATAACAACTAAAAAGCTAAACAGACTAAAAATCAACAATTCTTCTTGGATATGTAAATGAGGTGAGGACATAGGACAAACTGCTACCTTCAAGACTGAAGAGACAGACAGAGGATTCTGGTCAAGATAGCAGGGTAGGTAAACACTGTGCATGCCTCCTCCCATGGCCACACTAAAATTGCTACTGAATTATTAAACAGTCAACATGGAGAATGATCTGAAGACTAGCTGAACAGAACTCCTATAACCGAGAATATAGAGACCACATCGAGACTGGTAGGAGGGGTGGAGCCACAAAACAGGCTGGTCTTATACCCACATATGGTAGTTGAGCATCAGGAGGGATATCTCGGCTGTGGAGGCTGCCCCCCACCAAGAGGAGCAAGGGGTCCCAGCCCCACACCGAGGCTTCCCAACCCAGGTTTCTGGTGCCGGGAAGAGGAGACCTTGTTATGAAAACCAGTGGAAAGTCCAGGCATCCATGTAAGATGGAAGACAGCTGGAAATCCAGATGTCCCCTTAAAGGGCCCACACACAGTCTCACTCACTTGCAGGCACTCACCCTGGGCTCCTGTGGAGGAATAGCAGCTCGGGGGTAACAGAGACATACAGGGAAAGACTGAGTTGTGTGACTTCAGGGTGAGGGCTAGAGGGACAACCACTATTATACTTTTGTTGAGTCCTCCTCTTGTGCAGCCTGCAAGTAAGCACCATCTTGCCTGTGTTGATCCTTCCCTCCACATGGCCAAAACTGAATCTGCATTGGCCTGGTGAGATCTGCTCACTCCACCAGAGACACCTCCCCAACCAAATCAAAAATTGCCTGGTAGCAATTTTGGTTGGTTACTGGGCAAACAGCCTTACCCTGGATTCTCAGCAATCAGCAGGCCTCAGCTCATGCATCTTGAAAGACATTTCCAGTGGCAGGCAACCAGCCCCAGCTCTAGGTACAGCATTTCTTGAACAAATCTTGGCGGTCTATGGGCCCAAAGAGGGCAGCAGCTGGCCTCTGTGTGAGCTATGTTTTTGAGAGTGACCATAGGCTCAGCACTGGCAATAAATCTGAATATGCACCAACCTGGAGAACACCATTTGCCCCACCCTGGTGACTCCCTTGACCCTGCCTCATCCAACCCTGGTACTCCCGAGGCAGCTGGCAGGCAGTCTCAGGCCTGGGGGTGCCCCTGGCCTTTTGATGAGCTGCCCCAGGCCCGGTAATGGTGGTAGTCGGCCTCAGTTCACCATTTGGCCTCTCCTACATATCCCCAGGTTCACTTCAGTCAGCAACCAAACATGGATAGCTTTTTAGCTCCTACCTTGGCCTGCACAGAAGCCTCTCCCAAGGGGCTTTAGAAACCAACACATCCAGAGGCTAGCGTTAGATCTCAGCAGAGCACCACCTGATTAGCTCCACAAGCAGCAAACCCAAAGAGTGGTCTCAACAGGCACATGAACCCACTGGGGTGAACCCCACTCTGGAGGATCAGCCTCTGCAAAGCAGCTCATATGATATGGGCGTGGCCAATCCTCACAGCAAGGCAGCCTGAGAGTCGATCCTACTCACTGTTGTAGTTGATCCTTAATTGTACCAACAACAATCAAAGCTCAACTACAACAAGAGGGCACACACAACCACATGAGAGTCACTACTGGAGCACCTGGCTCAGGTGATCAGGGAGACTGAGCCACCGGGCCACACAGGACACCTACTGCATAAGGCTACCTGGCTAAAACTGGGAGACATAGCAGATCTACCTAATACATAGAAATGAATACAGAGAGGTAGTCAAAATAAGAAAACAAAGGGGGAGGGGGAAAAAATAAGAAAACAAAGAAAATGTCCCAAATGAAAGAATAGTAAAAGCTCCAGAAAAAGAACTAAATGAAATGGAGGCAAGGAACCTACCAGATACAAAGTTCAAATGAACTTAAGGAAAGTATAGATTAGCTCAATGAGAACTTCAGGAAGGAGATAGTAAGCATAAAAAAGAACAAGTAATCATTAAAAAGAAAAACAGTCAGAAATGAAGACTACACTAGAAGGAATCAACAGTAGATTGGATGAAGCAGAGGATCAAGTCAGGGATTTAGAAGACAAGGTAACAGAAAACATCCAATCACAATAGCAAAAAGAGAAAAGGATTTAAGAGACCTCTGGGACAACATCAAGTGTAACAACGTTCGGATCACAGGAGTACCAGAAGGAGAAAAGAGAAAATAAAGCAAGGAATTGAGAACCTATTTGAGAAAATAATGACTGAAACCTTCCCTAACCTGGTGAAGGAAATAGACATACAAGTCCAGAAAGAGCAGAGTCCCAAACAAGGTGAACCCAAACTGACCCACACCAAGACACATCATAATTAAAACACACAGAGAATCCTAAAAGCAGAAAGAGAAAGGCAGCTGATCTTGCAACAGAAACTTTGCAGGCAAGAAAGGATTGGCACAAAAATCAAAATGATGAAAAGCAAGAACCCACAACCAAAACTACTCTACCCAGAAAGGCTATCAATTAAAATTGAAGGTGAGATAAAGACCTTCTCTGACAGGAAAAAGCTAAGGAAATTCATTACCAAAGCCAGTATTACAAGAAATGTTAAAGGGACTTCTTTAAGAAAAAGGAGGAGGGGAAAACACGTATATATGAATAATAAAATGGCAATAATTATGTACCTATCAATAAACACTTTAAACGTAAATAGATTAAATACTCCAATCGAAAGACACAGGGTAGCCGAATGGATAAGAAAACAAGACCCATTTATATTCTGTCTAAAAGAGATCCATTCAGATCAAAAGACACATACAAACTTAAAGTAAAGAGGTGGAAAAAGATACCTTATGCAAATGGAAATGGAAATAAAAGCTAGGGTAGTAATACTTATATCACACAAAATAGACTTTAATACAAAGACTATAATAAGAGACAAGGAAGGACATTACATAATGATAAAAGGATCACTCCAACAAGAGTATATAACCCTAGTAAACATTTATGCACCCAACATAGGGGCACCTAAATATATATAGCAAATATTGATAGACATAAAGGGAGAGATCAACAGTAATAGTCATAGTAGGGTACTTTAACA
>NW_011888974.1:3639540-3731873 GCF_000151845.1 Pteropus vampyrus | reverse complement strand
ACAAGAAAACCACTTTAAATATAAAGACACATGTAGATTGCAAAAGTAAATGGATGAAGAAAAATATACCATGCTAACACTAGTCAAAAGAAAATAGGAGTAGCTATATTAATTTCAGATAGTGTAGATTTAGAAGCAAGGAATATTATCAGGGATTAAGGAGGGCATTACATAATAATAAGGGGGTCAATTCTCTAAGAACACACAACACTCAAAGTATATATGCCTAACACCAGAATACCAAATACACGAGATAAAAACTGACAGAACTGCAAAGAAAAATAGCTGAATCCAATATCATAGTTAGAGACTTCAACACCTCTCTGTCAGAAATGAACAGATCTAGCTGGCAGAAAATAAGTAAAGGCATAGTTAAACTCAACAACAACATCAATCAACTGGATATAATTGACATCTATAGACTACTTTACCCAATAACAGCAGAATACACATTCTTCTCAAGCTCACATGGAAGCATTCACCAAGACTGACCGCATTCTGGCCCATAAAACACAAGTTAACAAATTTAAAAGAATAGAAATCAGTGAATGTCTGCTCTCAAACCACAACAGAATTAAACTAGAAATCAACAACAGAAAGATAATTGGAAAATCTCAAAATATGTGGAAATAAAACAACACACTTCTAAATAATACATAGGTCAAAGAAGAAATCTCAAGAGAAATTTAAAAATATATTAAACTAAATGAAAATAAAAACACAACTTATCAAAATTTGTGGGATGTAGTAAAAGCAGTGCTTAGAGGGAAATTTATAGCATTGAATGCATATATTAGAAAAGAAGAAAGATCTGAAATCAATAATCTAAGTTTCAACCTTAGGAAGCTAGAAAAAAAAGGCAAGTTAGGGGGGGGAAAGGGATTAGGATTTGGACCGGAATTCATTAAACTTGAAAAAGGGGATTCGTTGGGGAAATTCAAACTTAAAGGTTGTTTTTTTGAAAAAAATCAATAAAAGTGATAAGCCTCTAGTCAGGTTAGCTAAGAAAAAAAGAAAAAGGAAACAAATTACTAATATCAGAAATTAAAGAGGGGACATCACTATAGATCCCATGGACATTGAAAGGATAATAAAGGAATACTATGAAAAACTCTATGCCCACAAATTTGATAACCAAAATAAAACGGACCAACTCCTTAAAAGACACAATCTGCCAAAACTCACACAAGAAAAAAAACAACAACCTGCATAGGCATTAAAGAAATTGAATCAATAATTAATAACCTTCCAAAACACAAAGTTTACCCAGATGGTTCACTGGTGAATTCTACCAAACAGTTAAAATTCTCTATAATCTCTTTCAGAGAATAGAAACAGAATACTTTCTAACTCATTGTATGAGACAAGCATTACCCTAATACCAAAGCCTGAAAAATGCAAGAAAACTTAGACCAATTTTTTTATTAACAGAGATATAAAAATCTTCAATGAAATATTATCAAATAAAATTCAACAATGTAGAAAAAGAGTTATATACCATGAACGAGAAGGATTCATCCAAGGCATGTAAAGTTGGTTCAACATTTGATAGTCAATTATCACAACCCATCACAACCCATCACATTAATAGCTTAAAAAGAAAAATCCATGATAATATCAATATATAGAGAATATGTAGTTGACAAAATCCAACACAAACTCATGGCAAAAATCTCAGTAAACTAGGAACAGAGAGGAATTTCTTCAACCTGATAAAGAATATCCACAAAACTTACAACTAATATCATACTTAATAGTGAGAAACTAGAAGCTTTCCTACTAAGATTAGGAACAAGACAAGGATGTCCCCTCTCACCACTCCTTTTCAACAGCATATTAAAAGACAAAAGGAAATAAAAGGTATAGAGATTGGGAAGGAAGAACTAAAACTGTCTTTGTTTACAGATGACATCATGGTTTATATAGATGATCCAAAAAAATTGACAAAAAACTCCAAGAACTAATAAGCAATTATAGCAAGGCTGCAGAATACAAGGTTAATATTATACAAAATTCACTTTACTATATGCCAGCAATGAACAAGTGGCATTTTATAAATAAAAACACAATACCATCTATATTAGCATCAAAAAATGAAATACTTGGGAATAAATCTAACAAAATATGTACAAGGTCTATATGAGGAAAACTACAAAACTGATGAATGAAATCAAAGAACTAAATAAATGAAGAGATATTCCATATTTGTGGATAGGAAAAATCAATATTGTCAAGATGTTAGGTTTTCCCAGCCTGATTTATAGTCAGTGCAATTCAAATCAAAATTGTAGCAATTTATTTTGTGGACATCAACAAACTGATTCTAAAGTTTATATGGAAAGGCAAAAAAGCCAGAATAGCCAACTCAATATTGAAGGAGAAGAACAAAAGTTGGAGGACTGACCCTAGCTAACTTCAAGACTTACTATGAAGCTACAGTAATCAAAACAGTGTGGTTTTACAAAAGAATAGACCAATTGGTCAGTGGCACAGAAAAGAGAGCCCAGAAATAGACCCACATAAATATAGTCAGCTAATCTTTAACATGGAACAAAGGCAATTAAATAGAGTAAAGACCGTCTTTTCAACAAATAATGCTGGAAGAAATGAATATGCACATGCAAAAAAAAAAATATCTAGACACTGATCTTATGACCGTCATGAAAATGAACTCCAAACATATTATAGATCTAAGTGTAAAATTAAAAACTATTAAACTTATAGAAAATATCATGGAGTTAATAACGTAGAGAAAATCTAGATAACCTGTGTATGGAAAAAACTTTTTATCTATACCAAAGGCACAAGACCATGAAAGAAATAATTGATCGGCTGGACTTCATTAACATTAAAAACTTCTGCTCTACAAAATACAATGTCAAGAGAATTAGAACGCAAGCCACAGACTGAGAAAAAAAGAGTAGCCAAAATCCAAAACACTAACAACATCTCATGCTGGCAAGGATGTGGAGCAATAGGAATTTTTATTCACTGCTGGTGGTAATGTACCATGAATGATATAGCCACTTTGGAAGACAGTTTAGTGATTACAAAACTAAACATACTCGTACCATATGATCCAGCAATCAAGCTCCTTGGTATTTACCCAAAAAAGTTGAAAACTTAAGTTCCTACAAAACCTGTACACAGATATTTATACCAACTTTATTCATAACTTCCCAAACATAGAAGCAAGACATCCTTCAGTAGTTGAATGGATAAACAGTAGTACATCTAAAAAATGGAATATTGTTCAGAAAAAAAAAATAAGCCATCAAGCCATGAAAAGACATGGAAGAATTTTAAATGCAAAATTCTAAGTGAAAGAAGCCAGTCTGAAAAGGCTACATACTGTATTATTCCATATATATAACATTCTGGAGAAGGTAAAACTATGGAGACAGTAAAAAGATCAGTGGTTGTCAGAGGGTGAGGGATATGGGGTAGGGAGAGATGCATAGGTGAAAAACATTGGATTTTTAGGTTAGTAAAAACACTCTATATTATACTATAATGATGGATACATGTCATTGATACATTTGTCCAAACCCACAGAATGTACAACACCAAGAGTGAATCCTAATGTAAATTATGAACTTTGGGTAATCATAATATGTCAATGTAGGGTCACTGATTATAACAAATGCACCACTTTGGTGGGGGATGTTGATAATGGAGGAAGCTATGCATGTTTGGGGGCAGGGGGTATATGAGAACTATATGTGCCTTCATCTCAATTTTGCTGTGAATCTAACAGCACTCTAACAAATCTCTTTAATGTGAAAAACAAATCTATATTTCATGTCCTGAAAAGAGACTAAGGAAACAAGTGAGTGAATATCCTAAGTGTCCTCATAGGGGAGAAGGAAGAGTGAAGAGAGGCAACCTGCTATTCTCTGAAATTGCTCCAGTAAGAATCAAAGAACTATATCCTAGTAGGAACTGGGATGAAAATCAAGAAATAAGTTCCTAGAGATGTGATATATTAGAGAGAATAACTGAGGAAAGAGGAGAGTCTCCTTCCCTGGAGACATCTAAAAGATAAGACCAATCAGTCATGGCTACCCTGAGGCAGGGACAGGACAGTTCCTTAGTAAATAAATGTAAAGCCATGCCAATCAGACACCCTATAGAAATCTCCTAAAAGGAATCTCAAAGATCTTACTTTTTTTTCTTCCTCCTCCTCCTCCAACTCGGACTCTTCCTTTTCTTTCTCCAAGAAGGAATCTGGGCTGTTAGCTCTAGAGAGCATTAAGTCTAGAATAGGATTAGGAAGGAAAGGCTAAATCATTTATCCAATAAATTAGGTGATGAGTTAATAAAACCAGTCCCAGAGAATCAGTCTTCTAACTCTACTTTCATGTCCAAGGGGTATTCTCTCCGTAAAACATGATCCTAGATTATCATGGTTCTACTCTTTTCAAAGTCCCATCATTAGTCAATATGCACCCCCACCCCCCTCCATCTCCTTCTTCCCCTCAGTTCCTCTCTCCATTTGTCCATCCATCTATCCATTCCACACACTTGGCCAATGGCATTCATGGAAAATCTCCTATTATAGAATCCAGAACTGGGTTGATGGCATCAGATATAAATAAAAGCTTCAGCTACTGCCCTCATAAAAGAATCCCTCCTCTCCCACTTTAGTCCTCATTCCTCTGACTTATCTTACCTTTTTCTTCCCCACCATTGTCAGCTCCATTGTATCGGCTCCGGAAACCAAACAAGTTAACCCTTTCCTGAGGGAACCAAGAAACAAAAGCACCATCCACTACTCTCCCAGGGACTATTGCTGTCCTCTGTCTTAAAGATTTTAGTTATGGGTTTTTTATTCATATTCCATACCACTTTCACTTGAAATTTCACATTAGATTTATCTAGATTTTTGTGGAGATTACTATTATATTATAGTAAAATAATATGTAATAATATACTATTATAACATATACATAATATATTATAATATAATCTTTTTCCAATATATAATTCCGTAAATAACTGGGAAGGGGAAATTCACTGTTTGTCATTCTCCATCCCACTCCCAAAGGCAGAATTTGAGGATAAAAACTGACTCTGCATAAAAGAGAGGTTAGGGTACATACATCTAAGAATTGACAGGAGAATGCCTCCTATCACAAACTGTCTCTGTCTGGGCTGAGAGAAGTCTCATTTGTCCAAGGGTAGAGAAAAGAATGCATGAGCTGAGGAATCAAGGGAATATGGCCTGGGAAGAAAAGATTATGTAGTTCTAAGACTAAGACTATGTAATGGGGAAGAACAAACTGGTTTTCTGCAGTAGAGAGAGTGTATGGTTTGCTTTGGGTCCCAAGTCTCAAAGAGGAGCAGGTATGTGGTCCTCTCTCACCTGAATACTGATCTGTTCTGCCTCTTGAGCCATTATCAGGGCTGCCTTCAGTTTGTTGCTACAGTCCTTGTTCCTGCACTTCTGAAATGGAAGAAGATCAGAGTCAATGATAAATATTAGAGAAGTGACCACATCATACTGCTACTCACCAGATACTATCTTTAACTAAATTTATTTCCAGTTCCTGGTATTGACATGATACTGCTATTAACTTCTGAGCTCAGAGACACAATGCCCTCTTATCTACTCCCTGCCCAACAAACTTTTCACAAATTCCTAGAAATATTTTCAACCAACACTTTGGTTAAATCCCATGGAAATTTCAAAAGGTAAGATTAAAGGAGTTCAGGTGATTACACTTTTAAGCTTGATTTAATACTCACTGCCTGATTTTCTAAGGCCCCTGAGCTGCTGGGTCTATGCTTATTTGTAAGGCTGGTTGAAACCAAAGTGATCATAAGGAAGAACTATTATTTACTTAATTCAATGGTTCTCAACCAGGGGAGGTTTTGCTCTCCAGGAGACATTTGGCAACATCTAGAGACAACTTTTTGGTTGTCGCAACTAGGAGTGGGGTTTGCTACTGGCTAGATGCTAACAGAACACAGAAATGCTGCTAAACATCCCTAAGTGCACAAGACAGCTTTCCACAACAAAAAAATTATCTGTCCCAAAGTATCAGTAGTGCCTAGTCTGAGAAACCTGAATTAATCTGTGCCCTCATTTCTGCTACACCTGCTTTGGCTAAACTGTAGAAAATCAAAGTCTTCAAGAAAGCCTCCCATCTGCAAACAAAGAAGGAGACTAAGAAAAATCATTATCCTGCTGAAATCCTGGTAGAAAAAAGAGTCCCTCATGAATAATCTTAACCTTGTGCACTTGGTCAGACATGGGACTTTCCCCCAAAATAGCTTCCCCTGGGAGAAAATCAGGTTTAATAAAGGGAAGGTTTAGTTTTCAAGTTCCTTGTATACAACTGACCCCCAAGGGTTGCTCACCACTCTAGCCAACTCCAGAGACAGCTCCTGGAAGTTCTTTAGCATGTTGACTGGGATCCAAGCACGAGAAACTGTTTCTCCAAAAAATGTCACGTGGTACTTAGACTGAAATAAAAGATGGCACTGTTATGGACTTTCGTCCTCCTTGCTTGATCCTCTAACCAGAAAAGACAGGGAAAGAATTGAAGAGTAACGAGGAAGGAGGTTATGGATCTTACCTGCTCCCTTAAGCCTGACCCACCTACCCCACCTCATTCCATTATTCTTCCATTCTGATCTCAAGAATTCTAACCAAAGCATGTTTATGAAAATCATAAACATCCTAGTAATGAATTATTTAATTAGATACAAGTTTGCTTCTATATGTGAATACTTATTTCTGTGTTTGTCACTCTAGCTAAATGTCTGTTTCTGTTCGTGTCTGCTGGCTATCTATGTTTCTAACTCTCTACATCCTTCAGGATGGATTTGTTCATTACTTTGGCCTGAGCCTACCTACCCTGAGCTAGGAAAACTCACCGGCAGGGAATCAAGATGAGAAGCAAAAAGAAAATATTCCCCCAGGTCAGGATCAGATTCTACCATGCCTGGCCACCTGAAGAAGATAGATGGGAATAGGGGATGGAAGGGAAGGGTTTAGATGATCAGAATGCAAACTCACCAATATACATGTACAGAAAGAAGCAATGTGTTTTGCAAGCAAAGGGTCTCAAAGATAGACCACCCCTCACCATGGTCAATCTCCTCCAGAGCTCACTACCAAGTAAGTGAAGTGACTTCCATCAATGTACAAATAAGGCTCAGAATCTTCCTAGTAAAAGTATCTTATCCTTCTAGGCCTTCCAGAAACCTGAGAACAAAATTTTCTGACAAAGGACATTTCCAAAGAAATTATCCATCCTACCCTTCCGTGTTCTCTTTATTTTGTATAATTCTCATATCTCAAGGTTTAAAAAATGCCTTGGAGCAACCCTCCTCTTTCTACCCACTTGGGGTAGAACCGTCAGACTCTTTTGTCCAGGGAGGTACAACCTCCTCTGTGAAACCTCTAGAATATACGTTTTTCAAAAGCCTCTAAGCTTGGTACTTTATTTTTCCCCTACCCCATGTTCTTTCTAAGGCAGATATCATTTCCATTATAAATGCTTTCCATTTCTTTCCCTGTTTTAATCTACCATTCTTAAGTTCATGAAGGATGTTCTAACTATACTATGGTGCCCTACCAGGGGTAACCATATTGCTTGGCCCAGATGATGGATCCTGGAATGTAGGAGGCATAGGCCACATCACTCTCACGCCCTGTCCAGGTCTCCTCAGGGATGTCACAGCAATTATACTCCAAGTCTGCCAAAAGAGAAAAGTAATGAAGGGAAGGAAAGAGCCTCATGAGGTGAAAATCTAAATGATGACAGGGGATAGGCCAAGAAACTGGTATACGCAGCAGGTGGGCCCAAAAGGACACCTGGGAGACAGGCATGGAGGAAAAAGAACAAAGATCCAGAGAAGAAATCCAGCCTAAGGCCAGGAAAAGTAGGAGTGCTGCCTCCTTACACTCTATAGAAAGAGATTCCAAACTTCTGCCTATATCCCATTGTCTGACCCTGCTTCCATCTATGTAACATCACGACAGTAATTTCTCTGAGACTGTTTTCTCATCTGTAAAATAATTGGGCTGGACTAGATTATCATAATCTCTTCAAAGTAGTTTCAAACATTTTAGAATTTTTAAGCCACTAGATCTCTCTCACCTGCTTTTCTCCATATATCCCATATCCCTTCCTAACCACCAACCCAATAATGATAATCTAAGCAGGATTGACAGGGTCTGACCAATGCTGAAGAAGATGGAATTCATTCAGAACATACATTTAAGTTCCATGCCCTTCCCACAACATAAGTCTTCAGGGTGTCTTCTTCTAACCCATTATGCCAGATTTATCTTGATTTATCTCTCTCACAAACATTACAAGAACCCCTGGAGTTGAAACTATACCTATGACATATTTAATCTAAAAAAACATGCAGAGAAAGAAAGAGTAGAACAATAAAAACAAAAAACAAAAATTTTGACTCTATTCTACCTGTATTCTGGTCACAGGACCAATTATCTGGAAGGACTGAGGGGTCAATGTTCCCACGAAGCCGCCTCCATTTCTCACAATTTGGGAAAGAACACTGGACCCAGACTAGACATTGACCTGTGATGGGAAAAGAAACTGAAATGAGAGACTCAAAAACATTCTCTTCCTTCTTCAATCCAACTAAAAATCCACCAGAGTCACATAGCCTTAGAGATCAACTAGTTCAATCCTTGACTTATAAATAGAAAAACTAAGGCTCAGAGAAGCTAATTGGCTTGCTAAAGATAAGTCTAAATTGGTGGCAGAGCTGAACTTACAACCCAGGTCTCACATTTCAGTCTTCCTACTATACCATGCTATTGTCTCTCCTCCACCTAGGGCAGAAAGGAATGTTTCCTGTACTGGGAGTTCTTTAAAAGGTTAGCTGGTATCTTTTTAGCTAGTTCCTTATTCTCTGCTAGCATGTCAATGCTGAAAAGTTCTTTTGAAGGGTTACCCAGCATCTTTTGCGCACATCAGAGTTCCTATCTGAATCTCAACTGATTTACCTGACACCAAATCACCAAGTTGCAACCTTTGGTACCAAGAGCCCTGAGTTCAACCCCCTTCAAAAGACTCAGGTTTAAGTTCATCATTTCTCAATCAACTATTTACTTCAGGCCCTGCTAAAAGACAAAGCACTCCTTTCATCCATTACCTTCCAAACTCATCCCCATCTTTCTCTATCCCTACATTTTCTAAGTTGACCAGTGCCCCAAACAGCCTCTCCTTTGCCCCTTCCAAACTGTTCCTCTATGTTCTTTTGAATTCCAGACAAAAGCAACCAAAGTCCACATATCCTCAACCTCTTCTATGAACCTCTATCCCCTTTTTGAAACCTGGTGATATACTGCCATTGCCTCTACTTGACACCACCCCCACCCTCAGCCCTCTAAGTGGAACTGGTTCCTTCTCATACATCTCATGTCTCTCAGACCAGAAAATGGAGTCAGCATCATCCTTACTCCCCACCGCCACTTCCAGACCATTACTATCCTCCTTTCTATAAAAACCATTCCTCCCTTGAGGTCCATGCAAGGAACCACACTGCCCTCTCATCTTCCTCGTAAAGATTCTGGCATCTGGTTCAGCCTTCTCCTCTCTACCTCCTGCCCTTATTCCAAGTGACCACTGTTTCCACAGGGGTAATTTACAAAGCACTCCATTCTTTGAATTCCTTGACCTTTTCCTCCGCACCACCTCAGTTACCACACTTCCCTTGAGTAACCCACTCCTGCTCTTACATGCCCCTCCCAGTCATCTACAGGGACCACACACTCCCTTAAATCACTTATCCACCTATCCTTTCACTTTACTTGCTCAAAGACCTCTACAGAAACTTTCGCTTTGTCTAGATCTCTGATCCACTGGATCCTACCTTCCCTCTATCTAGTAGCAACCTCTTTTCTGTGTACTTACTCAGGTTTGATTCTTTAGATTGTCTTGCAGGCATCTTCAACTCCCTTTCCCTCTGTCCTTCCTCCTACCCAGCTGGTAAAACACAACCCACTCTACCTTTCTATACCTACATTCTTTAAATTGAATGTTGCTAGAGAAAAATCACAAAACCAGGCACTATATATTCATAATTAACACCACCAATTAATATGTTTCCCTAGTAAGTCCACTCTCCCATTGTCAAATTTTACCTTAAATGCCTGAACATAAGGAATGCCCTCCATCCCACTGAAATCATCCCTCAGAAAAGCATATTATGGGTCACTTTCTCAGTTACTTAATTTTGAAGCACTAAGTAGTTGTTGGGAATGATATATTAGTCTGAAAAGACATTGCCAATGATAATTTTAGATGTTTACAGAGATGATCTAACAAGACTAGAAAGTAAGAATAGAAGAAGGGTCTAGAGACCATAAAAGTAAACACAGATCAACAAAACAAATATTCATGAGGAAATGAGTAAGGAAAAAATCATCTTAATGATAGAAAACTAGATATCTATGGCTTGGGATGAAATTTCCAATGACAGCAATAAACAGTTCTTAAGAGTTTCCTTTCAAACAACATAGAAAGAGAAGATAATATGTTTGAAAATTATGTTCGAGGCTCACAATGTGACTCTATGGTAATGAAGACTGATATCATAGACACATGTTAAAAGCATTTCAATTGACCATTCATTCTTAAAACACCAGTTTCCTTGGATTCTATGATCCCTCATTCTCCCGTCCTCCCTCCCCAACTTTCTGGCAGCTCCCTCCTCAGTACTTCACCCTCCTCAGTCTCCTTTACTGAATTCTCCTTGTTCTTCATTCAATCTCTAAATGTTGGGGCTCCAAAGCCCAATCATGGGTGTTTGCTCCATGCTATACTTTCTCCTGAGGCAAGCTTTCCTGTTCCTATAACTCTGAAATCCATTTTCATACCTGACAACACAGAGTTGTATTATAACAGCCTCTGTTCTGAGGTCCAGATACTTATAGCCACCTTGCTCTTTGACATCTCTATTTGGATGTCTCACAATGATCTCAAACCTAAAGGGCCCAAACCCAAACGCTTGATCTTATTCCCAAAATTTGCTTTTCCTCCACCTTTCTCCACCTCCTTTCATGTAACTGCTCAAGCCAGAATAACACTCCCCATATTCATTTCACTACTAAGTTCTTCACTTCTCTGTCTCCACTTTCATCCTCCTAATCCAAGCCACCAAATTATCTGATCCTAGCACTAACTTCTTAACTCATCTACTCTTGTTCTCCCATACTTTATTCTCCAATTAATCACCAAAGGAATCTTTTTAAAATATTAATTTAATAATGCCACTCCCTTTGTTAAAACTTACCAGTGACTTCCCAATACACTTAGAATAAAATTCTCACTTCGTAATATGGTTTTTGATCTAATTACTACCTACCTCTTTATATTTATCCAGAGCCACTTTCCTGCCTTGCTTCCCCCTGCTCTCTGAACTCCAATCACACCAGCTTTCTTTTAGTATCTGGAATATGCCAAACTTCATCCTACCTCAAACTCTTTCTCCTACTCCCACTCTTCCTTCAGGTTTCAGCTTAAATGTCATTTCCTTACAAACGTATTCCCTGACTGGCCCAGTCTTAATCAGGTCTCCATTATTTCCTCTCATGATACTCCATTTGTTTCCTTCACAGTACTTAACACAAATTGAATGTATTTATCAGATATTCCCCTTTCTATTTTCTACTCCAGGAAGACTCACCTCTCCTTGGCAACTGTAAGAAACAGTGTTCTTCTATAGCAAGAAGCTTATACATTAACTATAATCACAATTCGATTCATAAGCACTTCCTAAGGGGTGAATTTTCATCTTCCAATCTAAAATCAAATCCTTGCCCTAATACTGAGAGGTTCAGGAGATGGATCAATACCACTCAGACCACCCAACTGCCCAAATTAGACCAATACTTCTAGTTCCTTATATTATCATGTCATAATAACACGAGGAGCAGTTTATTGCCCTGAACTACCTTGTTTGGTGCCTGCATAGTCTTTCTAGAGTTTTCTTTCAAGTGTGCACAAACCATATTATGCTTCTATAATTAAACTTACATACATACATTTTATTAGACACTAGCTGACTGTTTATTCCATTGTTCCTTACATTTTAAGTTCTGTTTTTTTGGCACAAGGCTGTTTTCCTCCAGATACCTAAGTCTACTTATTTTCAAAATGTTAAACATACTAATATATTGTACGATCTACTTTATTTCTTGTTCTAAAATTTCCCAATATTACCAAGGTTATTTCCTATAAAATATTTATTATCTGTGTAATACACTAAAACTGTAAATTCTATGAAGTCAGAGATTATCTATTTTGTTCAACACTATAATTCCGGCAACTAGCACAGTGCCTGGTACATAATATAAGGCATTAATATCTATTGTTAAAAGAATAAATAAATCTATATCCACCCTTACCTTCCCTCCATCCAATCTCAAAGGCTAAGTTGTCCTTTCTAACTAAAAATAAATCCTCTAGTTCTCCTCTCACTCCTTTCAATCTCTCTCTCTCTACAAATAATTTTCCTTGAGCATATAAATACGCTCACAATGCACAGGCTACATATACTTTTTTTAAAAGGACAACTTTTCCTCAACTCTACCCCCATTTCCCCCTTTATTTACCATTTTCTCCCTCCTAGTTTTCACATCTAAACTAATTGAAAAAGTATTCTTCAACCAACTATAACCTGCCATTCATCCTTACCAACTGCTCTAATCAAGACCCTAACTACTTCCTAATTGTGATATCCATTAAACATTTTCAACTCTTTATCCTCTTTGGTGTCTCTATAGTAGCATTTGACAAAGCTAAATATTCCCCTTCTTGAAATTCTCTACTCCCCTGGCATCTGTAATAACATATTCCCCTAGTTTTCCTTCTACCTTTCAGAATTTTCTCTTAGTTCATCTTAGTTTTCTCCCTAGGCAGCTCTTCCTCTGCTCAACCCTAAACATTATTTTCTCCCAGGGTTTTTTATTCAATGCTCTTTTCTTCTTTCTCTACACTTTCTTCTTGGAAAATTTCACCAATTCCTACTGATGCAGATGACTCCCACATCTCTATTTCCAACCCAGACCTCTTCCTTTCTTTTTTCTTAATTTTTACTTTTCAATTAGAGTTGACATTCAATATTATTCTATATTAGTTTCAGGTGCACAGCATAGTGATTAGATATTTATATAATTTATGAATGATCCCTCTGAGTAGTCTAGTACCCACCTGGCACTATACAGTTATTACATTATTGACTATATTCCCTATGCTGTACTTTACATACCCATGACTATTTCATAACTACCAATTTGTACTTCTTAATCCTTTCACCTTTTTCACCCAGCCTCATAACCCCCACCATGTGGCAATCACCAGTTTGTTCTCTGTATCTATGAGTCTGTTTTTGTTGTTTGTTAGTTTATTTTGTTCCTTAGATAACATGTATAAGTGAAATCATATGGTATTTGTCTTTCTCTGACTTATTTCACTTAGAATAATACCCTCTAAGTTCATCCATGTTGTTGCAAATGGTTAGTTTTCATTTTTGATGACTGAGTAATGTCATTGTATATGTGTACCACTTCTTCTTTATCTAATCATCTATTGATAAACATTTAGTTTGTTTCCATATTTTGGTTATTATAAATAGTGCTGCAGTGAACATAGGGAGGCATACACCTTTTTGCACTAGTGTTTTGGTTTTCTTTGGATAAATACCCAGAAGTGGAATTGCTGAGTCATAAAGTAGTTCTATTTTTAATTTTTTGAAGAACCTCCGAAGTGTTCCATAGTGGCTGTACCAATTTGCAATCCCACCAACAGTGCACAAGGGTTCCCTTTTTGTCACGTCCTCAGCAATATTTATTTTTCATTTATGGATGGCAGCCATTCTGACAGTGTGAGGTGCTATTTTGTTGTGTGAATTTGCATTTCTCTGATGATTGGTGACATTGAGCATATTTTCATATGTCTATTGGCCATCTGTATGTTCTCTTTGGAGAAATGCCTATTCAGGTCCTTTGCCCATTTTTTAATTGGATTGTTTGTTTTTCTGGTGTTGAGTTATATGAGTTCTTTATAAATTTTTGCTATTAACCCCTTATCAGATGTATCATTGGCAAATATCTTCTTCTATTTGGTAGGTTGTCTTTTCATTTTGGTGGTAGTTTCCTTTGCTGTGCAAAACCTTTTTACTTTGATGCAGTTTCATTTGTTTATTTTTTCTTTTGTTTCCCTTGCCCAAGGAGATATATCAGAAAAAATTTACTAAGAGCAATGTCAGAGAGTTTGCTGCTTATGTTTTCTTCTAGGAGTCTTATGGTTTGGGGTCTTACATTTAAGTCTTTACTCTATTATGAGTTTATTCTTATATATGGTGTAAGAAGGTGGTCCAGTTTCTTTTTTTTTTTTTTTGCATGTAATTGTTCAGTTTTCTTAACACCATTTATTGAATAGACTGTCTTTATTCCATTGTATATTCTTGCCTCCTTTGTCATAGATTAAATGACCATATAGACGTGGGTCCATTTCTGGGATCTCTATTCAATCCCATTGATCTATGTGCCAGACCTCTTTCTTAAACTCTAAATCTCATCGCAGACCCCCTAATTTGTCCAAAGCTGAATTCATCATTTTAAACTTGCTCTTTCTTCTATATTCTCTCTTTCAGATCATAGTTCTTTTAGCCACTTAGTCATTCATGCCAGAAAACAGGATCATCTTAGAGGCTTTACTCTTCCTCTCATATCCAACTGGCAACCATGTCATATTAATCCTGTCTCCTAAAGATTTCAAATTAGTCTCTTCCTCTTCACTGTTACTTATCTATCTCCTTTGTTTAGATCACTATTTCTATGGGTCTAGTCTTGCTTCCATGAATCCATATTCCATGCTAGTGCCAGAGTGAGCTTTCTAAAATGTAAATCTTATCAAGTTTTCCCCACTTAATGTCAATGGTTCCTCTTTACCTTTAAAACAAAATCCAAATTCCATAGCTTCATATGTAAAGCCTTTATGATCTGGCCCTGTATGCCTCTAGCCTTATCTCCCCCACCTCTGCAACCTCTTATCCCACAATATACACAAAAGCTACAACCATTAGCCCTCCTGTATAACTCTGCCAGTAATTATCACTCTGATCTCCCCTCCCCCATTCTCACTTTGGTTCACTTAACTAAATTATACTTCAAGATCTGGCTCAAGCAATATCTTTTCCAGGTCTACTCCAACTTGTAGCTTTCTCGTCTGCCTTCTTCAGAAGCCTAACTCCCTTGTGGCAGGCTTATATTCATTTCCTCTGCACTTACTCAGCACCTCCGAAAATACCTGGTATATAATAGGCACCCAACAACTATGAATAATATGAATGAATAATTGAATGAATTAAATCTTTCTCTCTCTTCCTCAGCAGCATACCCTCTAACAAGTAGCTATGAGAGATTAATTATAATCTTTGCAAAATTTCCTCTAACATTCTAACCCTTGCCTCTCTCTGCCATCTCCAGTTTTCAAGCCCAAGTAGTTCTTTCAAATCATGGCTGAACTCACCAAAACCACTTTCTTCTCTTTTTTGTTGGTCCATGAACTGAGAATGATCCTGAACCATTTTCTTCGGTTGGTCTTTCTGTCTGTGCTTATGTTCACTTTGGGCTTTCTTCATTTTCTCATCTTATGTAAAGATAAAACAAAACATTGTAAAGTAGGAAAATGAGGGAGACATTCTTTGTAGATAGTAAAACAGGAAGAAGGAAGAATTATAGTGTGATAATTTCAAGTCTTGGGCTGAAAATTCTCAGCCTGACTATTGTCCTATTCTCTAATTTGATGAATTAAATATTTGAACCAGATGTCAAAATATATGTGACAATACTTACGAGCTTCTTTCTTTCTTTTGCTTAAGGAGAGTCTATTGAATTTCTTCTCAGAGGGTGCAGGATCTGGTTGGCCTGGCTTAGACATCTTTATCTCAGGGATTACTCCACCTTCCTGAGAGGCTGAAATCTCTAGAATATGAGGTACCATTACCCTCTCTCTGAAAATAAAATTATTTTTAATGAAAAGGTAAAAAGGAGCAATTTGCAGTACCCTTCTTTTGAAAAAAAATCCAAGGATAAAAGTTAGGAGGACAGAAGAATCCTAGGCTCTCTTAGGCCTCCTGAGGTCATTTTATCCATCGACTTGCCTATTTTTCCCAATTCAAACAGGTATCTTTCCTGAGCTGAGAGAAATCTATAAATATAAAAAAATGACAGATAGATAGATAGATAGATAGATAGACAGACAGACAGATAGACAGACAGACACAACAATTTACTAATATTAAGGCTACCCTGTGATCAACTTGTTCCATAGGGATAAACTTACCCATCAGTATTATCATTATCAGTAGTAGAAGAAGTAATTCCTGGTTCCTTGTCAAACTGGGTATATCTTATAGGCTGGGCACAGGAAGTCTCTGGAAAACCAAGGCTAGATTCCATCCCTCCCAAAACAAAATACTATAAGCAGAGAAGCAATTCAAGAAAATAACTACCTCATTATTTCCAAACTACAAACTTTCATTAAAATGTCTCCCTCCTGTTGCTTGGAAGAGCTTCCTTTTGGACTTTTGTTATATCATAATAATTTAAGTCTTTCAATCTTCAGGAAAACTACAAATCTATGTCTTTCCTCAAGCCTTTCCAGATTGATCTGCCTCATTCCAAGATAGCCAAGTAATGTCAGTTTTATTTTGTGTACTGTGTTTTATATCATCTGTTCCTCAAACTTTCTTTATGAACAGAAGTACACCTAAGAATAGCTGAAAATGTCAGATCATTCTCCTTAGTCTCATGACCACCTTACGGAGAAGGTCTCAAGGCCTATGCTATAGAGTTCTTTATTCTAAAAATCAAATTCCTGAGCATATGTCAAAACGTATTGAAAACAAAAAATATACAAGGATAGGTGGAAACTAAGTCCTTCAAACCTTGGAAAAAACATTTATCTTTTCTAAGTAGATTGTAAACATACAAAAATGAATTTAAATTACATTTTAAAAATCTAGAAGAGACTATATTTGCATTCTGAAGTCCACATAATCTACTTTTTAAAAAATCAGTATCCCTTATCTAAGGTGGTTTAGCTATCGTGCTGTTGATAGAAGATGAAATATTTAAAAATATTTTAAAGTTCCATTTTAAAATATTTTCTTACTTAGGAAGAAAGAGAGAAGGAGCAAAGCTGTCAGCTTACTCTACACCTCAGGTAACAGTTTATCTGCCTAACTGAAACTCTTTTTCACTAGAAGCATACCCAAGCTCTGCTGGAGGGACTTCTGTAGCACAATCTGGATAATCTCCTCAAATTCTGCATTGGTAAGACTTGATTTTTCCTGCAGAGACAAAGGTAGGAAAGGAAAACTGCTCATCTTTTCCCAGTCCTCCTCTCTGGCCAATCAAGGAAGCCTCCTTTAGATAAAGCAATATGTTCACAAGGCTGAAAACATGAAGTCGATGAACATATTTAAGGACTCCATAAACTCTATCCCAGGTCTCCTGGGAATAAAGGAGTCAAAGAAAAGGAAAAAGTTGATACAATTTCTGTCCACTTCTATTCATCTCTATCCCGCCTCACCCTTACCTACACATTATTTCCTGCTAAATGTTTTCATCAAAACATTTTTTACCTCTTTAAGAAAAAAATGGAAGTCCCAAAAAAGGAATAAGAAACTGAAACTACAGTTTCAACATGAAAAGATTCTCTTTGTCTAGGCTGGATGACTAGGAGAAACTGTCCCACTAGAGCCCATCAATATGACCGATACCTTTTCTTTCTTCTCCTTTTGCTTGTTGTCTTGAGCCTTTACTTTTTTCTCCTGGCCATTGCTTGAACCATTCTCTGTGGTTGCTTTCTCCTTCTTCTTTAACCTGGCCTTTAGTAAGTTTGGCCTGGCCTCTGTCTCTAGGGAACTGATGCCCAGGGTCTCCTCTTTGGGTGAGTTAAGGCTATCGGGAATCAAGCTATGCAGTTTTTGGGCAGGTGGGGCAAAAGATTTTTTTGATCCTTTCCCATATTCTGAAAGAAATTTGATCATCAGATAGAATTTGTGAAACATACCATCTAACACAGAGACTGCCAAACATCGCCCATTGACTGGCCATATCAGAATTATCTGAAGAAAGATTTTAACAAATTCAGATTTCTGGGCCTTTCCTTACCCACCCTCACACCCCTGCCCTAAGATTCTGATGAAGTAGTTTAAAATGAGGCCCAAGGATCTGTAATTTTACAAGTCTATCTATCTGATTCTGATATACTTCCAGGCTTAGGAACCACTGAGTAATTCAAACATAAACATAAGCATATAGGAAACTGAATTATTCAACTGTGATTTCTTTTTTTAATTTGCTCTTTTTAACTTTGGACAAAATTTTATGGGAAATTAGAGGAAAAAACTAGTAAAAACCTACAAATGATGACAATAAAAATTGTATTGATCCTCCCAGGTATAAGTAATACCTCTTTCTTCTGAGCTTCTATAACACTTTGAACTTGTCTAATAACATTCACCCCATTCAAATTTATGTTATAGATATTGAAATGTCTTTTATCTCCCTAAGAATTCATACATTCCTTGAACTGGACTGTTTCTAACTCATATATATTTCACTCAAAATATCTAGAAATGTAGTAACTTTAACAGAGTGGATACAAAATATATGTGCACTGAGCTTCCCTTTGGTGAGCATCTGGACCCCTTGGTCCAGATGTCCAAGAGCTGAGACAGAAGGGAAAAATGAGAGAAATGTACAAAGTGAACCTCCCTCATCCTTGACTCACCTTCTTTACTCTGCAACGCTGTCATCATTCAGCTCAGAAATTACTTTCTTTGTATCCTTGTTAGAAAAAAAGAAATTAACTATGACTCTGATTGAACATGATTTTAAACCTTCTTCTTTCCCTGTCTTTTCTTGGGTTCAAGATATCTTTTCCTGGGACCCTTGAACTACATTTTCTGCCTTCTTGACTACACTTCTATCTCCTCAGCAGTACCAACTACATGCCAGGGGATAAAGAGAGTTACTGTTTTAAATATTAGCAATAATCTTAGTCCTTTATGTGCTTAAAACTATGTCCGATATGAGGTACACACTCATCAGTAAGTAGAAGTGGTAGTGGTAGTGATGTGTTAAAAAAAAATTCAACTGAGTAAATTTTGAAGATCTTATTGGCTTTATTCAATGATTCACGAATTGGGCAGCAACAAATCTAGTAGATAGAAAGGAGCTCCAAGGAGCTACACACAAAATAAAAGACTTTTATAGGCTGAACGGAAAGGAACAAGGAAGTTATATCAGGCAAAAAAGTTGATTGGTTATTGCAAGGTTACTTTCCTTTATGGGATAGAAGGAGTCTATCAGGCAGATTACCTAACTAGTGCTAATCAGGAGATTCCTGACTGACTGGTTTAATATTCCATTTCTAAGAGAGCTGAAACTGTAATTAAATTAAGTCTTGCTTTGGTGGCATGGAGCTTAGCATTAGAAACTCAATTATGAGCCCGTTGTCTTGTTTTTAACAGATGTAAGTATAAATCGTAGTAGAATAGTAGTAGTAGGATATGGATGGTTCTTGGAGTTAAAGAGTGAGAGTTTTCTTCACAGAAATAATCTCATTTCACAAGTTAAATGCTTAAAAAACAATTTGGCAATTCTCTGACCTAATTCGAAAGTCCCTATGCATAGAGAACGCCCTTTTTTATCACCACTAAAATTTATATTTTCCCTTTATTTAGATCTTCTAGTCCAATACATTTCCCAATGTGCTGGATTCTAGCATCATTATTCATGGCTCAGAAATATTTCATAACCAGCTGAGATCCTCAGAGAATCTAGTAATAAAAATCTAGCATCTTCACTCTATATCCATAGCTCATCTGTGGCTATCTACTCACAGATGTTCTATACTACATCAATATGTTTTATTATTACTACCAAAATTGTAACCAATAATAATGAATAACACTTATTGAGCACTGACTATGTTCTTTACCCTTTACATATGTCATCTTGTTTAATTCTCACAATAAATCTATGAGATAAAACCACCTAGGGCAATTGAGGCTTAGAGAGCTTTAAAGATATTAAGTAATTGACAAGTGGTAAAATCAGGATTAGAACCTGATTTAAGTCTGTGCTATTAACTTTGCTAAACTAAATCCCAATAGTCTAGTTCAGTGCTTCACAACCTTTTTAATCTCTTAGCACACACAAAAAGCATGAAAGTACCCATCGAAACATATGGAAATTATATTTCTAAGTACTCTAGAGTAAAAGGACCAGACTATTCACAGCATGAGGGATGGGAGTGAGAAGCCTCCAGTCACATCAAATGCTGAAGAGATTAATATACCCACACAAATCATCTGTGGCCCAGCAGAGTGCCAAGACTCATCTTGTGATATTCCAATAATTTTACATTTTCCAATTTACACTTTCCACTATTAATATTATTTCTTTCCAGCCATTAGAAGAGAATTGCCTTTTGTTTTATCAGCCTAAACTTCTTATAACCCTCTACCCAGTTTTCTTTAGGCTTAAAGCATGTAATTCACTCTTATTTTTGTAACAGCTATAATAAACATTGTAGTTCTGATAGGATCTTTAGAGGTCATAAAATGCCATCTCCCTTTTTTACAAATGAAAAAATATGCAAAGAGAGGTTAAATGGTTTGCTCAAAGCCTCAGAGTTAATACATAGTAAAGCCAAGATCAACCCAGAACTTCAGATTCGAAATTCTACTAATAGCATGTCTATTCTTCTCAATGATCTTATTTCTGGCTGTTGGTTTTGAGTACTTTGAAGGTCCTGGACCTGAAACCCAATCCGCCAACTCTATAATCTTCCACTATAGAGACCCAAAAACAGCATAAAATGGATCTTTTAGTTCATATACAGTTCTCTTTAAAGGATCTAAAAATGTTAAGACCCTCAAATGGCCCGGCTATAGTAAACACTCAGCTGCTCACGGTGTAGAGTTCCTCTCCCTATTTCCCAAGATGAATTCAAAAGGTGTTGGAGCTTGACCTATTAAGGCCACAGCATAGCTGAGTGTAAAACATTTTTAAATTATCTTTTAGTATTTTTCTGTTCCTTTTCTTGATTCTATAAATGTAAATAATTCAGATGTGCTATTCTGCAGTAACTACTTTTCCTTTATATTAAGGAGCACATTTTTTCTCTTTTTTCATCTTAACTCATTATTACCAACTCCCAAACGTATTTGCTCCACGAAAAAAGGCCAATGGGAAATTGGGGGAGAAACACTACAGCAAATTGGCCTCCTTCTTAATTATAATCTTAAATAGAAGCTAGAAACTGAATAAAATTGACTACAAAAGGAATACTAATTTAAGCACAAATGACCAACATATCTTCTCTCAGATCCCAGAATTCCAGAAATAATCATTAGAAGTCTCTATGGAGATAATCTAAATTGCAAGAACTATACTAAATAAAAAGTGAACATTACTATATTTGAGATGACAATATTTGATTTTTAAAAATGTACATCTACAAAATATGCTTGTATATCCATAAATTATCTCTGGAAGAATCTGACAAATGTACATCTAGAGAGTGGAACCATGTGGCTGAGGGCAGAAGGGAGCTTTTTACTGTATCTCTTGTGCATCGCTAGCATTTTATAACATACATATATTGCCACTTCCAAAGTGATTTTTTAAATTCTAAATTTTTTAAATAAAAAGTATTTCGATCAACCTGAAAATGCAAACATTTGCCAATAATTAGGTTCAAATCATTATCTAAGCCTATACTGACCTCTCTAGGCAAAAGTACGTTACTGGAACCTCAAAAAACAATAAAATTGTAAATCATTATTGAGTTAAAAAGATGTAGTAAATCTATAAGCAGCGACATATAACAGTTTCTCTTTATCTAGAGTGGGGGTGTAATGAAGAACATTACTAACCTGATCAATAGAGAAGAGAAAGCCAGGAAGTCACTGCCTGACAACTCAAGTCTCTGCTTTTCTGTTTCAGACTAATTATTTTCTTCCACAATAACAAATACCGAAATCTAGTTCAGAGAGAGAAAAAAAATTAAAAGACAGTTAATAAATATACAAAACACCACCAATTTTCATCTGACCAGCTACGAAATAATGGGGACTCTAGACTCAGGAATAACATTTGAAGTTTTAATTTCTCTTTTCTTATCTTAGATGAAAAAGAGGGGAGGAGGATCCAATAAAGCTTCAAGTATGAAAGTTAAAGAAAGTTCCATAAACATATGCTATTTACTCAACATAAAAAAGAAAGGTGAATAAGAAGGGGAAACAAACTTAGAAACAACAAATAAAGAGAATCAAGGGAAGGTAAATGAGGTTCTAAGAAATAGAAAGTTTTCTTTCACTTAAACACTAAAAATTATCACATTGGTTTTAAGATAAAATCACCTAGCTCATACAGTTTGCAAAGTGTGATCCAAAGACTCCCAGGGGTCCCCTCCCTTTTCCAACTACTTATTTGCATTTTTTAAATTCTAAATTTTTTTCCAACTACTTATTTGCTGGATTTTCTCACATACTTCAACCAAAACAGGATACAGGTATACTTTAGAGATATTGCGGGTTTGGTCCAGACTACCATAATAAAGCGAGTATTGCAACAAAGCAAGCCATATATTTTTGCTGGTAGAGGGTCTTGCCTTTAATTTGTAACAACAAACAAACAAACAAACAAACAAACAAATGCAACACCTGTGAAGAGCAATAAAGCGCAGTGCAATAAAACAACGTATGCCTGTATAATAGACTGAATTCAGAAACAGTTAAATATCCAACTGTCTTCTATTAAACCAGACATGAAAGATATTTGCAAAAATGTAAAACAACACCAACCTTCAAACTAACTTTTCTTTCATTTAGGAAAATATATTTTTCATAAAAATGTTATGTTAACAAGTAAAGGTTTTAGTTATTTTAGCATTAATGTTTAAATTTTTGTTTCATTTCTAATATATTAATACCAATAAATATATATAAACCAATTTTTGGAGACCAACATGTCTGAGAACTGATCTAGCTACATAACTTAATTCAGTCTTGTCAATATTTTTCAAAAAGCATTAATTCTCCTCACTCCTCCCCCCATTTAGAATGTGTTCACAAAGTTCCCCTTCCTAACTATCCAAGTATTCCTTTATATTGTTCCTGGAATCCTTGGTCTAAGAGAACAAAAGTAAACGCTTTAGAATTGTCCTCTAACACAGACTCCATGGGCCTCAAAATATTGTAAATACTATATCTAAAATTTCCTTTAAACTGGAGTTGGATTTCTTTTTGGCTTTAATGTCTAATGGCATATAGATCCGTTTATTTTCATGCCACGATGAGCAACAGTAGTTTTTTCTTCTATGTGCTCAGCGAGCTTCATTTAAAACTTTTAGCAAAACAGAAGGAAAAAGATTCCAGCTATGCTACTGCCTATATTAGACTACCTAACAAGGCATTACTGTCAAACCTATTGTACTTGAACTAAGCCTTTTATAGAATCCTATAAATTAATGGTGAACTAAAGCTTCTTGATTCAGAGTGCAAGGAAGCACAGAGATATAGTCACTTATCACCAAAACACAGACTTTTTCAGGACTCTGATCTCATGCAGACTTGCTATCTACTGCCAAAGATGCTCCCACGTGTGCCCGTTACCGACCTCAAACCAGCCTTTTTGTGTCGTTTTCAGTTAAAGGAGTACATTCTCCATCAACTTCCAGATCCCCGCACTATTTTCCCTCTCAGGGTACCAAGATTTGGAATAGTAAAAGGCCTTAATTCCACCTTTAAAACTAGAGGGGAAAAAATTTGCTGATCCGCATTTTTATTCTCTTCCCTCACCAATTCTCTCTTCAGAACAATTAAGATCAGAGGCATCACAGAGTCAAAAGCCCTTGACGCCCCCTAAAGGGTAAAATAGTGGCTTTCTAGCTTCTCTTCCCCATCAAGAACCCGACCATGAGAGAATTTCCCTCAGCTGCCCCTCCCGCTGAAGCACCAGTGTCCTCATCCTCCCTCAGACCTTCGTTGCCTGCCATGATATTGAGTTACTTTTGTTTGTTTGTTGTGGGTGAGTCTGGGGTTCAAGATTCTAAAGGAATAAGAGCCGGTTGTCACCCTGAATAGAAAACTTCTCCTCAGACGAAAGGGTCCGGGATTGGCCGCAACTAGCAACTTTATCTGCAAGGGGAGAAGAGCCAGATACCTTCTGGAGCCAGGAGGACCTAAAGGCGAAGAGGAGAGTGAGCTATTTCAGCGATTCTCCAAGCCCCTCCAAGCTCGACTCACTTTTCCCGCCACCAAGAAAAGGCGCGAGGTCACGCACGCGCTCCACAGCTCCCTCCAGCGGCGAACTCCCAGTACTGAGGCGCGTGCGCGCTAGAAGCCGCTTTTGCGCTTGCGCAGCTGTTACTTCCGCTCTCTTCCACTCGAACTCCCGGTAAAACTACAAATCCCATAATCGTGGTTAGCCTCACTTTTTTTTTAGGCAGCGGCAGGATCCCCTGCTCGTTAATGAAGTACATCTTTCTTTTACTAACTTTTCTCTCCCAGATTGCCTTTTCCGTCCTCTTTTCGTTTCCTGATTCCTATTTTTCCTTTTCGTCTCCTTCACACACTTATTTAAATATTTTGAGACTATCCTTAACTCCACTCTCGCCTCTCTGGCCCTCTTAGCCACAGGACCCGCACCCCAAACACTGCTGGCAGGGAGAACGCACCACCTAGCACCCAGTGGAAAAGGCGTCGAATAGCTCCTCCCCATTAGCCGAGGCAGGGGCCCAAAACAGGCTGAAATCTCTTCCTCCACCCACACTCGTTTTTCTAGAAGGGGCGCGAAGCCAAAGCGTGCGCTCGAGAAGGCCTGTGTGCGAGATGGGGGTGGTAGTGAATGTATTGCTATTGGTGGCGGTGGTGGGCGTAGGGTCGCACTCCGCGGGCTAGAGGTTCATGTGCAGGTATCGGGTGGTGGACGGAGGCGTTGGTGTCCGGGAAGGGCGTAGTGTCCCCAGGTGATTGCGATTGCAATTGGGGAGAGGCAGAGAAGCGAGAGGACTTGGGGGGAAGAGGAAGTTAGACAACATTGACTGTTTTAGTGGGCGTTTTCTTCCGCAGAGAATATTTTCCGGGGGGGGGGGTTAAGATGACCTATAGTATTTTACTGACAACAGTTCATAGGAAGACGGTCAGTATGCTCCGCTCCTTCCCTTCCTCTACTTTTAAGGTTCACTCTTCAACCCCTCTGAAAACCTAAATAGGTGGGCAAGGAGGGGGTCGGAAGACAACCAGGTCATGAATAATTCATGAGGGCCACCCCGTTGCTTAGCCACGCCCCTCCGAATCGTGCTGACGCACGTTACGTGTATTAAACCTGAGGAAGCGACGTAACAGTCCCCGCCCCTAGAACGGAGGGCGGGACATCATCTCCAGCACGTGCTGCATCTACCAGCGCAAGCCCAAAAGGGTATGCGCAGGCGCTGCCCACTAGGGGGAGGAAGGAGGCGGGGTAGGGAGGTTGTTGGGTTTAGAGCCGGGCGGAGACCGCTGAGACTCATTCCTGAGGAACAAGGGTCGGGTGTCAAGGAGACCTTTTCACACCAGCTCCAAGTCCCCCGCCTACGGTGGGTGGGATCGCGCGGTAAAGACAAAGGATATCACTAGGGACGAACGTAGCTGCTAAGGAAAGTAGGGTGTCAGTTTGGGGTGGTGGGATTTGGGGGGTTGTGGGGGGGCTGTATTTAAACTCCCGGAGCCGTTAAGTTGGTTCGTACTCGGATGCGCGCGCGACCAGGGTGGTGGCGGAGTGCGCATGCGTGATTCCGGGGCGAGAGGAACGCGCTCCAGCAGTGCGCGCTCGCGGCGAATCGGTAGTGGGAAGGAAGGAAGGGGTCGGCGCACGCGCGGTTCATTCCTTGAGTTATTAGATTCTCGCAGGCATCTTGTTTTGGTCTCGCGGGCTAGTGGGGCGCGCTTTGGAGGAGGCGCTTGAGCGCGAGACTAGGCGAGAAGAGCAGAGCTGCGCGCGCACTCGGGAAAGGGGAGGAGAGGGAGCGAGGTCTAAGAAGGGGGGTTAAGCCCCCTGGCCCCTCCTCATAGCTCTCGACTGGGACGGAATAAGGGGAGGAAATGATCGAGATGGCGGCGGAGAAGGAGCCGTTTCTGGTGCCGGCCCCACCGCCGCCACTCAAAGAGGAGTCGGGCGGAGGGGGCGGCCCCTCGGTGCAAGCGCACCGAGAGGCCGCCTCCGGGGAGATCCGCGGCGGGACGCAGCGCGGGCCGGCCCCGCGCGCACACACAGCCGGGGTCCTGGCTTCTGGGACCGGCAAGGAGAGCCCCGGGGCTACATCCTTCCCTCGGGGCGGCCAGTCTCAGCAGCAACGAGGGGGCGGCCCCCAGGCGCACGGGGAGGCCCGCTTGTCGGATCCCCACGGGCGAGCCGCTCCCCCGGACGTGGGGGAGGAGCGACGGGGAGGGGGCGGAACAGAGCTGGGCCCCCCTCCTCCGCCTCGACCGCGTAATGGCTATCAGCCCCACCGGCCCCCTGGGGGAGGTGGAGGCAAGAGGAGAAATAGCTGCAATGTAGGAGGAGGTGGTGGAGGCTTCAAACATCCGGCCTTCAAGAGGCGCCGGCGGATTAATTCGGACTGTGACTCTGTGTTACCCTCCAACTTCCTCCTGGGGGGCAATATCTTTGATCCACTGAACCTGAATAGTCTCCTGGATGAGGAAGTGAGCCGCGCACTCAATGCAGAGACCCCTAAGTCATCCCCGCTTCCAGCCAAGGGACGAGATCCAGTTGAGATTCTCATCCCCAAAGATATTACTGACCCGCTCAGTCTCAATACTTGCACTGATGAGGCCCAAGTAGTTCTTGCTTCACCGCTCAAGACTGGTCGGAAGCGGCATAGACACCGGGGGCAGCACCATCAGCAGCAGGCAACTGGAGGGAATGATAGCCATTCTGTGTTGCCCACAACCCCTCTCACTCCCTCACTCCATGGGGAGGGCACCCCACAGCAGCAGCGGCATAGGGGCCAGAACCGGGATGCCCCCCAGCCCTATGAACTCAACACAGCCATCAACTGCAGGGATGAGGTCGTGTCTCCCCTTCCATCTGCCCTACAAGGTCCCTCAGGCTCCCTTTCAACCCCTCCAGCTCCCTCAGTTACCTCTGCACCCCCGTCTTCCTCCTCACGACATCGAAAACGTCGCAGGACTTCTAGCAAGTCAGAGGCAGGGGCTCGGGGTGGAGGCCAGGGTCCCAAGGAAAAGGGCCGAGGGAGTGGAGTAGGCCGCCACCACCTCCACCCGCTACCTGCAGCAGGCTTCAAAAAGCAACAGCGCAAGTTCCAGTATGGGAATTATTGCAAGTACTATGGCTACCGCAATCCTTCCTGTGAGGATGGGCGCCTTCGGGTGTTGAAGCCTGAGTGGTTTCGGGGTCGGGACGTCCTAGATCTGGGTTGCAATGTAGGCCATCTGACCCTAAGCATTGCCTGTAAGTGGGGTCCATCCCGCATGGTGGGCCTGGATATCGATGCCCGGCTCATCCACTCGGCCCGCCAAAACATCCGACACTACCTGTCTGAGGAGCTGCGTCTGCCACCCCAGACTTCTGAAGGGGACCCAGAGGCAGAGATTGAGGAAGGGACCACAACCATCCGAAAGAGGAGCTCCTTCCCAGCCTCACTGACAGCCAGCAGGGGTCCCATTGCTGCACCCCAAGTGCCCTTGGATGGAGCAGACACATCAGTCTTCCCCAACAATGTTGTCTTCGTCACGGTAAGAAGGTCTTGGGATAGGTGCCAGGTATGAAAATGAGATTAAATGGGAATGTGACGGGGGAAGGTTATCAGCCAGAGGGGTTTTTGTGCATGCAGCTGTCACTAAGAGAACCAGATCTTCAAGAGAAGAGTCTGAATCTGCAAATGATTCCGCTGGTGTCTCCCCTCTTATAACCTGGAAAGGTGGAGGCTCTACCTGGGCTCCTTTCTCATGACTACTAATCCCCAAATGGGATCTTACTCTTTTTGCCCTCTTCCCAGCCTGGACAGTAATCCAGACCAGTGTACCTTTTCCTTGGGGGCTACAGCTGATGCTCGCTAGGGAATTTGGTCCAGATGGACACATGTCCTCCAGCCTACTGAAGGTGCACGAAGGGATGGGTGTCAGATCTGGAATGTCTTGGGGTTGGGGAAGGACTAGGATAGTGGCTGATTAATATTTACAGTTTTTGTCTTTTGAAAAATGGACCTTGTTTCCATTATAGTTGGTTGAAGAGTGTCGGTGGTCAGGAACCCAAGTGACTTGGCCTTAGATCATCTCCCATGTTGATGCTAGATAGTGGGATGGGGAGGAGTCAGAGTCCTATGCAGGAAGAGAAGGTAACATGTCTTCAGCGTGTTCCCTGACCACACATTGCTCCCCATAAAATGCTCCTGTTAGGCTGTCTGCAGGAATAGTATTGGCAGTGTATTGGTTTAAGCCTAGAAAAAAGGACATTCCAGAGAGTGGTAAGGAGCTTATCTAGAAAAGATTTCCCTACAGGATAGGGCTCTTCACTTCCATGGAAGAAGGAAAATAATCCTGCATCTTTACCAGCCCCAACTACAGGGAAGGACCTACAGATCTCCCTTTCGAGTATGGGTTAGAACCCTTTGCATAATGTTGAGTCACCCAGCTGAATGTTTGTGGACGGTCTTGGAGGAACCCCAGCATTCTCTTTGCAGTTTCACCCCATCTTTGGGGATTTCATGGTTACTTTGCTCAATTTAAAATCACCCAGGCTCTCTTTTAATATTCGATTGGTTTACCACCAATCACGTGCAAGAAAATGAAACCCAAAGAGGGCACCATTTGGGAATTAATCTGAAGGTATCACAGATGATGTGGCCAAAGGCTGAAGTGATGCTGCAGGATGAGTTGTGTGGGAGCAGTGGTTCTTTTAATGCCTCTACTGACCTCACCCCCAATTTTTGCCCACAGGGTAACTATGTGCTGGATCGTGATGAGCTGGTGGAGGCTCAAACACCTGAGTATGATGTGGTACTCTGCCTCAGCCTCACCAAGTGGGTGCATCTGAACTGGGGAGATGAGGGACTAAAGCGCATGTTTCGCCGTATCTACCGGCACCTACGCCCTGGGGGCATCCTGGTCCTGGAACCCCAACCTTGGTCATCTTACGGCAAGAGAAAGACTCTCACGGTGAGTTGGGGTTGGGGTTTTCAGTGGAAATTGGGGATATCCTTCCTTTAGTTGAGGCAAGAAGTGCCTCAAGGAAACAGAACGTCCTGAACAAGGTGAAAAAGCCTCCTGGGTGGACATTATTCTCCGCCAAGGATGAAGGCAGCAAACTGAAATGGTCTCCTGCTCTTGTCCCTAGGAAACAATCTATAAGAACTACTATCGAATCCAGCTGAAGCCAGAGCAGTTCAGTTCCTACCTGACATCCCCAGAGGTGGGGTTCTCCAGCTATGAGCTTGTGGCCACACCACACAACACCTCCAAAGGTAAGGCTGGCTTATTTTGTTGGGGGAGGAAGGGAGGCTGATCCTGGTCAAGAGGGTACAGACCCGGTGGAGTCTTGAGGTCCTGCCAGCCCCTCCTGATTGTACACTCTCTCCCTTCAGGCTTCCAGCGTCCTGTATACCTATTCCACAAGGCCTGTTCCCCCAGCCACTAAGTGGCCCCCTGAAAAGAAAGTGAAGAAGCTGCCCGCTGCTCCTAAGGACCTGGGAGAGGAAGAAAGTATCCCGCAGTCTTTCCTTTCTGGCTCCAAAAATAGTGTCCTTTCTTGGATCTGCAAAGAAAGCTTTTCCTACGTTGCTGCCCCAGCGTCCTCCCTACACCTCAGGCACCTAAGCAGCAAGCCCAGCTATGTTGGAGTTAGCACCGTCTTCCTCTCCCCCAGCCCACTGGGCTGCATGGCATGGACTGTTTGCTGACCTGTTCTCCTAGGGCATGGGAGGTAGGGGGTATCAAGTTCTCTAACCTCTTCCTCCTGTTCTTCTAAGGAAAGATTCCCATTTTCCTCAGCCCTTGTCCCTAGCTACGTTTCAGTGGACCATGAATAGAAGGACTGAGAGTTAAGAGTGGGGAGCTCGGTGAGGAGGCACGCAGGTACTGTGAAAATCCTTCCCTCTGCTGTCTCCCATTGGGAGAAGGGATTGGGTTTTGAATGTAAGAACAGCACAATAAACTTGTTTAGGGCAGTGGCCCCCACACCTATGTCTGGTATTTTCTGCTTCCTCTCTGTCCAAAGTAGTCTCAAGGTTTTTCAGTGGTTGTGAAGACTGGATTGCTAGTCAGATCTACACCCAAGTATAGAGAACTCTAGTCAGGAAAAAGGGTAGTATAATGCAAATTGTGATGTTAAACTTGAGCCCATATATAACCCCCCCACCCCCAAAAAAAAATTTTAACAATTTTGTGTGTGTGAAAGCTTTGGCAGAAGGCTAACTTTGGAAGTTAACAGTGGAGTTGAAGTGGAGCTAGAAAAAGGCACTTTAGACCAGACCACCTCCTTGCTCTAGGGCCTACCTGCCACTCACCCTCCTTTTTTGTGCAGTGGAACAAGACTAATAGGCAGTTTAACTTAACATGAAGCTCTTCAGTGGCTTGTCAAGTGTTCCATGAGTCTTGGACATTTGTTCAAATATTGAGCACTCGGGTCAGGTGTAAAAAGGGCAAGGCCCTTGAAGGTAAAAGCAAGGAGGTAATTTAATAACTGGGTGCTAGTGGCTGCTTTGCAGATTTCTTGAGCTGGGTAATGAAGGCTTCCCTGAAGTAAGCTTCTTAGACCCACATGTTAAAGTGATCAGAAATAGGTCGTGCAAAGGAACAACTGTGATATCAAAAACAAAGGTGACAGCTGTGACAAGTCGAGATGTGGAGAGGGTATTCTAAACTCGACTTGGACACTTTTCTACTTTTCATTACTGAGTTCCTTAAAAGGCCAAAAACCTGACTTCTAAGCAGCTTCCGACCTGGGGCTTCACCCCATCTTAACGCTCCCAAGAAAAGTCCCATTTGTTAGCAAAACCACTTTATTCTGATAGTTTTAACACACCCACGTAAAAAATAGGAACTAGCTATTCAGGGAGTCTCCAGGTCTACGCTTCCCATTTCCTCAGTGTCCGATGCATGAGGAAGGTATCCTCTGAAGGGCGGGGTCGGAGTTGAAGCCGGAGAGGGGGCAGACCGTCCAGGGTCAGGTGTGGAGATTCATAAAATAATGTTTCTGGGTCACACAGAAACGTCATGTCTGGCCCTGGCCCAGGTGGCTCCTGTTGGTGTTGGAGCCCAAAGCAAAGTTACACTCGGGGAGAGGAAAGAACCCGCGGCGGACAAGGGATGGGGGGGGCGGGGGGGAAATGGACTCAAGCCCAGGTCCCTCACCTTTGGGGGAGGGGCTCGGGCCTGCGGCGACAGGAGCGCCAATTTCTCCCTCAGCGCAGCGTTCAGAACCTGTTCCTCCGGCACCTGCAGACTCACCAGGTCCCGGAAGAGCCGCTTGGAACGCGGCACGTTCAGCCCTGAGACCGCAGGGAGGGCGGAGGTGAGCGGAGCCTCTCACCTCCACTCCCGCGCCCTGCCGGCCGTCTGCACCCCTCACCCTCCGCCACGTTCTCCTCCAGGCCACAGCGGGTCTGGAACGACTTTCTCAGCTGTTCCTCCACGGCCTTTGTGGCATCGAACTGGCCCGCGGCTACGGCCCGCGCGGCCTGCAACTCGAGACTCAGGGCCAGGCTGCTCTGCTGCGCCGGAGCCACTAGGTCTTGCGGCGCCGCGGGCTTCTCGCTCTGTGTGGCGACGGCCGGCACCCTCTCCGACCCGACTGGGGAAGGCGGCGCCAGGCGGAAGCGGACCTGGGAGCAGAGAGCAGGGCAGTGAAGAGGTGGGCGTAGGGTCGTCGGCGGGCTGCCGGCCAGGCCTTACGCCACCTCACCTGCCGCCCCTTGCGGGCCCCACCGCGCCGGTCTGCCCGCCCCTTCCGCCGCCCTGGGCTGCAGTTCGGCTGCTCAGGGCTTTCGGACAGTGGGCTCAGGCTCAGGTCCAGGCCGGGCTCAGGCACCGGGACTGCGGGCTCTGGGGCACGAGGTTCTGGGGGCGACGCTGGTGCCGCCACGGCCTCTTCCCCTTCCACTGACATCAGCTCTGACTGCCCACAGCCCATCATTTTGGCGTAGCTGCAGAGGTGCGGGGTCGCTGAAAATCAAGGGGCACGGGCTACGGGCTTAACACCTCCTCTTCCCGGCCCCTCCCAGACGCCGCTACCAGAAACCGTTAGCCCCGCCCTGTTGGCGCTCTGAATCGTCATTTCCGTTGCTCTGCCTCGTGTCCCGCCGAGGGCTTCCGCCCTCAGAACCTCTGCCCCGCCCCTAGGCCGGGGTTTTAGAGCTGAAGCCAGTGGGATCCCTACGAGTCCTCATCAGTACCAATTTTGTCTTTCGAAATCTGCGATATGGCGTCTTTCCCCCGGCGGAGTCGTGGCTTTGCTTCTGTTGGAGTCGTTCCTCCCTGTCGGGGCGCCAAGTAGGATAGCGTTAACTTAACTATCCAGCTTCCCCGCATTGGACCTCCCTACTCCGTGCCTTCACAGCATCTCCAGGTTTTCCGTCGCTTCCGAGCTAGGCCCAGAGCTCCCCATTCTGAGCGAGGGCAGGGCTTCCTCACCACAGCTCTGGACTCCTTCCCGGGAATCTGAGCGACTGTGGTTGTGCGGGCGTTAATTTCCTCACCCTTGAGGCCTTTTATGACTTTTTTCTCTTCGAGGGTCCCCTAAAATATTTATAAAAATAGATATTTGTTGAGTAGTTTTGAAAAAGAAGGGCGCGATTGATTTATCCGACCCTTGGACTGCAGAGCAGAAGACGAGCTCTTGCTCTTTTCATATGTGCCTTGGGGAAGGTCCTCTCAATTCCGTGTTTCTTCTTGCGTAAAATGTACTAAATTGGGTTCACGGCCCTTGAGGCTCTCCCAAAATGAGTTAATAGTCAACAGGCATGTTCGTGAACGAGTTTCCACATCCTTTATCTTCCCAAGAAATGCTGTGGAAGATCAGATAGAGCGGATAGCTTGCCCTCATTTTACAAAAAAGTTTTCAAGGATCTCAGTGGTGGAACACTAGACACTTTTCCTGCTAAAGTCAGGAATAAGAAAGTGTGCCCTCTTCATTTGTGAAAGCGAGTAGGGAGGTACAAATGTAAATAAGTAAGTACTTATTTTTTTTTAATGGAAGTATAACTCATTGACAATTTTAATGGTTACTTTCTTTGAGAAGGAAAGAATTAAATGAAGGGAAAAGAAGCTAGACTTTGAATATACTTTAATTTGTGTATTTGACTTTGGAAAGCTATGTTTTACCTGATTGTGTGATAACATTTTTTTTTAATTTCTAAAAGTTGGAAGTAAAATGAAACAAATGAACCTAAATGTATATCTAATTGGTTACCTAATTACACAGAAGGGAACTCTTCTAAATGACTTGAAAACACACTGATTTAACTGTACATCCAAATATCTACCCCTAAGGACAAAATTAACTGCCATTTAAAAAAAAAAAAAAAAACCTCCTACAAAATCTTAAGTTGTATTCAGTAGTCATATTGTTGGGACTAGGTGAAAATGTGTAGGATAAAACACAATTATGTTGATCATATCAGAACTGGAATTTTATAGGAGAAAAGAGCTGCCGATTTAAAATCAAGGATGTTAAGTAAATTCCCTGTGGTCTTGGATTTAATTGGGAAGTATCTGTATGAACTCATGGTATACTTTAGCTTAAATTAAAAAGTATATCCTAATCTGTCTACTGAAAAGCCCTTACAGACGGTGATGGACTCAAAAGCACTCCTGGCCACCAGAATATGGTAGCTAATTCCATATCCCTGGGCATTTGAAAACCTCTACACAAATGTTCATAGTAGCTTTATTCATAATAGTCAAAATATCTTTCAACAGGTAAAGAGTTAAAACTATGGTACATCTATACCATAGAATACTACTCAGCAATCGAAAGGGATAAACTAGTGATACAACTTAGATGAATTGCCAAGTTATACTGAGAAAGAAAAAAAAAGCCAACCCCCCAAAATTATATGTTGTGTGGTTTCATCTACATAGCATTTTAGAAGTAAAAAATGTTTAGAAATGGAAAACAGATTTAGCAGTTGCCAACTGTTAGGGACTAAGTGGAAGGGGTGGTGGGAGGGAGGAGGTTGTGGTCATAAAAGGGCAACACCAAGGATCTTGAGGTGTTGTCTAACTGTTCATTTCCTTTACTGTCATGGATGCAGGAATCTACACAAGTGATAACATTGTACAGAACTTAATACATACAAAAAAATGAGTTCAAAATTGGAAAATATGAATAAGATTGGTGGGTTGTATAAATGTCAATATCCTGGTTGTGATAGTATAAAATAGTTTTGCAAGATGTTACTGTCTTAGTCTGTTTATGTTGTTAGTACCATAGACTGGTGGCTATAAAGAACAGAAATTTATTTCTCACAGTTCTGGAGGCTGGGAAGTCCAAGATCAAGGTGCCGGCAGATTTAATGTCTGGTAAGAAACTTTCCTGCTTTATGGACTTCTGTGTTCTCACTGTCTTCACATGGTAGAAGAGGGCGAGGGAGCTCTCTAGGGTCTCTTTTTTAATGTCACTAATCACCTAATCACCTTGCAAAAGCCCTACCCCCAGTTACCAACACATTGTAGATTGGGTTTCAACATAACAAATTTTGAGGAGATACAAACATTCAGTCTATAGCAATTACCATTGGGGAAAACTAGGGAAAGTGTGCGAGTGACCTTTCTGTGTTATTTCTTATAACTCCATTGAGAATCTACAGTGATCTCAATAAAATTAATTAAAAGAAATGTTGGAGTTGAAAAAAGGAGCAATACATGAGTGTGAGTGGATAGAGGAAACAAGATTAGCCAAATGTGGATGATTGTTAAAGCTGGGTGATGGGTACATGGGAGTTTATTCTAATATTTACTTTTGTATATATATCAATATTTCTATAATAAAAGCTTTTTTCTGTTTTTGTTTTTGTTCTTTAAAGGAGGCTGAGGTAGCTTTGGCGCACAGGAAGTGTTAGAGCTGAAATTTGAAACAACAGTCCTCCCTACCCCACCCAGGCCTTGACTGTGCTGGTGGATATAAAGGCCCTACAGGAACCCTAGGTGTAAATTCTGTAAGCCTCATTCCTCAGCCTTAAAATCTAATCACCTCCTCTTCCTAGGCTCAGACACAGAGGTAAAAACAAGCCATTCTGTTTGCCAGCTTAAGTTGTGGGCCTCCAGGAAGTGGAAAGTTAACCCAATGACTTCAAAGAAACAATATGAATGTAAGGGAATGAGAGGTCTGTCCTGGCCCCAACTCTTCCTAGGATTTTTTTTGGGTGGACCAGGCTGCAAGGCCTGGAATTGCTTTTCCTCTTAAAAAAAAAAAAAAAAAAAAAAAATCTTTAAGAAGGTACTGATAAGAACACTTCTCTATCCTTACCTTTAGTCTCCTCATGGCAGCATGTTCTAGAATTGTACTCTCTTCTGCAAAGATGGATTCCAGTTACATGCCCCACCAAACCACACCCCGAGTGAGGGCAGTAGAAGGTGGGAGGGAGGAGAGACCTTGTAAATATGGTCCAAGAACTGAACTCTCTCTACTCTAAGCAAAAGAAGGGAGAAACAGAAAAGCTACTCTGACCCCATTACCTGAGATTGCCATGAGGGGCACCCTAGCCAAGCTCTCATCAACTAGCATTTCCCTCTACTTTCCAGGCTGGAGAGGCCCCACCTCTGCATCATGTGCCACCCAGGGAATAGTGGGGAGAGGAGAGAAAAGGGAATGCTAATAAAAGAAGAGGGAAAGAGGCACAGAGAAGACCGCCAGGAAGAGGTTACACTTCAGGCTCTTAGGTTCTGCCTTTATGGATTATACCTCATCAGGTAGTGGTGTTCTCTGTAGTCATTTTGGAGGGGCATCCCAGACCTGGATTCTGGTTTGCGGCAGGCAAGTCTAGGTCTTGGAGTGGGTCATTCAGGGTCATCCCTGAACTTCTCCTGGGCCAGATGCTCAGGGTGGGCTAGGTAGAACAGGATATAGGACAGGGTCAGAGGTCCTTCAGGGGACCATGCCATTGAGTCGCGGTGGGATGCCTCCGATGCAGTAACCCACGGTGTGGCTGGGAGTGCTGCAGAGGGCAGCTGGGAAGACCTGCCAGGACTGAGGGGGCAGGGAAGAGCAAAGGCTCCATCCCAGAAGGCACCATCCAACAGGGCCAAAACAAGTCAAAGACATGAGGCAGCAACCCTCTGTCACCTCCCTCTGCAAACCCCACCTGTAGGGACCCCTCACCTTCTGTCTCTCACTCCCAAATTGGCTGCTGCCTATGAGTCAACCCAGAGACACTTTGACACTGTGTCCCTGTCACATAGGGAGGATGAGAATGGCTGGTCTTGCACTTCAACAGCTGTGACCTACCCTCCAGTCTCACATAGCATACTTTCCCATCCTACCTAATCTCTGGGGTTGGTGAGGTAACCCCCACTCCCCTGCAAGCAGAATGTAGGCCTGGGCCCACCACTTTTTCCCAGCAGAAGGAACAGACAGATCCACAGAGCAGGGCACAAGTCCAGCTGCAGGCCAACACACTGACTCCAAACCCCTCAGCTGGGCCTCCCCAACAGCAGGGAAAGGAACAGGAGGGCCAGAATGAGACCCCTTAGTGTGAATCTCCAAGGGTATGAGATGAAGCCAGCTTCTGGGATGAAGGAAAGTTGAGGGTCGGGAACAGGGTTGGAAGAAGTTGTCCACAGTCTGGGTGGGGTAGAGGAGAAGGAAGAAGGAGAAAAAGAGGCAGATTTTCATAGTTGAGAGTTTAGAGAATTCAGTGGAGCTGGGCTCAGCAAAGGGAGGAGTATTGGACTGAAACTGAGCTTGCTGGGGGAGGAGATGACTTTGATATAAACATAGGGAATGGAAGGTTGATGCCAGTTGGTTAAGGCTGGTCAGAAACCACTGGAGCTATAAGAAAGGGGATGGAGGCCATGAATAGGGTGGGTGAGGTTAGAGCCATAAAAGATGTGACTATAATCCAGGAAGATGGGGCCATGAGTAGCAGGGATTTCACTTAGCAGTGGGACATGTGGTAAGTTGCTGACCTCACCCTGGGATGCAGGTCATGACAGATCTCTGCCTGGCAGGGAGTCAATGCCTAAGACCTCAAAAAATGGGACTGAGTCTGTTACTCAGTGAGGGTGGATATACAGGAGATGTTGGAGGATCTCAGGGGTGAAGGGTGATTCAAGATCAGACTAAAGTCTTTCCACTGCCTGGGAGCAGCTGGTGGAAAAGAAGGATTTAAGTGCCTTGGACTCCACTCTGCAGCACCCAGCAGGAAAATACAAGATGGGAGCAGGAGAAGTCTGCAACTTCTGAGAGAGATGGGAATCAGAGAGAGAAAGGTGCTAGGTGAGAGTGAGAGGTACTCTAGGCAAGAGGAGAGATGGGGCTCATGGAGGCAAAGACAAGATTTTGGGGGCTGAGACATCTTAAAGGAACCCCAGAGGCTGGTGCCATGGTTCACAGTAACCAGCTTGGGCAGCTGGGCAGAAACTTGAGGAGGGACCAGGATCAGGGGTAAAAGGAAGACCTGAAAGGGAACCAGAATTCTGAGGTCCTACCTTGGTTCTGAGACTGCAAGAGTGTTTCAAGATGGCAGAGAAAGGAACTTGGCCCAGAGCCTGCTGGTGTCCTCTGCTGCCGAGGCTATGAGAAGCTCATGTGGAGCAAAAGGGCTCTTCTCCCCAAACACTATTGAGATAGGGGGCCCCATCCTCCACAGATCACCACCCTCCCCTGTCCAAAGAGTGAGCTGGCCCCCAAAACCCTTCCCCTTTATCTCAGTCTGTGTCTCTGCTCCCACTGTCCCCACCTCCCCCCAGGCTGCCCTAAGAGATGCCCAGGCACAGGTGGAGCACTGTCCTAGAACCTGGGTGTTCAACACAGAGGGGACCTTAGAACTCAGGAGAAAATGACCCAGGGTCATCAGCTGGTAGGTATAAAGCCAGGCCAGAGCCCAGGGCTCTGGGTGGTGTTCCATCCCTCTCCCCACACCACCCCTGCCATTTCTGCTCAGGCAAGAAGGGACTGTGTTCCCCAGAGCCCAGCACAGGGTTCACCACAGAAAGAAAAAATAAATGTCAAACAAGAGAAGAGTACTCTTCAAATTATAAACACTATCCTTGATTCTTAACAGTTTGTGATTTGATTAATGTGATGTTTTTTTTTTTTAATTGACCGAAAATTCTTTGACATTCCTTCTACTGTGAGGTGGGGCCTATACCTCCTCCCCTTGAATCTGAGCAGGCTTGTGAATGAGGTGCACCTTCACTGAAGCAACTCTGCTTTTTACAGGCCAACTGCCCCCACTAGCTGGGAGCAGGTTGAGAGGGCCAGCCAGGGGGTAGCCCTGCTTAGGGTCCCCCAAGGAGCAGTATTGTCCCCTTTTGTTATGTAAATTAAGCAACTCTCATGGTAACCATCACATTTCATCCTGTGCTTTGGCTGTCAGGGACCTGAGAATTCAATGCTACAGTTTGGGCCAGACTGTAATAACTAACCTTGGCTTAGGTTTCTAACATTTTCTTTCCTAGACTTAAAAAAATGAATATAACATCTGCATCACAGGATTTCTGGGAGGATTACAAGAAGACATTTAACACTTTCAGAGCCTACTATATGCTAAGCATTCTAGCTGCTTGAAATAAAACCCTCTGCTGCATTATTCCCATTTTGCAAATGAGGAAATATATCTACATACAAAGAGGCCAAGTGATTTGCTTAAAGTCTCACAGCAAGTAGCTATAGGAAATAGGACTACATTCCAGTGTTCTTTTCATAGACCTTAAGAGAGAACTCATGTATGAAAGCATCTAAAGCAACAATGGTTTCCTTCCTTTCATTTTTGAGCTTCCTCAGCCTATCTGAACATCCCTCAGCTGGGACACTTCTCACTGTGCACTGTGACCATCAGTTTACCCCCTCAATTGTAAATTGGCAAGGTGGAGGACTATGATGAAATGTCTTTAAAACCACCTAGCACTAAGTAAATGTTCATTAAGTGAATGAAAACCACACCACTCTATTTCATTACTCATTTTAAAGCTCCTTTATTTATCCCACAAATACCTACTGAGCAACTGCTTTGAAGATCCAGGCACTACAGTAAGGCCTCTGTGGATGTAACTTTGTTAAATCCCACCAGTCACCGTGTATTGTTGCAGGTCCTATTCACATTTTTTCAATGGGGAGTCTAAAACTCCAGCATGTGTCAGACTCTCCCAGAGGACCTATTAAACACAGAATCCTGGGCTCTAGCTCAGAGTTTCTGATTCAGTAGATAGTACCTGAAAAATTGCATTTCTAATAAGCTCTCAGGTGATGCAGATGCTGCTGGCCCAGTGGTAAGTGGTGATGCCACAGTCAACCCCCAGGTCTGTCTAACTGCCCAGGTTCTTAACCACAATGTCTAGTGCTTCCTAACCTGGGAATGGGGCAGGTGGAATGAAAAAGGCCTTAACATAAATACTATTTGGGATGCACAACTTGTGAAAAATGGTAGTCATCCCCTCCAGTCCTTCCTGCCCACCCCACCCCTATCTGCCTAGAGGCACCTGAGAGTTTGGCCTAGTGCTAGTTGTAGGACCTCTGTTATTTCTCATCTCCTTTCCTCTGTGCCTCCCAGGATTTTACCTACACCATCACCTTTGCAGCATCCCCATCCCTGAGGGGCTGGACTTGGAGGCCCCAGGGTAGGAAGGATTTGGTCATAAAGACCACATCTAGTCTTGAGTGGGTTTCTCCAGGCTCTGGAAAATTGCCAAGGGAGATGGGTGAAAGCAGGAAGAGAAAGGGTAGGAGGTGGGTGATAGGTGGAGTATTGGAGGTACCATGGAGGGAAGCCTGGTGTCAAGATTATAGAGGAATGACTGACTAGCTGAGGGTTCCTTCTGTGAGGAAAGGGAAGGGGAGACATGTCAGCACAGGTGGGTGAGGGGTGTTTAGGGGGAGGTCCTGTCGTGTGGGAAAGTTAATGGGAGAGGGTTTATGCTTATCCAGTAGCCACTATCTTAAAGTCCAGGGGGTGGTCACACAGCTGGTCACCAATAATGTTCAGTAAATGTCAAGTTGTCATGGCAACTAGCAAATATACTCAAGAAATTGAGGCCTTAGACAAAGAGTTTAGGAGACAGAAACCTAGGTTGCTAGTAGAATCCTAGGAATCAGGGCCCAGCCCCCTCCCCACAAGTAACTCCCTCCACCAAACAGTTTCAGTCTTTCAACCTGAGAAAACCCTCCAAATGCCCAATACCTTTCCTGTCAGCATCCCAGGCCTAGGAAAGGTTTGTTACTCTGGCAACAAAAGGCTGAGCAAAATGTTGAGGCTGGTTTGGTTCTGGGATTAAGGAATAGAGGGGGCTGCAAGTGAGGTGTGGGTAGCTCAGCAGGAAGTGAACCTGGTGGAGAAAGAGGCCTTTCCATACCAGTATGCTGTGACCACAGAAGTGTCTCTGTGCACAGAGAACATTATCTGCAGTCCCAGGTCCAAATTCTGTTCTTGGGGACAGAGAGAAAACTAAGGACTCACATGCCACAGAAGACTGGGCCTGGGGCCAGAGGTCAAAGGATTCCCCCCCTACCACCACCACCCAGCGACACCATCTCTCTCTTTGGGCCTTAGTCTCATCTGTAAAATGGGGGGAAAGTAGGGACAGGGAGGTCATACTAGATCTCTGAGCAGCTTCTGTTCCAGACAGTATAGAAAGTTAACATCCCCTCTCTTAACACATTTCAGTCCTTTGCCACCACCCAGGGGCTGGTCACCTCCCCTTGACACCTCCCAAGGCCAACTCCTTCCTCCCTCCTGCCCAGGACTCCCACTTCTCTCCAGGATTCCAGCATCCCCCGCTCCCAATTGGCCAAGGTGGCCTTCCATTCATCCTCCACCAGCCTCATTCCCATCAGCAGCAGCAACAGCTCCGGATAACTGTGTAGAGAGAACATGCCCACAATAGTCACCACAGGAAGCAACCTGTTCTCTTGATGCAACTTAAAAGTGGAGGGTCTGGGGTCAAGGATGCTGGAGATCAGCTGCACCTTGGCAGTAGAGAAAACCCTAGAAGCATAAGTGGGTGCAATGAGAGCTGGAGGCGTAGAGCAGGTCAGATCCCCTGCCAGGAGTGAGTTCTGTGTTTTGGCAGTCAATCAGTGAGGAGCTGATGTAAGTCAGGGTATGGGCTCAGATGGAAGAACAGGAAAGCCATGGGAGCCTCATCATTCCAGGCCTGGAGATAACCTGGAACATTGGGCCAAAACCAGGGGTTCCTGATGAGATCAACCTCTCCCCTCTCCACCCTCAGGCCAAGGATCCCAACCCAGGGTGTTCCCTCACCCCTATTGCAGCTTAGGTGTCCATCCCTCCTTCACTTCCAGGAGACTGGTCCTCCATCTCCTCCTCCTCCTCTCCAGACCCCAGGCCAGCTTCTACCACCCAACTCCCAACATTCTCTCTGCCTCATTTGGTGCTGAAACCATCCATGTAGTGAGCCTGATGCTCCAGAGACCAATTCCACCCTCTCCAGATCCCTTCTCCCATTCCCAAATCCTGCGCTGTGCTCAATGTGGTTCCGTGATATGGATAATGCTTCCCCTCCACCCTTGTAGTATCAGCTTGGAGGACCAATATGCCTGGCTCATAGAGTTCATACATCTGGCCTGTGTATCCTAGGAATGATGCAAGAAGGTCTCATCTTACAGTACACTCAGCTGCAAGGGGATGGGGAAGGGGTAGTTATGGTCTGGCAGACAAGGTGACCACACACACATATGTAAGCATGTGCTTGTTAATAGGCACAGGGTCCACTGAGAAGCAATGTCACAAGGTGTCACAGGGCACTATCACTCCACCAGAGATTAGATCTCCTGAGCCAGACTCCGTGAAGACTCTGTTGGTCTTGTAGGAAGGACAGCAAGACAGCCTAGAAAGCTACTTTGTGAAACTTAGAAAAATATGCCTTTCCCCAAATCCTTTTACTGCCATCTGGTGGAAAATTGCCCTTAGAGTTCTATATGACTATGGGGTCATGCAGTGCACAACCTGCACAATGGTAAGGGGTGGCACAGGGATGGAGGAGGGGGCTCCAAGAGAGAGAAGGAAAAAGGACTCCTGGGTTCAATCAGGAAGGTGGGAAAAACAGTGGTCAGTGACGAGGACTCCAGGCCTAGCTGACCTGTGTCCACTCTCATATCACTAACTATGGGAACTTGGGGGAGTTACAGAACCCCTCTAAGCCACAATTTACTGACTTGGAAAATGGGGGTGATGCCCTTAGGCCTGAGGGATGGCCTACCCTTAGGACTAAATGACAGATTGAGGCAAAGCTCGATGGTCATGATGTAGGTCCCCCATTGATGGTGGACATGGCAACGAGAACAATAGCTGATACAGAGAGAAGGGGAAGAGGGGCTGGCTGTTCCCGGCCAGAGGCCAGGGTTTCAATAACTTTGAGAAGTTGTTTTAACTAGATATTAACTGTTCCGTGGAACCAGTGTCACCAATGGCTGCTGTAGAGGAGCAGGCCCCGCAATCGGGGGCTCAGAGGGGCTCAGAGGGGCTCAGACAGAAACGCCTTCCTGTTTGGGTACCCGGCCACCAGTCCTCCTGCACTTCCACCACCGAGCTCCCAATCCAGGCCTAGGGAGACGTGAGGAGAGGGCGTCCGCGTACCGCGGTGCCACATGGAGCTCGGGACCGACCGCGAGGTGACAGGTCGTCCAAGTTTCCTACCTCTGCGGCTATCCTGCTGGGCCTTCCGGCTTTCCCACCTGCCCCACGCAGGTCCCACCCCGCCAGCTTCTGCCCACTAGCACCCACCAGACAAGCGGGGAGGTCAAACAAGACCGATGGCAGAGGTGGTAGAGACTCCGCCTCCAGAGGTCCTGCCCCTTTAGACGGTGCAGACAGGGTCCTAACTCACTGGATGACGTAGTGGGGTTGGGCAGGTGTGCAGGTCCCGCCTCATCTCCCCCCTTCCTCAGTGATCTTAAAGTAAATTCCAAATTCATTCCGTCTCCAGCTTTATATCCGTTCTCGCTCCAAGGGGAGCCCTCAGCCCCCAGACTGGAAACTTCAAAGACTGGAGGTGCCTTCCATGACTTTCTCCGGGGGGCAGCCTCTGGAGCAGGGGTCCCCCATCAAACTCATCTTGGGTTAAAGTATAGATTCCCAGGCCCCACCTCAATCTCTGGTTTTGAGGCTAGGAATCTGTATTTTTTAACAAGCTCATTGATGATTCAAAATCCATTCAAAGTGGCAGTGGTTCTCAAACTGCAGTGGGCTTGTCCAAACTGGTGGATGGACCCGGCCTTCAGAGTTTCTGATTCCATGGGTCTGAGGCGGGGTCTGAGAGTTTGCACTGCTACCAATCTCTGGGATGCAGATGCTACTGATGCTGCTGTTGCTGCTGGTCTGGGACCAAACTCCAAGAACCACTTCTTTAATAATACATTTAGGAGGAAAGCTATTCACTAGTTGCCAATTCATTGGGTACCTAGTCCTGTGCAAGGCACTTCACATTCATACAGCTGAGTCAAACAAAAATTTACCACATTTTCTGGATACAGAGATTCAGACAGGTTAACTCACTTGCTCAAGGTCATATAGCCAGGAAGGGCAGAATTTGAAACCAAATCATTCTGAACCCAAAGGCTGGGTCTGCTCTGCCTCTTGTGCACTGCTAGTTATCCCCTCACAGAGGCTTGTCTTGTCTCCAGAAGTCACTAGACATTCCCCAAAGGCTGAGAAAGTTGAAACTTCCCTTGGTGTCAGGGGATCTGACTTTGCTGGGTGCCAGGTTCTCTGCCCAGAATGTTCATGATGAGGGGACAGAGAAACCAATTCCTCACATGGTGCTGAGCCCTAGTTTCTTCACCCCACCTCACACTGGGAGTGGAAGTTCCCCTGACATCTCTGAATGGCTCCAAAAAGAGTTTCCTGGACAGATTATTGGGGACTAGGAGAAGGAAAGGATACTCTGGTACTGTAGGAAGAGCAAGATGGAGGCAGGTCCACTGGGATCTTGACAGGAGAAAGCAAAGGCAGTGTCCCACAGGTGCCTGGGCACCTCATCATTGCTACCTGGAAGTTTTGCCAAGACAGGTCTTGGGTGGAAGCACATCCTTAGGGGCAGGGACATAGGTCAGGCCACAGCTACAGACTGGATGGAGAGTTGAGCAGCGAATCTCAATGGGGCCCTCAGGTGAAGGATTGTGTGGTGAGGAAAATAAATCTAGTTGGGCTAGGAGGGATGAAGAGAGGTTCCCGCTGTGATTTCCCAACCCTGCCTACTTCAGACCTGGGCTTCTCCCTTGTCATCCTCTCAGCCCCCATGTCTGTGGTGAGACAGGGGGTGAGCAGCCCTTCTGGACCGTTCTTATTCTCCTCTGCCTCTTCCTCAAAGCCCCCAGCTTTGTGCCTCTCCCCACTAGCTCCTGAGTCCTGAAGGTCTTCCTGGGGAGCACAGCCCGGGAGGAGAACACATTTGGGGAGTCAGAGATAGGACCCTAAGGAATGAGTCTGAACCTTGAAGCCATTGCTGAACTCATCAAGTGGGAAGACCAGGACCAAGTAGTACATACCCATGTCCCAAACATCCACTGAGCACTATGCCCTGCCAGGAACTAAGCTGAGGTAAACCAAGGACATAGCAGGGCAACAAAGCCCAGGGGATGGTGCAGGGGATAGGGATTCAAGGAAGGCCTCCTTGAGGTAGAGAGTAGATCTCAAGGAGGAATGAGAGCAAGCCAGGAGAAGAATGTGGGGAAACAACTTTCAAAACAGAATAATCAGCATTTGCAAAGGCCCAGGGGGAAGAGAAAATAAACTGAAACTTGCCAAGCATACTGGAAGTGACCATGAAGGGAAACCTGGAGAGAGGAGGCCAGGCAGGTGGACAAGGGCCACAGTCAGGCACTGAGGTAATGAGTTTGGAGTTTATCCTGAATGCTACAGGACCTCCTGAAAAGATCTTAAACAGACAAAATGCTCCAAGTTACAATAAAAAGATCTCTCTAACCCCATTTAAAATTTTCAGAAATGTATTTGCATAGCAAAAAAAACAAAAAACAAAATAACCCCACACCTGTTATAGAATGGCTATCATTAAAAAGACAAGAAATGCCAGGTATTGGCAAGGACGCAGAGAAAAAGGAACACAAGTACACTGTTGGTGGGAATGTAAATTGGTGCAGCCACCATGGAAAACAGTATGGAGGTTCTTCAAAAAATTAAAACTAGAACTACCATACAATCCAGCAATTCTATTTCTGGATATTTATTCAAAGAAAATGAAAACACTAACTTGAAAAGGTATCTGTACCCTGATGTCCATTACAGCATTATTTACAATAGCCAAAATATGGATACAACCTGGCTGTCCAGTGATGGATGAATGGAAGAATATGTGGTGTGTGTATATACGTATCATGGAATACTACTCATCCATAAAGAAGAAGGAAATCCTGCCATTTGTGACAACATGGATGGGCATTGAGGGCATTATGCTAAGTGAAATAGGTCAGAAAGAGAAAGACCAATACTGTAAGATCTCACTTATATGTGCAATTTAAAAAAGAGCTTATAAATACAAAGAACAGATTGGTGATTGCCAAAGGTGGGGGTGAGGGGTGGATAAAATGGGTGAAGGTGGTCAAAAGGCACAAACTTCCAGTTATAAAATAAATAAGTCCTGGAATGTATTGAACAGCATGGACCATATGTGTTTAAAAAACATAAAATAACAGTTAAAACAATTTTGAAAGGAAGAATAAAGTGGGAGGAATCACTCTACCCAATATTAAGTTACTATAGTAATCAAGACTGTGTGGTATTGGCAAAGGACAGACACATAGATCAGTGGAACAGAATAGAGGACCCAGAATTAGACCCAAAGATGCACACAAATATGCCCAACTGATTTCTAATAAAAGTGCAAAAGGAATTCAATGGAGAAAAGATGGTCTTTCCAACAAGTAGTATTGGAGCAATTGCAATTGCAAATTGCTCCAATAAGCAAAAAAATGAACCTTGCGTTAAACCTCACACCGTATACAAAAATTAACTCCACATGGATCACAGACTGTAAAATGTAAAATGTAAAACTATAAAATATAGAAAGAAATAGGAGAAAATCTTCAGGTCCTTCAGGCTAGGAGAAGAGTTCTTAGATTTGATACCAAAGACACAATTCATGAGAAAAATTTGATAAAATGGACTTCATCAAAAATAAAAAATATTCACTCTGTGAAAGACCCTACTAAGACGATGGAATGACAGCTACAGACTGTGAGAACATACTTGCAAATGACATGTCCAACAAAGTATGTATATATATAAACTCTCAAAGCTCAAAAGTGAAAAACAACAATAAACAATCCAATTAGAAAATGGGCAAAATATATGAACAGACATGTCATTAAAAAGGATATACAGATGGCAATTATTTGAACATAATGAAAAAATGTTCAACTGCATTAGCTGTTAAGGAAATATAAATTAAAACCAGAATGAGATATCACTACGCACTTACAAGAATGACTAAAATTTTTAAAAAAATGTGATTACAGCAAATGCTCCTGGTGAAGATGTGGAGGAACTGAACAACTCAAACATTGTTGATGGCAATGTAAAATAGTCCAGCTGCTCTGGAAGAGTATGATGGTTTCTTACAAACTAAACATGCACTTATCATTTGACCAAGCAATTGCACTGTTCTGCATGAATGAAAACACATTCACACAAAAATTTTCACACAAATGTTCATAGAAGCTTTATTTGTAAGAGCCTCAAACTGGAAAAACACAAATCTCCTTCAGTGGGTGACTAGTTAAACAGATTGTGGTACATGCATTCCATGGAAAAAGGAATACGCTACTGATACTTGCAACAATTTAGATGAATCTCAAGGGAATTCTATATTGCATGAAAAAAAAAAAATCCAATCCCAAAAGGTTGTATGCTATATGATTCTATACATAACATTCTTGAAAGGACAAAATTATAGAGAGGGAGAACAGGTTGTTAGTAGTTGCCAGAGGTTGCTATGGGTAGTCGGGGAATACATGGCTAAGGCTATAAAAGGGGAGCACAAGATGTCCCTGTGATAGAACTGTTCTGCATTTTGACTGTGATGGTCACATGAATCAACACATCATAAAATTGCATGGAACTAAATACACATACACACAGACACACACAAGTACATGTACAATGGGTGTTCTATAGTACTGCAAGATGTTACCATTGGGGGAAACTAGATGAAGGACACACAGGAGCTCTGTATTATTTTTGATGACTGCATGTGAATCCACATCATCTCAAAATAAAGTTTTTTAAAAAAGAAAAAACAGAAGACTGTGTTAAAATATTTGCAATTCATATCATAGATGAAGGGCTAATGTCCCTGATATATAAAGAGCTTCTAGACTTCAATAAGAAAAAAATAGAAACAAACGTGTAGACAGCCCATAATATGTGGCAGGCACTGTTTTAAGTTTTTTCCATGCATTAATTCATTAAACCCTCACAACAATCCTATATCATCTCCATTTTATAGGTGAGGTGACAGAGGCACAGAGAAGTTAAGCAACTTGCCCAAGGCCATATATATAGTAAGTGGTAGAGCCAGGATTCAAAACCCAGCAGTTTGGCTCCAGAGCGCAAGCTCTTAAACTTTATATTAAACTCTTAAATGCTGTAGGTCCCTGGAAAAGACCCATGAAGCACTCAAAAAATTGTCAGAGCATATAAACAATAAAGGAAAAACAACTGGTTCTTAAATTTAGAGGAGGAGAGAGAAAGCCAGAGAAGGTGGTATAGACCCCCTGCATCCAGGGGACCAGCCGTCTTAGGGCCTCATCTGCTCACACCTCACTGCACAGTGCACAGACTCCTCCTTCAACACAAAAGACCAAGCCCGCCTTCCATAACCAGCTCCCTACCCGCCACAGCCACTTGCTCCAGAAGGCATTGAAGGAAAGGCAAAAAGAGAGAAGGCCATTCCTCAGCTTTAGCAGGAAGACAGACATGAGCATCCCAGGTGAGCTGGGCAGACAGGTGTGGGGTAGTTGGGCTCAGCTTTGAAACAGAGGACTGAGAAGGGAAGGGGATATCTCTCTCTTAGTCTGTCTTCCTCTTGGACATTTTTACTAGCTGTCTGCCAAGTCTCCCAGACCGACCCAAGGAACAGACAGACGGCTCCAGTAAGGGGTGAACAGCACTGGAAAATCCAGCAGCAATGACCCAAGGGACAAAGGACTCAGTATGACCCATCACCAGAAACACCTGCTAGCAGGCCTACAGCCCTCTGGGCTCCTTGGAAAAGCTCCAGCCCTCTGAGCCCCACAGGTGGTCTGCCCCAATTCCCCTACACTGCCAAGTCCTGGAGGACCATGGGTATATCTGGGTGGGTAGGGGAGGTGCAGACAAAGGATTTGGGGCCCATGACAGTGGAGACTAACAATTAGAGACTAACGTTTCATTTGACTGGTGATTTCTTCCCTCAGGTAGAGGGTAAAGAATGCCATCCCTGCAATCCCAGTATTTTCTTCTAATTAATCTCAACCCTGCTGCTCCTGAAGGGAAAATAGGAACAGGTTAAAATATACTACAGATATCCACAAGAATATAGGAGCACATGCATCTGTGTACATCCAGCTGTACACACACCCTGTGTGCATGTCTGAGAGTAACTTTGAGGCCAAGGCTTTCATATCTGTGCCCAGCCCATGGTGGGGCTCAGTCAGGGCTGGCTTTCTTTCCCTAGGGCTCAAATACTAAAATGGATGAGGTTCAAGGCGAGGGAGGGACATAGGTAAAAAAAAGGTCTGGTGTCCGGGGCTGGAACTTTGTCTCTGGGTTCAAAGGCTTAAACCAAGACTTTTATCTGAGTCAACTCTCTCCATGGTAGCTTTGGGCTGTTAGGAAGCAGGGCTGAAGAAAGTTGTAGCCACCATATGTCTTCAAACCCTGAAGAGTATGCAGTGGATAGAAGGAGCACAGGACCCAAACTGGAACTCCTAGAAGCTGGCAGGGAGCAGAGCAATCAACCTATCATTTTATTTGAAGAGCCTGATGCCCAGTGAAGGGAAGTGACTCGCCCAAATGCCTCAGTAAAGTGGTAATAATATTGCAACCAGGATTCACTGTCAAATTCTCTTCCTGCTACTGCACATGCATTCTTTGTCACTTCCTAAATGGTGTCCCCTCCACAAGACAGCTGGTTGGAGTATGCTTCCCACACACTAGGTGAAGGGTTGCTTTTTGGTTCATTCAGCACTGTTTTAGGCCATGGGATAGTAATCATAAACCCTAAATCTTAACCATTATCATAATAATAGCAGCTAAAATTTATTGTGTCCATGTTGCACCAGGCATCATCTCCCTGATCCTCATGACAACCCTATGATAAGGTACTACTACTACTGTCCCCATTGTACCGATGAGGAACCAAGGCTCAGAGAGGTTAACCAATTTACCCAGGATTATGCATCCAGGAAGCGTTAGCTTAAACCACTTCCCATGCTCTTAACTATTGCATTTCACTACTGTTTCACAAGTATAAAGATAAGAAGGTGAATGAATATAATGCAGACACTGTTAAGTACTATGAAAAAACAAAGCATGACAAGAGATAGAGGATGGAGGGTGTCTCCTAATGTCTAGGTCGGGTAGTTAGGGAAAGAGTCCTAGAAGATGTAGCAACATCTGTGCAGAATCCAGACTGGTAAGGATCCCACCATGCCAAGAAGGGCATTTTAGACAAAGGGAACAATTGGATTTTTTTTCCATGGATGATGGAAAGCCACTGGAAGCTTTAAGCAGGGGATTGACATATTTTACTGTGCGATGAGTATATTGTAGAGGGTTCCCAGGGAAAAAGCAGGAGAAAAGATTTGACATTTTCAGGAAATCTGATAATGATGGGGGAGGAGGGGAAAGGGTCAGGATTGGGAAGAGAACTTAGGCATCTGGGACCAGCACTTTCATTTTGCTCCCCACATTTCCAGGGCCCCCCTTTCTAATAGGATGGGTAAGTTTTGAGAATAAAGGATCCCTGGTTCCAGCTGAGCGCTAGCCCTACCACTACTGCTTCATAAAGTCGAGTGGCCTTGGTGGAGGGGGTAGTGCCTGGGATCTAATGGAGACAGGAGGGGAGGGTGTCCAAGTGGGATTTCTGCTCAAGGCTGTTCTGGGAGGCAGATTTCCCCAGGGTCACCCTGTTCCCCATTGCTCTCTACCAGGAGAAGTTTGAGGTGTGTAAGAATTCTTCCCCCCCAAGTCTCTTCCTCAGGAGATCTCACGTGCTTTCCTCTCAGTTGAGAAGTTCCTCCTCAGGTCCCACCACAGGCTTTCTCCGGGGCCCTGGGCTGGATGGTGGACCTTACCCTGCCCGCTTCTCTCTCACAGATCTCCTGCACCGGCTTGGCCAAGCCCAGACGAGACTTCATCATGTCTGGGCGAGAGAGAGAAGGGTGAGAGGTGCCAGCAGCTCCCTTGGCTACTGGACGAACTCCCCCCGGCCCCATCACTCCCAAGATGCTAAGGAAGTCCAAGGAAAATGAGAACAGTGTTTCTTCCCATAAGCTCACAGCCTGAAGCCCAAATTGGCTCCTGGGCCTGTAGTTACTTGCGAGTGATCTTTAGGGGCCCAGCCTTCATCAGACCCTTCCTTAATCTCAGTCAAAATCTTAAGTCCCCAATAGGAAGACAGGATGAGGAGCCTGTCTCTGAGGACTTGGAGGGGCTTAGACAGTGGATCTTAAGACAGTGAGGCACTATTCCTAAGCCCTAGGACACAGACTATGCATGACCTGTTCAGCCCCAAACAGTTCCTAGCACATAATGAAAATGTGTTGAGTAACTGGTGATTGAAAGCCCCAGAAATGAGCCACTGCGTTATAGGTATGTTTTGAGGACCCACCTGAAAACCTGAACAGGACTAATTCTCCGCGAAGCCACTTCATTCCTGTATTGAACATTTGCTATGTTACATGCATGTGTACAAACATGTAACATGTCCTGTGTGAGCTAGACTCATTACTTGGATGAATGAAAACATGACCTGTCCTTCAGTTTTCTCTAAAAAGTGGAAGCATACTACTTCATCATAAAGCTGTGGTAAGAATTACTTAGAATATGACTTATAAAAATAGTCACGGTAGGTGCTTAATAAGTGGTGGGTGATACTACTATGGCTGCAAATGTTGAGGTGCAGTGGACAGCGTAGCAGAGCTGTAGGGCGCGGTTGCCCAATGCTGCTCCACTCTTGGGTAAAAGGCCACCCGGATTCTCATCAAGTGGGCCCCAACTCTCCCAGAGCTGCAGGGGCTGGGTTGGGGTGGGGGTTGCTGACTTCTAGTGAATCAGGCGCTGTCAGCAAACCATTCCTGTTGCTCCTCACTAACCCCTAACTTTGCTCATGCGTACCGCTCGCTACTCACAATCTCTCTGTGAGCAAGACCCAGCATGCACACCCCTCTGCACCCTTTCCCCCTCTCCCCCACCCGGGCCTCTACTGCCATCTCTTCCTTCTTCCGCTCGCCACCCTAAGCCCTGTGGACCTGAAGTTCCCAAATTTTCCCGTTTTGCGAAACATCCCTACTTTTCCTTGGGGAGTCATCTCTGCGCCTTCGCACAGCCCCGCAAGAGGGCAAGGTAAGCCAGAGAGGGACTTGCGGCTCACAGTACCCCCTCGTTTTCCCCCCCGCCCCCAAACTCCCTCTAAATCACCATAACTTCCCTTGGGGCCGCTCCGCCCTTGGCGCCAGGTGAACAACCACCCTCCCAAGACACGGCGCTCACTGCCCACCGGCCAAAACTGGAGGCCACCGCCCCGCCCCCACCCGCGCATCCCCAGCCCGGGGCCCGCGTCGCCGCCAGGGATCATGGGAGGTGTAGTTTTGGGCAGCTCTCGGCAGGGCCGTGGCCAGCAGGGCCTGAGTGCCTTTCCGACAGGTGAATGTCCCGCTGTCGCCATGTGCGTCTTCAGACCTACTAACCCTGGCCGTGGCTGAGCCTAAGAGCACCAGAGAGGCAAGGCAGTGGGCTGGCTGCTGGAGGCGGGCAGTTTACAGCGAGGTCTCTGTAGGAACTTGGACAAGTCCCATAACCTCTACAGCAGTCTGTCCTGCAGGTTTGCAAGGGAGCACAGGCTCAGGAGCTGGCACGCAGCGAGTCCTCAGACAGGTGCTCTTACTATCATTACCTACCTGGCAGAGTTGCCAAAGGCAGTTAACTCCCTAGAAGTGTGTGTTGTTCCCCCCCACCCCAACAAGCCCAGAGGTTATTCCCACATATATTTGGGCCAGCAGCTCAGGTTCCCCTCCCTGTCCCACCCAAGATCCCCCCTCACAGCCTCTGGCCATTCACAAATACACTCTACACCTACTCAGAAATATCCGATATTTATTTCCCAACATTTTGATAATTTTTTACAAATTGAATAGAAGGAATGAAGGGGAGTATGTGGGACCCCAGGCCTGGCCCTGGGCTCCTGATGAGTGGTGACAGTATGAAAATGTCTCCTCACCCACAGCTCCTGGCCTGCTGCCTTAACCTCTCCTATCAACCTTACCTAAGAGTGAGGTGGGAGTTTTCTGAGGATGTGGGGCTCCTCCCTAGAGGGGACTCCGTGCATCCTGTTTTAGGCCCTGAACTGGGTCAGGCTGAGGGCAAGTGTGGGCCCGGATGTGGCGCCGTCTGCGCCTCTCTTGCCTGCGGGCCAGCTGCCGCAGTTGTTTTCGAATGGCCCACAGCACCAGGTACACTTCCCGTAGCATCTCAGCCTCCGGCGACTGCAAAGGGGACCCAGCCCTCATCTGGGAGGGAACTGAGGTAGAACTCACAGATGACTAGAAGAGAGAGAAGATGTGCACATGTAAACAGCTTGGTCTAGGGAGAAACCACTGGTGGAACCACCTGCAGATTAATAGCAAAGGCTTTTAATTCCACCTCCTTTGTTAGGCCTCAGCGCAGGCACTGCCTCCTCCCAGAAGCCTTCTCAGGCTGCATTAGGTGTTCCATCTCTACCCTTGTGTTTGCCTCATCATATCATGTTTCTTTGCTATTTGTTCTGCAGACTCATCTGTTTTCAACACCAGATTGAAAGCTCCTGGAAGATAGGGACCACGTTTGATCCACCTTTGAGTCTCCACTAGAGTTTCATGGAAAGTGTGTTAATGAAGAAGGACCTCTGTCTCCAGCCAGAGCTCCCTCCTTGACCTTCAGGACTGTATATCCTAGTGCCTCTAAGACATCTCCCTGTAGATGTATTACCAACATCTCAACTCATCTTGTCCCAACACCTAAACTCATCAGCTCCTCCCCTAAGTCTGCCCTTGCTCCTTCATTGTCCCTTCAGTGAATGGCTCTAGCCTGTTCTGACTTCTATTTCTCCCTATCCCCTCACCATCATCTAATCAACCACCTGAAGCAACAATTCCACCTCTTAAATATTGCTCCAATTATTAACTTGTTCTACCTGATGCCTCTCCTCGACTACAGAATCTCTCTTGGCTTGAACTGCAATACCTCCAATGGATTTTCCTGACTCTTCTCTTGTCCCTTTCTGACTCCCCTCCACAGGGTAGCCAGGTTAACTTTATTTTAATTAATGCCATAGTACTTCATTTAGAGTCAAAATAAGTTGATTTGGTAGTAATATATACATTTCCCTTTTCTAAATTAAGTTTTTGACTTTGAGATAATTGTAGTTTCACATGCAGTTGTGAGAAATAATAGAGTTCCTGTTACCCTTTACCAGTTTCCCCCAATAGTAAAAGCTTGCAAAACTCTAGTATAATATCATAGTCAGGATACTGACATTGATATAATTGCTGATCTTATTCACATTTCCCAAGTTTTACTTGTACTCATTTGTGTGTGTATGTGCATGTGTGTGTGTGTGTGTGTGTGTGTATGTTGAATTCTACCCAATTTTATATCATGTGCAGGTTCATATATCCAATTACTATAGCCAAGATACAGATTTCCATCATACAAGGATTTCTCATGTCCTTTTATAACAAACCTACCTCCCTTACCCCACCCCTGCAGTCCCTGGCAACTAAACCACTAATTAGTTCTCCATTTCCATGATTTTGGCATTTCAAGCATGGTATATATTATAAAACAGTAGTCTTCAACCTTTTTGGTACAGGGGACCAGTGCTCCTATGAGAATCTAATGCCTGATGATCTCAGGTGGAGAGCTGAAGCAGTGATGCTAGTGCTGGGGAGCAGCTGCAAATATAGATGAAGCTTCACTCGCTGGCCCATCGCTCACCTTCTGCTGTGCAGCCCGGTCCCTCAGAGACCACAGACTGGTACTAGTCTGCGGCCCAGGGGTTGGGGACCCCTGATATAAATGAAATCACACAGTATATAACAAGTCCTTTTGGGATTTGTTGTTTTCACTCAATATAGTTCCCTTGAGATCCATCTAAATTGTTGCATGTATCAATAATTTGTTCCTTTTTATGGCTGAGAAGTATATCCATGGTATGGATATATCACAGTTTAACCATTCACCCATTGATAGACATTTGGGTTCCTTTTGGCTATTATGAGTAATAGCTGCTATGAACATTTGTGTACAGATTTTTGTGTGAACATAAAATTTCATTCATTCATTAGGATAAATGCCCAAGAGGACAACTTCTGGGTCACATGATACTTGCAAGGTTTTGTTTTATAAGAAACTACCAAACTGTTTTCCAGAGAGGCCATACCATTTTATGTTTCCACCAGCAATGTAAGAACGCAGGTGAGCTTTCTACATCAAAATCCGATTGTGTCACTCCTGCTCAAATGTCTGCAAGGCTCTTGTTGCTCTTAGAGTCAAATTCGAACTCCACAACTGGCCACCCACCCTGCCTTGTACTAGCTGGCCCTCAGCTCCAGGATTGCTTACTCCAACCCATATACTTTTAGCCAGCCCTCTACACATCTGTTATTCTTTCTTCATGAAACAGAGCCTTCCACTCCCTCCACCTTCCTCTCACCCCCCCCACCCCCACCACCCTACTTCAAGCCAAGCTAAATCCTTCATGTCTCGGCTTCATCCTCTCTTCTGTTAGGAAGGCCTTCCTTGACTTCTCAGGCCTGAATGAGATGCCTCTTTCCTGGGCTCCCATAGACCCCTTGCCTCCCATATCACACCCCTATGATACTAAACCAACAACGCTCATGATCTTGTCTGTAGCCCCCTTGATCTAGGTAAACTATGTTCACCGTATGTCCTTGGAGCCTGCTTCAGTGTTTGGCACTTAATAGAGGCACAAGAAATAAATTTGAACAAGTGAATGGAGGGAGGAATGAATCGTGGGGGATGGAAAGAGTGAGAAGGTTGTTGAGGACAAGGGGAATATGGTACTGACCTTCCAGCTGCACATTTGCCAACCAGACTGCAGGGCCGAGACCATGAGCGTGGAGACAGACTTGACAGCTGTCCGGGGCAGCTGCAGCAGGGACCGGCCCCTATGGCCCAGCTCCACCTTAGCCCCATCTGTTATCTTGGCCAAAGTGCAGGGATTGGCCACCTTGGGGAACACTTCTGTCTTGGAAACCTTAGCCTCTTTGAGAGGCTCAACCAACTTGAAAGTCTCAGTAATGATGGAAGCCCTCTCCACCTTCAATGCATTTTTCTTGCAGTCAGGGTTTTCCAAGATGGTTGATTTAGGTTTGTGTTTCCAGAATAAAACCTAAGAGCCAAGGCAGGGAGAGGAAGGATAGGAGAGAGGGCCAGAGAGAAGACAAGTCAGAAGAAGGGAAGGCGCAGAGTGGGTGGGACAGTGTGTATCCAGCCTCCTCCCTGGCTGTCCTACCCCTCACCTCCTCCTTCTCTGTCTTGTTTGACCACAGGATGCCAGGAGGGGTGGGAAGCTCAATAGAGGGGGCATTTCTGTGACCTAAAGGTCATTGACCAGCACTTCCCACCCCAGCATGGCATGAGAAAGGGACAGTCTCCAAAACTCACCCAGTAAGTAATCTTTCGCCAAATCCATCGAAAGAACTTCATGACTGCAGCCATTTCTCTTGATACAAAAGGCCCAAGTAGTGGGCAGAATCAGCATTTGGTACAGTGGGTGGCAGGGGGACAGGGGTCTCTTGGGAACTTCAAGCACAGCAGTAAAGAAAGAAATAAAGAATCCAGGGGGAAAGTTCCCCTTGACAACTCATCCTAGGCCTTTTCTCCCCTCCCTGGGACAGGGAGAGGAGTCAAAGTAGATAAGAACTCAAGGGGAGGGAGAGTTCTAGCCCATTGTGAGAGCCTGCCTTGCCTTGACCCCAACCCCCGAGGCCCTTCCAGAACCTCCGAGCTGATACCAGCACCTTGAGCCCTTTTTCCCCCAGATCCAGGGAAGGAAACAAAAAATGTATGGAGTGCCTGGTAATTGCTGGGCAGTCTCATGTACAATGTCCTGTAAGTCTGACAGCAGCCTTCAGGTAGGTATCATTTGGTCTCATTGTTTCCTCTCATTGTTTGCCTGTCCTGTCACCCCCACCCCAGCACATAGGCCAACATTCTCCCTCCCTTCTCTCTGCATTGCCTTGCCTGCCCCTTCCCAGGACCCTGCAGGCCACTGGCTCTCTCTCTCTCTCTTCCCTTATCTCTTTTAACCACTCTGTCTAAGCCACATTAAACCTCGCCAGTTTGGGTAAGATCTCCAGGGGAGCCCATAGCCTCAGCCTTTCTCCCAGAGGTAGAAACTGCCAGTGCAAGCTCCCAGTCTGGACACAAGTAATTGTCAATGCCACTTTACCCATGAGAAAGCTGAGATTCAGAAAAACCAAAGAACTTGCCCAAGGTCATAAATCTAGTGAACTATTAGACATGGAGTCCCGCCTGGGTTGGCCTCCAGTATTCATCCAGCTCTCCACTGGTCCCCTCTAGTCTGGGGTCAGGGTCCTCCTGAAGTGGAGGCTGCTGTTTTTCCCACTCGCCACAAGATGGGGTCCTTCTCTCTACCTGCCTCTTCAGCCTGAGACGGTAGCCCAGGGAGGCTGTTAGGGAGGGGCCTGCTCACCCATAAGGCCTTGTCCTCAGCCAGCTGGGGGTGGAAGCCACAAAGGCCAGCCAGGCCTGGCGAGGGCAACGTGTGCCGAAGGAGCCTGGCCCGCACCCAGCGGTGAGACAAGGGGCCTATTCAGAGCCCCCTGCCCCACCCCCAAGCAGCCACCCGGATCCAGCCCACAGAGGGGACACGCTGGGAAGCTGGGGGTGGATCCTGCACAATCACCAAAGGCTTCATTGTTTCCCTGTACCGTCCCCCCAACCCCAGTATGTGGGCCAACATGCCCCCTCCCCGCTCCACTCCCTCTGCTTTGCCTTGCCTGCCCCTTCCCAGGACCCCACAGGCCACTGACTCTCTCTTCCCTCATCTCTTTTGACCACTCTGTCCAAGCCACATTAAACCTCGCCAGTTTGGACAAGATCTCCAGGGGAGCCCACAGCCTCAGTCTTTCTCCCCTAAGTCGAAACTGCCAGTGCAGGCCCCCAGTCTGGACACAAGCAACAAGATGCCAACTTCCAGATTCAAGTTTCTTCGGAGTTTTTAATTATAATTATTATTTTAACAACAACCTGAATCTCAGAACTTCCAGATACTATCCATACTCCCTCCCCTGAGCAGAGAAGAGGGGGCACTTTCAGGGAACAAGATGGGGATGGGGTCTGCAAGAAAGCCTCCAACTCCCCCAAGCCATCTACTGCTGTGGGGTCCAGAACACTGGCACCTGGGTGGGGAGGCTCTATCTAACACCCTGTCCAGAAGCCCTCTCTCCTCCATCAAGGCCTGAAGATATCCCAGCCCAGTCCTTGAGCACTACAGGGAGATGGAGGAAGGGTGGGGTAACAGGCCAATTCTTGGGGAGCCTTCAATCCCCATCCCCAGGGAACATAGGGCATTAAAGCTGCATAGGAAGAGGGGCAGGTGGCTGGCGCAAGGCCTGGCAGCTGTGGCAGCCCCCAAAGGCACATTGTGAGGGAAAGGAGGCTCAGACGGAGGGCCCATTGGGCGCAGGGGGCCCAAGCCGCGGGACCCCCAAGGAAGGCAGCTGGGCCAGCTGTTCAGGGCTGGCCAGGGCACGCAGCAGTCCGTTCTCCTGCTCCAGTGCGGCATTCCGCTCGGCCAGGTCCCGGATCTGCTCCTTCAGCACCTCCACCTCCTCCCGGACCGCAAACATGAGGTGCGACTTCACCAAGTCCTGGGGGCCCAGGGACAGGCAAAGCATCAGCAGTCCCAGGCCACCCCAATCTCATCCCCTGCCCAGTGCCTTGAGGGAGGGGCTGGGTGTGAGATCCCTTGCTCCCAGACAATGAGGGACTGCTGGGGAAAAAAGCAAAGCAGGGGAGGGCAGGGGAAGAAGCCAGAGAGAGGCAAAGTCAGGACTCAAAGACAGAGATGGGAACCTGGAGCCTAGCAAGAGACCAAGGGAAGTCAAGGGTTCAGGTGGAGACTGAAGGGTGGAGGACCCAAGGGAACCCAGCTGGGAGCAGGTGGAGGAGCTAGGAGTCAGTGTCCTTTAACAATGAGGACAGCAGGGGTGGAGCAGCGGGCTGGCTAATGGAGGCAGGGCCTAGGCATCAGCACATGAGCCAGGACCTCCTCGGACCAAGATGGCTTCTCTTACCATGGCTTGTTCGATCTTGTTGTCAATGCCAACCAGGCTTCCGGAGCCACTGGAGAGACATAGGGAGATGAGAGATGAGGAGGAGGAGCAGGTGCCAAGCCAGGTATCTGGACACCCCAGCCGGCTGCCTTCCAGGTGCTTCTCAGAGCAGGCTCTGGCCTCCTCCATAAGCCCCATGGCTGCAGCCTCCCGCCCACACCTCAGCCTGTACCTGTGACAGTAGAGAATCAGGGAAAGGAGGGTTTTGTCCATCCCCCGCCGCTGCCCAGGTCCCCCCAGGCCCCAGTAGGGTGGGGGTCCAGATGCCCCTCGGATGGGGGATGCTCCCCGAGGGGAGCAAGGAGAGGAAACACAGCCCCTTTTCCGGGGAGGCCCTGGAGCCATCCCCACCACTCGGGTTTCAAATGATGACACCAGGGACTTGACAGAGACTCCTGGCTGGGCCATCCCCAAGGAGCAAAGGTCCTCAGCCCCACCACCAATAGAAAGGGCTATATCAGAAGAACTGCCTGGGGGGCTCAGAGCCCCCCGGGGAGAGCGGGGTCTGGCTGGTGCCAGGCAGGCAGAGAGAAGATAGTGCCCAGGGGGTGCTGGTCTGAAAGATATACACCACCCCCTAGGGCAGAGCCTGGCTGCTATTGGCTCCTTAGGGACACGGGGACCCCCTCCCACTGGCTCCATGGTGGGCGGGAATTCCCAGACACGGTCAGTGCCAGTGTCCCCCTCTCACCCTGGCACCAATCCCAGAACGGAGAGGAGGGGGCCGGCTGAGGGAAGTCAGCTGGTGGGCTGGGTCAAGGGAGGGGCTGTGGGGCCAGAGGCCTGGGTCAAGGAGGGCTGTGAAGGGTGAGGGAGAGCCTGGCCCTGGGAGGCCTCTCCCCACCTCTGACCCCATCCGGCTCTCTCTGGACTAACACTGGCTTCTCTCAAGGGCTCCATTCCTCTCAGCTGGGATGGAGGGGGGATGGGGAGGTTGCTTCTGATGTGCTTGTGGTCTCTCTTGGACTGTAAGCACCCCTACAAACACAAAGTTCACATCATGGGTGACCCCTGGCCAGAGAGTCCCTCTCCTCCCATGATGAGGGCCGGGAGGAATGGGAAAGGTTACTGTGGCAAAAGAACACAGCCCAGAGCCCTGAAAGACAAGTACAGCCTATGGTCCTGGGTCTGGGGTCTGGGGTCTTGAAGGGAGTGAGGGCTTGAAGAGAAGTAGAGTGGTGAGGCAGGAGGTAGGTCACTGGGAATAAAAGTGGGGGCTTTGAAGACCCCTGGGAGCAGATGACAGGGAGGGGAGAGCAGGTCTGGCTGAAGTTTGTTAAGTGGCCACCAGAGGTCGACTCAGGCCTGGCACAATGGTCCTCAGGGCTAGGCTCTGGGTCCCAAAACCTGACTCTGTCTCAAGCAAGTCTCCCAGAGGCCCAGCGCCTACAAAAGTTTTTGCATCCTGCCCTATATCCTCCAAGGCTCCCTCTCCCCACCACTCAGGCCCAAGGCTCCTGCTTCATCCCACAGCTCACGACCCACACTGTCCAGTTGCTGCCTCAGTCCCAGGGTCAGGCCTTCACCCATGCCCCCTGTGCTGCAGGAACACCAGTCTTGTCCTCAGTTTTGTTCCCAGTTTTGTCCCTTTCAAAGTAGGTGGCCCCAACATGCTATATCCTGTGCCCTTATACTCCCTTGTCAAGCCCTCTCTCCTGGTTGTCAGTTCCAACTTGCTTTCCTGAGTGGGGTGGGATTGAGGGGTTAGCACTCAATTTAAGGTGACCCTTGGATGAGGCCCTGCAGCCAAGAGGGAAGCATGAGGAAGCTGGGAATTTTCCATGTCCCATCCAAGCTCTAGGTGTAGAAGGTCTTGAAAGGTGGGTAACCAAGGGGTTGACCAGGCCCGAGAGAGCAGGATAGGGTGGGATGAGGGACGGACACCTGGGACTCCTGGAGTTGGGAGGAGAGGACAAGTTTAAGAGTGGAAGGCAGACTGGCCAGCTAGAGAGTCAAAGGTTTTCAAGCTATTTCAATCTGAGACACCTAGTTGGAGACTGAGCCACCACAGAACCCTCTCCCCACCCCCAGTACGCAGAGACCCACAGAGACCAAAGAGGGACAGATTCATAAGAAAAGGAACCCTAGCCTTGCTTGGCAGACACTCTGGTAAAGATGCCAAGTAAGTTGTTCATTCTTGCCAGAAATAAAGGACTACTACAATAATAAACATTTGTTGGATGATAGATGACTATCTCTTGTTGGTCTAGTGCTAAAGGGTTTTGACAGCATTTTCCACTGTCACATCCTAATTATAACACTTCAAGGGATGAGGACTCTGGCTGTCAACCCAAGCCCTCCGTTTGAGAACCCCAAGTGAGGGGCAGCAGGCACTGTGCTGGAATTCCTGGGCAAAGTCAAGAGCCGGAAGCTTGGAATTGGCTGGGTGAGATCAGCTCTCACCACAAGTTGTAATTCACACAAGCCCAAATGGCGACTTTGTGTGAATTACAACAAAATATGCCTTCTTCAAGACATTCATTGCCATCTTTTACAAAACTGTCATGACTTCAAGAGTTGACAGCGACTTTAAATGTGAGTGCCGCCCCCTGGAGTTGTACAGGGCACAATATACACAACGTGGTTCTGTTTCTGAGGGACTCTTGGGTTCTGGGGCAAGGACAGCCCTAGAGTTGGTATTTCTTTTTGAAGGTCAAATGAAACAAGGACCAGATGAAGTTAAGCAGGATATATGGGAGAGGTGAGGAGGTTCTGATCCTGGAGATAAGGACCAGCCCTGCTCCCTCACTGTGTTCTGAGGAGTCCCAGGGGCTGGGCCTCAGGCCAACAAAGTGGCATCTGGCTGCCCTGTCTATACTCCCTCCCGGATCTGTGGTGTCTGGGTGTGGGGCCAGGTCAGGAGTTGGGGAGGATGGCTCCTTGCCCAGTTTGGGGGAGCTACCCCTGCCTCTGTCCTAAGAAAGGGCATCCTAGAGATGGTTGCCTCCTCCTCTTCTCTTGGGACACAGGCATCTAGTAGGAGAGTGGAGTGTGGCTCTGGGGTCAGATCCAGGCTCTGGTGGCAGTCTTGCCACTTACTAGCCGGGTGAGCCGGGTGACCTTGGGCAAGTTTCTAAAGCTCTCCTCCTCTGTTTCTTCATCTAGAAAGTAGATATCATGGGGTTGCTTTTAGGATTATGTGACATAAGATGCAGCACCTGACCCAAAGAAGACACCGAATATAAATGTGCCTTTTTTTCCCTGAGTTCTTGGAATTCACTCCTTATAATGTCTGGATCCCCCATGCTGGCCATCCACCCACCCATCCATCCAACCACCCACCCACCCATCCATCTATCCACTTATTCAAGTACCTTCCAACTGCCAGGCCCTGTCAAGGGCTCAAAGGTTCTTGCAACCCAGGGGCATGTAAGCAGTATGAATTCACCAGGCACCCTCTGCTCTCCCAACCCCAGATTCTGGGATTGGTCAGGCATCCTCAACTCGCCACCTGGGATCCAGGCACTTAACATCCCAGCCCACTTTCTCTCTCGAAAGGGAGGTCCCTTGCCACTCAGACTTTGTTCTCCCGCCAGCTCTGTGCACATCAGTGAGGTGGGGTGGGAGCTATACACCCATTCCAGGGGCCAAAGGGGTGGCCCAACCCAAACCTGCTGGCCCAGCAGGGTGGGGTACGAGGGGCTGGGCCGGGCCAGAGCCCCAGAGGCTTGTAGTGGAGCAGGGTAACGTGGAGGCTGAGAGCTGGACCAGTCAGACTAGGGTGTATGGAGGGGATGGGACAGAGGGAGGAAGGGAGTGGACAAGGCAATAGAACTAAGGAGGCTTCTGGAGGCTGAACTCTCTAAGAGAAAGCAGGAGGCTGGGCTCTGGAATCAACGGGTGGAGGACAGACAGGGAGCCCTCATGCCAGGAAATTTTCCAAGTGGGAGGGGAAGAGGGTGGGAAAAGCTGAGAATAGCAGCTTATGAGGACAGGTGACTCTCTTGGCCTTGGCCGACCTCACACCTAATATATTCTTGAGAGGGGGAGTTCAGAAGCGACCCTGACCATATCCACTCTGTCCGTCATTCTCCTTGGCCCCCACCAGGCCCCTCATCCTCCATCCCATCCATCAGCTCCCAGCTACCCTTTCTTTTTCTTCTCTGGTTTCAAGTTCTCTCCAAGGCCTCAGGCCCTTTTCTTTGGTGGGACTCAGTCCCTGACTGTGTTGAGGAGAAGGAGGAAGGAGAATCAACTCTGGAATAGGTACTCCCAGCAACCACTCACTCATCATAAGCCCCACCCCTTATTTTCCTTCTAAACAGGAAGTCCCTCCCCTCAAAGCCTCAAACAGGAAATCCCACTCCTCCCTCCAAAATAAAAGTTACAGCTCCTTAGCCATTCTCTAAGGTTCCTATCAGTCCTCTGCCAGAAGGGAGCAGCCTGGCTATCTGACTTGCAATTTTGTTCCTCCCTTTTCAGCTTGCTGACGTTCACATGCTGAAAACTGGCCCCTGAAACGGGAAGTTCTGCCCACCCTGCTACTGAACTGAACTGGACATTCTCCCCCCGAAGGGCAAATCCCAGCAGATCTGTTCTCCTGTGCCTTCCCTGTGCCTCGCAGCCATCCTCTCCTTGGCTTTGGTGTGGCCACGGAGGACTCAGCCCCTGTGGTGTTCCTAACACAGAGAACAGAACTTTAGGGACATGTTTTCTTGGTACTAGAGGTTCTAGGATACTGAAGTAGTCCACATGGACTATAAGAATGTTATCACTAAAGACAGGAATCCCATTCCCCTCTGCAGGGAGAGGGAGCTGGAAACTGGGAGGAGACTAACTCCCTATGCTTTTCTCCAGCACGTTTGCCAGTAAGTTCTTAGGGTTGGCCAGATGATCGCTAAATCTGCAAGAGCTCTGGAATTTGACAACAATGACTCCCTTCAAACTCTTAAAAAGTACTATGATTTGACAATCCTAAGCCAGGGAGTCTCACCCAGTTCTCTCCACAGAGAGGGAGTGGATTCCAAATCAACTTTGCCCAGTGGGTTATGCCCAGGCCAGATTAGTCTGTTTAAGAGGACCTGTCCAAGTCCAACTTAGGGGAAGGACACCTACCAGGCAGTTTCATGAGGCTATCCAAGTGCTGGGTGGAGAGCCGCAGCCCACCTACCTATCGTCATCGCTGTCCAGGTGGCCACTGATGGCCAGCATGGAGCGGGCCAGGCTGAGGCTCTGGGCTGCCGCTGCTCCAAAGGGGTCTGGAGACTTGTGAACCAGACTGGCATCGGGGAAGAAGTAGAGGGCTGGGGAGCTGGGGCGAGAGTCGAGTGGGGGCACCTGGAGGCAGAGAGGTAGAAACTATCATGTCAAGCAAGGGAAAGGAACCAACCACCTTGCAATTTGCCTCTCCCTCTCCACCTTACCCCACACACCCCATTCTCTTCCAAGGACCCAGAAGTCCTGACTCCGCAGCCCCTCTCTCCCCCATGTCTAGAGAAAGCATTGGGCAGGTACTAGAGGCAAGAAAACAGCATCCATCCTGAGGACTGGGTGAGTGGCTTCCAAAAAACGGAACACAGAGTATCAGAGAGGGGTTCTGGGCTGCATGTCAACACTCTTCCACCAGCTGAGCCAGGACCCCTAATCAGAGGCTAGTCAGAGAGTGTATGCTTTCTGTCACCTGACTTCTTAAAGTGACTTAAATATCACTTTCTCAGAGAGTATTTCCTCAACATTCGACTAGTAATTCCATTGAACTGTTCTATTTTTTTAAATAGCACCTAACGTTATTTGGAATTAAAGTATTTTTGCCTCTCTGCTGCTAAAAGGTAAGCTCCAGAGGGCAGAACTTAGTTTGTTCAATAGCTATTTGTAGAATGAATGAATCCTCAGAAACTGGTCCTCCACCATCCCCCCATCCCACCCACTGTACCCATTCAAGCCTCTCCTCTCAAACTTCTCAGGACTCAGGTGAAGTTCTGCTCCTGCTCTCTGGCCCTGGGGTGGAAGGGAAGCAGTTGCGAGATGGGGGAGGCGGAGCCTGGGCGTGGACCCACACAGCCCAACAGGAGATGGGGGCGGCTGCAAAAGGGCGGGGGTCACAGGAACAAGACGCCTCTGTGAGGCCCTAGGAGGCCCCAGCTTCTGGGAAAAGCCAAGAACAGAGAGTCCAGAGACAGAACAGAGGAAGGGGGCCCAGGTGATGTTCCTGGCCCTCCTCCTGGCCCCTGTTAGAGGCAACTGAGAGAGAAGAGGCATAGGGTAGTGTAGAAGGAAAACTGTCTTTGGGGCAAGGAAGCAGCAGCACAGATGCATACACAGAGAATGGGATAAGGACATGAGAGAGGAAAGCGGGGCTGGAGGTACTTAGGAGAGAGGGTCAGGGTCTGTGGGCCCAAGGGAAGCTCAGGCAGAGCTTAAGGATAGAGATCAGAGGCTGGGGGCAGAGGGGAGTTTGCTTTGGAAGGGTTCAGGGAAAGGCATCAACAGTAAAGGAAATAGCATCTTCTCCTTTGGGGTAGGAATTGAATGAAAGAGCTCAGGAAAAGAAAAGTAGGGGTAGGGGGGTGGCATTAGAAATGTGAGCTTAAGGCCAGGAGGGGGTAGGGGGAACTGGTCCTGACCAGTCCTGACAGGGCCCAGACATCCAGTCTCAGGTTATTTTTATACTGTGGTTTGTGCCCAAGGCCAGGAAGGGGAAAAGTTCCCATCCCTACACTCCCTGCCTTTCCTCTCGCAGCCCAAGGTGTTATTTTCTCCTGACAGCCACATCCAACCCCCACATCCCTGGCTGCCCACCCCCAACCCTCACCCCAGAGACCCAGGCATCTTGCCCCCTAGCCCAGACTTGTTCCTTTTTTGGAGACAGGAAGCAGAAAGCAAAGTATTTAACTTTCTCTGCTGCTTCCCGCCCCTCTCGCACTCCATGGTGGCCAGTCCCAGTTATTGTTTCTGGAGAGTCCCAGACACAGGGAACTGAGACAGACAACTGGGGGTAGAAAGGACAAACCAATAAGCCCCATCCTTGCAATGGGTTCCCCCACCACCAAATTCCTAAAATTTTCAGAGAAATTTGGCTTGGGACAGAGCTAGAGAGGGACTGGGATAGGTGGCTAGTGGGAAGAAAGAATTCTCCCATCTTGGGAATGGGGCTGCAAAGGAGAGACAGCAGAATGCCTAGAAACTCCAACCCTGGCAGCTCCTCTCTCAGAAGCCCAAACAATCAGCCCTAGCTGGGAGCCTCCACCCTCAACACCTGAAAGGTGAGACCAAGACAAAAGGTGAAGGCCACAGTGAGGAGGGCACATCTCTGTGATGGAGAGCTATATAGAGATGGAGACTGGGCCAAAGGCAACAAATGAAAGGCCAAAGAGAAAGAAAGGAGGTGCAGAATGTGTGAAAGAGGGGCCCTGAGAAAAAACAAAGGCTGTTTGAGGTGTAGAAATGGACTTCCAAGTGAGATGGCAGAAGAAAAAAGAGGGGCTATCTGATCTGACAGACAGGTGGTGATGCAGTGGGAAGAGGTCAGTATGAAAGTGGAGGCCAAGGCCAAGATGGGCAAGCATCGCCCTTCAGGTGTCTCCCCCCACCCTGGAACCCAGCTCTTACCTGCCCCATCTCCTCTGGAGCAACCAACTCCATCCTCAGCCGCAGGGCTCCATCCTTATTTCGGGACAGTGGAGGGGTCCCAGCTGCTGAGCCCCCAGCTTCCACTTCCACCCTCAAGGAGGGCAGAGGTGTGGTGGCTCGGGATGTGCCTGCGCTATCCCCGGCCCTGGGCTCTGGGGGGCGCTGCTGGGGTGGGGAGGCCGACAGAGGGGGTGTCTCCACCTTGGCCTTGCCAGGCACTGCCAGCTGGCCCAGCCCCCCAGTGAAGGAGCGGGCTTGAGGTCCAGGGGAGGCGGGAGGTGGGCGGAGCCAGGAGCTGGGACCCTGAGACAGGCCTGGCTGTGGAGAAGGGGCGCCCAGGCCCAAGCTGGCCAACTCCAACCTGGAATCCAAAGATCTGCCCCCGGTGCCCCCAGAGGCCCCTCGAATCCCCTCCAGAAGCCTGCCGAAGCTAGGCGGCTCCAGGTCTCTCTCGTAAACATCCACACATGTCCAACGGCCTCGACGATAAGGCTCTCCTAGGCCCTGGGGCAGCTTCACCACCCGGAAACGGGAGGCGGGGGCCCCAGGTGGTGGAGAGCCGTTCCGGGGGGTTCCCTTGCCTCCTGGCTCGGGGTTGGGCTCCCCGTTGGGTAAGCGGGGCGGGGGCCCAGTGGGGGCTGGCAGGGCAGGGGCATCTGGAACCCCTGGGCTCCCAGGGCCCTCATAGTCCGTAGTGACGCTGGTGATTTGGAAACTACTCTTCTTCTTGCCCCCACTCATGGTCCCTGGGGCTCAGGACTGGGCCAAGGTGGGAGGGGTGGGGCGGGATGGTGGTGGCTCTTCGAAGGGGCTCAGGCGCCCCTGGAACAGGGGGGCCACATGGCGCGGACATCAGGGCCCCTGGGGACGTCTGGGTCCGACATGACGGGAGGGCCTTGCAGGAACCGGGGGTGCCTGGTTGGTGAAGGGAGAACAGGGTAGGGGAGGCGGCGAAACGTGGGCAGGGGCAGGTTTTTCCTGCTGCCGTCGCTGCCGAACTCCAGAGCTGAGTTTGCAAACTGGAGAGAAAGAGAGAGAGAGAGAGAGAGAGAGAGACAGAGAGAGACAGAGAGAGACAGAGAGAGACAGAGAGAGAGAGACAGAGACAGAGAGACAGAGAGACAGAGAGAGAGACAGAGAGAGACAGAGAGAGAGAGAGAGAGAGACAGAGAGAGAGAGAGAGAGAGAGAAAGCAGTGGGCAGGCCACCTCCGGGGCTTCCTCTCTGGGGAGCAGAATGGGGGAGGAAGGGGAAACCGCCAGAGACCCAGAGACAAAGAGACAGGCAGAGAGGACAGAGACCAGAGGAGAGGGGATGATCAGAGCGGGCGCATAGAGCAGGAAGAGACAGCCCAGACCCAAAGTTGGACATTTCTCGCCTGGGATTCAAACTCAAGGGACTCCAGTCGTCCCAAGAGCCAAGGGCTCCAGGGTCTGGGTGAACAGGGGTGAAGCAGCTCCTCAGCCCAGCTCGGCTGCCCGGAGGCCTCTTCTGGTCCTCAAGGCCCCAGCACCCCAGCTCCCCTATCCCTGGGGCAGGCCCTTCCCGCCACCCCAGAGGCCCGCCCAGCCCAGAGACCTACCTCTCAGCCTTAGTCACTACGCTGGGCTGGGGGTCCCCGCCGCCTAAGATGTCGGGCTGTCCTTTACCTGGGGCCTCCTGGCCCCAACAGCTCGAAGAGTGCAGACAGCGATCAGAGGCTGTCTAGTCCCCTTCGGGCGCCGCGCCTCACTCCGCAAGGCATCTCTGTGGAAAGTTTGCGCTCCGGAAAAGAGGGAACCCCCGCCTTCTTGGTAGAGCCCAGGCTCGGCCTCTGAAGCACCAAGTGTCTCTGGGCTGATGCGGAAGGGGACGATTCAGCCCCCAATCCTCCAGGTGGAGCCGCCTCGGTGGTCGAGGCGAGTGGGTCTCCCAAGTCTCCTCTCTCGTGGTATCGCTAGGTCTCTCCACTGCTCAGCTCCTCTCGGTTCTGTCTCTCAGTCTCTTTCTGGGCTGTTGACAACCCCCACACCAGGAAGTCCTGCCTCCTCGGGCCTGCTGACTACTCCTCTCCTCCTCCTCCTTCCCTTCTTCCTCCCCTTCCTCCGCCCTCTCTCCCTCCTGGGGCTCCCTGCCAGCTGGCGCGGGGCCAGGCCTGCCACCGCCGCTGCTGGTGCAGTTGCCGCTGCTGCTCCTACTGCTCCTGAGGCCACGACCAGGCTCCCTTAACCCCACACCTGCACTGCCCCAGCCCAGCTCTTCCCCGGAGGGAGGGGCTGTGGAGGGCGGAGAGAAAGGGGAGGAGCCTGCCTTACTTGTAGGCACTTACCGCCATTGGCCCGCAGACACACAGAAGAGTAGGAAGGAACTGACCAAGAGCACTACTGGTAACTGCCACCCCAGTAAGTACCCAGTAAATGTTATGCTGCAGCTGCAGCTGTTATTGCTATATCTTCGCTGGTTTTCACAATCACTGTATGAGGAAGGTACTATTATTCTCCTGTTTCTATTTTTAAAAAGTGGATTATTATGACAGTTTTCAAACATGCAGTAGAGAGAATGATATAATGGACACCCAGATATCCATTACGCAGTTTCAACAATTATCAACTCCCAGCCAATCTTGTTTCATCTATACCTTCAATATCTTCTGTTGTACTGTGCTGCAGTATTTGAATCAAATCTCAGACATCATATTATTCCCCTTCTTAGATGTGTAGAGACCCAGGAGGTTCAGAAAAGCTGTCAGTGGTAGAGCAAAGGCATTCCACACACTCAGGTGTGTCTGGCCCCCATACAGAAAATGACATCACACATGCATGTACCCACAATCTGCATGCACTCACACAGATGCACCTAAGGACGAACCACTGGCACCAATCATATACTCCTCTCCCACTCCTCACCTGTCTCATCCCATTCTTTGCTCGCTATGGAGAATACACACACACTCATAAAGGGCTGACAATATGCTTGGCTTCAAAGAATAAACCTCCAACTCCCATTGTCTCTTTTTTGGCACCCCAATCAACATTCTGAAAGGAATTATTTTAGCAAAAGCCACCTCTGCCTTCACTCCTGGGTTCAGAAAAAAAAAAAAGGATTCTAATTAATTTTGATCAACTAGAACTATTCTCGAGTATATGAAAAAGTCCCTATATTTGTCCACTTCTCATAATTATCTTGTGGATTCTCAGAACAGCCCTGGGCAAAAATGGGGTGAGTTTTGAGCTTCAGTGTTTCTGCTAAGGAAACTGAGGCTCAAAGGAATTCAGTTACTTGCCAATCTCAAAGCTAGTATTTGATGGCAATGAAACTAGCACTGAGCTGTCTAATACATCCCTCCTTCCTCAGCTTTAGCTAATGGAAATTTTTAACTAATCTTTAGGATTAGGCAAAAATGAAATGATGCAAAGCCCCTTGCCCCCTCGTTTATGTTTACCCTTTATCCCTCTTCGTTAAAATGCATTTGCACACCTACCTCTCTCTCTTCATGATAACAATGGCTGCAGGTCCTGAGGCCACCCAAGTCCTGAGGGGTCCAGGAAGCAGACACACACACACACACACACACACACACACACACACACACACACACCCCTCAACTCTCTTCCCTCTGGCATTATTCAGAACACATCACTGCTGCTCCGCCCCCAGATTCTCCTTCCTGCAGCGCCAACTAGTTACAAACTATTCAAAACCTATCCTTGGACCCTCCCCTTCCCACCCCTCAGACATTTTGCATCATCTTGGACTCCTCCCTGGGACATTGTTGGGCTCTAAGGAAAAGTGTGTTGAATCAATAAGTAAAAACTCATTCACACTAAGGTGTAAAAGTGAAAGGACTGTTAGTGTTTTAATGTGTTACTTCTCCCGGGAGCATTTATAATAGCCTTTAATTAATGGGGCCTCTTCCACTTACAAACCACGTTGTATTCATTACTTTACTACCCCCAACATTACTGAGGTAGGTATGAGATGAGGCATCTCTCAGAGAGCTTGCGATGTTTACCCAAAGCCACACAGCACATCTGCAAAGACTGCCATATAAAGGTTCCAGAGATTAGGGCATGGGTATCTTTGGGGGGTCCATTTTTCAGCCAGTTAAGGGTAGAAGCGAGGTTTTCTTGCAGCTAAAATGCACCAAATGTAATTCTGAGGGAGAAATTTCTCTGGGAGCAGATGAGAAAGGTGATGGAGGGAAGAGGGCTAGGTCGCATTTCTCAACGATCGCAGAGGCCGCACCCAGGCTGTGGCCACGAAGGTCGCAGAGACCAACCCAGAGTGCCGAGGTCCTGACCCGCACCGCCCCGGAGTCAGAGGTTATGGTAAGGATGACTTGGGCCTCGGGGGCGGACACGCGTAAGACTTTGAGCCAAGCGTTGAAACAAGGTCCAGGCCCCTGGGAAACTGCAGGGATAGGTAGGCCACCAGTACCAAGAGAACAAGCTCCGGTGCCCTCCCCACACCTGGGGGGCGGTGGGAAGATGGGGCGCGGCCAAGGGCGCACGCCCCCTGCTGGGCAGAGACACAGATAATCAGGCTCCAGACTCTCAGCTCCCTTCGGCCCGGAAAGCGGCCCCCCCTGCCGGCCTCGTCGCCTCACTGCATTCTGGGCCCAGCAGCCGCAGCCTCGTCCGGGCCCACGCGGGGTGCGCAGCCCGGGAGCGCCTGGCGCACGCGGGATGCACGCGGGTGCAGGCCTCGGGCTGACGCTGGGGGGCGCTGCTGCGCGCTGCGCCCCGCTTCACTCGGCCAGTGCCTTGGACACTGAACCCAGCATCGCCCGGCCCAGCAGGGGGCGAGAGGTGGCGAGAAGTGGATGCCCCAAAGTGAGGGCGGGCTGACACCGGGTCCCCTGAGCCCCACTATCCTTCTCCGAGTTCCCTCATGTACTCCGCGGCCCCCGTGACCCCCACCCCAGGCTTGCAGCGCCGCGCGGTGCGGCCGCTCGGGCTCCGTCCTTGAAGGGTGTGGAAGGGTGGGTTTGGGGCCGGGGGCGGGTCTGGGGGCGGACCCGGAGGCGGGGCTGTCTCTGCGGCAGGGCCCGCTCGGCTTCCCCCGGTCTCCCTCTGTCTCTCCTCCCTCCTCCTGCTCCGGGCGGAGCCCGGCATGGGGGGGCCGGCGTCCGGCAGGCCAGGTACGGTGATGTAGAAATTGGGGAGGCTTGGTGCGAGGAAGTGGCATGGGGGAACCAGGGGAAGGGAAGATTGGCGGGGCGAGAGAAAGAGAAACCCAGGGTAGCGGGACAAGGGGAAGGGGAGGGTTGTCCGGGAGCCTGGGGCCCTGGGAGGGAGAGGGAGATGGAGCTGGCCAGGTTTGGAACAAACATGGAAGGGAGAGGACAGGCAGTGAGGAGGGGCGCCTGGGAGGAGAGGTGAGGCTGAATCGCAGGATAGTGTGTTTGGGGGAAGGGAGACCAGAGCAGGTATGGAGGCCGCTGCTCAGAAGGTAGCTATGGGACCAGGTTGGAGACCCCCAGGTGGGATTGAGGGGCGGGGACTGGAAGAGGGTAGCCGGGAGTCTCAGATCCTGGAGGAGGAAGAAGGTGATTCGGGCCATCAGAGAGAGAGGCAGAGAACATCGCTGAGGGGCCAGGGCACAGGAAGAGGGGTGGACAGAAGCCGGGGCCAGACGAAGAACTGGAAGGGAAGACAGCGGGGGATGGAAATATTTGGATGGTATTATTGTAGATGCCCAACTCAGAGTGCTCCCACCCTTTCTCCAATATTCCTGCCCTGCCCTCATGACACCCTCCAGCCTCAAGGCCCAAGAGGGAGTGAGGAGTCTGACTGTTCCCCCTTTTCCAATGGGGTGCAATGTACACAAGTAGGCCCAGGCATAACTCCTTGTCTGTTGGTATGTCCAGTTCCATGCAGCCTATTTGTCTGTCTGGAGGTCTGTGTGTGCTGTGGGTGTGTCAGGTGTTTATGTCTGTTTATGTCTGCCTATTTCTAGGTTGTGTTTACCTACGTCGATCTATGTGTCTAGTCCTCTGTTTGTAGATATGGGTCTACGGCCCTGTGGTTTGTGTGTTTGAATGTATGTTTATGGGTCCTGTCTGTGGATCAAGATGTATTTACAGGATGGAAATCTGTATTCATCTGATCTCTCCAGAGTGTGTAATTTTGGCTCTGAACACCTATATCAGGATGTGTGACTCTGTGTACACATGTCCGTGTCTATTTGTCTGTGGGTTCCAGAGGCAGTGTTGGGTTTTCTGTACTTCTATCTTTTTACCTCTCTCTGAGGCCCCGAGTCATGTCTCTGTTCCTTTCTGTCTCTCTCATTCATTCTTGGCCCCCACCCGTCCCACATCTTTCTTTTTTTCTTCCCATCTCCCCACCACAAGTGGATCCGGGACCCAGGGAGGGTCGCCCCCCGGGCCTGGCAGCATTGAGCAGGGCCCCCCAGCCCCCACCTCCTGCCCCACGACATGAACCTCCTCTACCGAAAAACCAAGCTGGAGTGGAGGCAGCACAAGGAGGAGGAGACCAAGAGGAGGTAAGGTTGTGTCCTGGACTGCTCCCTCACCTGCCCACCTCTGCCTCCCCCTTGCTGAGCCACATCCCTTCTGCCTTTTCTGGGTCCAACAGCCTGGTCATCAGTCTGATCTCAAGAGTCTGTACTCAGTACAGAATTGCTGGAATGGCACCCACCCTGTCCCCACCCTGCTCCTGGCTCAGCCCCTGTTATGGCCTCTTGGGGGGCTTCCAGTTCAGGGCACCTTGTTGGCTCTACTCCATCCCCAGAGGCACGAGTCACTCCTTCCTGACTCACTTCTGGCCTGTGGTCTTCTCCTCTCTGTCGGTTTGGGGCTGGCTCCTTCCTCCCCTGTCACCTGACCTTGGAAGGGGCAGACCCTGCTGCCCTCATGATCCAGGGACAGGGTCATTTGAGGGGCACCAGGGAAGATCCATTTGGCCCCCTCTCAGCCTCCTCTGCTTGGGGAGGAGAGCAGCCAAGTGACAGAGTTATGTGTGTGTGGTGGGAGACATGCAGTGGGCTCTGCAGAAGAACCAGTGCTGGGGACCCCTCCCTGCTTGCCCTCTCTCCTTGCCCTCCCAGAGACCTGGGGCCTGGCCTCTCCCTTCTTGCTTCCTTCTCCTCTTCACTCCCATTGACTGCACAGCCTCTTGGAGCCTGAGTCAGAGCCACCTCCCTGCAACTGTGGAGTTTAATTCTTGTTGTTAATTAGATTAATCAGAGCTATCACTGCAGCGATCTCTCTCTAATGAAGGGTTAGTTAGATGGGGCCTTAATGAAAGCCCACCCCACAGCAGCTCTTTCCTCTTTCCTGCCAGCCACCCACCCTTTACTCAGAAGCTCAGGGACAGTGGAAGGGAATGGGAGTGAGCCTGGGAGGGCGGCAGAGAGATAGGACAACACTGAGGGGGAGAGAGAGAGACCAAAGGAGGAAAAAGGATCAGTTGGGGGAGGCTGCTCTGGCGATGCTGCGGTACAGCCAGTATCTGGAGAGGAAGCGTGGTGTGGTATGGAGTGTAGTAGGCTGCAGTAACTGGACATGGGGGAGGCCAGAGGCCAGGTGTAGGCCAATGTGAAAGTGAAAAGGAACGGAGCTGTTGGGGCAGATGTGGAAGCCAGGCAGAGCTGTGCTGCATCAGTTTGCATCTCTCTGCCTGTGTATGAAGCTGTTCACACATGTGCCATGTGGCAGATATGCCCAAGCTGGGATCAGCCAGCTCTCCAGGATGCTCCCCTGCACACATACTCACCCCTCCTCTCATCCCTACCCCCATTGCCTTTTTTAAAAGGTAGAGATTCTGCCTGAAGCTTCTACTTCAGTGGCTTGGACCATCAGGCTTCCCCCAACCCATCCCTGTCTCAGGCCCCCTTCTTCCCTGGGAGGCCACAAAGTTGCAAACCCCTCTTGAGGTGGAGAAGGGGGAGGCCCAGGCCTGAGATCCAACCTCTGCTCCATCTTGACCTTCTCTTCTCAGCTCCAGTAAGGAAGTGGCTCCCGGAGGCCCGGTGGGGCCTGGGGCTGGTCCGGGGCCTGGAGTTCGAGTGCGGGATATCGCCTCACTGCGCCGCTCCCTCAGGATGGGCTTCATGACAATGCCTGCCTCCCAGGAGCACACCCCCCACCCCTGCCGCAGCGCCATGGCCCCACGCTCCCTCTCCTGCCATTCGGTGGGCAGCATGGACAGTGTGGGAGGTGGGCCTGGGGGAGGCGGTGGAGGTCTCACCGAGGACAGCAGCACCCGAAGACCCCCAGCCAAGCCTCGGAGACACCCCAGCACCAAGCTCAGCATGGCAGGGTCAGGGGCAGAGATGCCCCCTAGCAAGAAAGCAGGTGAGACACCCCATCCCTCTGCAGAGGAAGCTGGGAGCTGAGAGAATCCATTCTAGTCCAGGGGAGGCCCAAGAGGGTTCATTCAGGGAAGAACCAAGGAAATGGAAGGTTCCATTCTCAGAGGGAATGGGGGGTTTCATTTTGGAAAGGCTTGAGATGAATTATTCAAGGGCAGGGAATGCACCCTGAAAAGTCCAGTCTTGGAAAAGGGGTGTCGGTCATGTCCTTGGACAGTGGGAGGGACTATAAGGTGTGAGCTGCAGATTCTGAATTAATTAGAAGGACTGAAGCCTGACTAGTAGGATAGGAACCCACTGAAGCTGTAAGTTGAGAGATGTGAGCAAAATGAAGAGGCAGATGTATCCTTGCAAATGGGTGAAAAGGTCAGAGAGGGTCTCCTCATTCCCTTCCCCAAGACTCCAGTTTATTTTTCTCTTTCCCATCCTTCCCAGGCTCACAAAAGCCAGCCCCAGAGGGCCGAGAGTCCATCCGGAAGGTTCCTCCACAGAAGCCCAGGCGAAGCCCCAATACCCAGCTCTCTGTCTCTTTCGATGAGTCCTGCCCTCCAGCCCCCTCTCCTCGAGGGGGGAACCTGCCCCTTCAGCGCCTCAGTCGGGGGTCCTGCATCACTGGGGACCCTGAGGTGGGTGCCCAGGAAGAAGAGCCAGTGTACATTGAGATGGTGGGGGATGTCTTCAGGGGAGGAGGGCGAAGTGGAGGGAGCCTGACTGGGCCCACTCTTGGGGGTGGGGGCCCAACCCCTCCAGCTGGTGCTGACTCGGACTCGGAAGAGAGTGAGGCCATATATGAAGAGATGAAGTACCCACTGCCTGAGGAGGCAGGGGAAGGCCGGGCCAATGAGACCCCTCCACTGAACACCACATCCTTGCCACATCAGCCTCATGCCCTCCAGGCCCACACCCACCGCCGACCATCCTCAGCCCTCCCAGGCCGGAGGGACGGGACGCCCACCAAGACTGCTCCTTGTGAAATCCCGCCACCCTTCCCCAACCTCCTCCAGCACCGTCCTCCGCTCCTGGCCTTCCCCCAAGCCAAGTCTGCTTCCCGAACCCCTGGCGATGGGGTCTCAAGGCTACCGGTCCTCTGCCACTCCAAGGAGCCAGCAGGCTCCACCCCGGCTCCCCAAGTGCCTGCCCGGGAGCGGGAGACACCTCCTCTACCGCCTCCAACTTCTGCTGCCAACCTGCTGCTGCTGGGACCCTCAGGCCGGGCCCGGAGCCACTCGACACCGCTGCCACCCCAGGGCTCTGGCCAGTCCCGGGGAGAGCGGGAGCTCCCCAACTCCCACAGCATGATCTGCCCCAAGGCGGCAGGGGCGCCGGCAGCCCCTTCTGCCCCGGCAACCTTGCTCCCCGGCCCCACCAAGGACAAGGCTGTGTCTTACACCATGGTGTACTCAGCAGTCAAGGTGACCACGCACTCCGTCCTGCCAGCTGGGCCGCCCCTGGGTACTGGGGAGCCGAAGACGGAGAAGGAGATCTCAGTCCTCCATGGGATGCTGTGCACCAACTCGAGGTCCCCTGTGCCAGGGAAGTCCAGCCCCCACAGTGGGGCTATGGGCACAGCAGCTGGAGTTCTCCATCACCGCAGCTGCCTGGCCTCCCCACACAGCCTTCCGGACCCAACTGCAGGCCCCCTGACCCCACTCTGGACCTACCCAGCTTCCGCAGCTGGGCTCAAGAGACCCCCTGCCTATGAGAGCCTCAAGGCTGGGGGGGTGCTGAATAAGGGCTGTGGAATGGGGGCCCCATCCCCCATGGTCAAGATCCAGCTGCAGGAGCAGGGGACCGATGGAGGTGCCTTTGCCAGTATCTCCTGTGCTCACGTCATCGCCAGTGCGGGGACACCAGAAGAGGAAGAAGAGGAGATGGGTGCCTCGACATTTGGGGCAAGCTGGGCTCTGCAGAGGAAGGTCCTGTATGGAGGGAGGAAAGCAAAAGAACTGGACAGTGAGTGAGGGGGGTTGGGGAGGAATGGGGATATTCGTGGTGATTTGGGGGAGGCCTTGGAGAGGTTATTTGGAAGCCATGGTCCATTGTCCTGAACTGGGAAGTTTGGGGGAGATCAGAGGGAGGGGGCATGTAGTGGTCTGAAAGGATGAGGTCCCCATGTGTGTGCTGGAGGGGCAGGACGATTTAGGATGGAGGTCTAGAATATGGCCCCTAGAGCAGCCTCTTCCTCTTACCCCGTCCTGCTCTACTCCCTGCCCCTCCTTTAGCTGGGCTGCAGGGGTGTGTGTTTGTGAGTGTGCCACACTAGGAGCTAAACACAGCTGCCTCCCAGCTGTTACCATGGCAACCCATCCAGACAGGAGGGAGAGGAGAGGGAGGCCCCTATAGTTGCCTGGCAACCCAATGCTCTGCCTGGCCTACTCACAGATGAGCTTAGTTCATGGGCAGCCCTTCCCCCCAACTCCACCCCCCCACCCCCCTGCACCACCACCTACTTCTTGGCTAGGATTTGGGATTCTCCTCCTCCTGGAGAATAGTGCCCCTTGTCTGTTTCCAAGGGTGGTCATTCTAGCCTTATAGGGGGCTGGAGGGGCTTGGAAGCTAAAGCTGGTGTATGCGAGACTCCTCTGACAAGGGAAAAAGGTTTAGAAGTAGCCAATACCTATAATTCTTAGCCCAGGGATGGTACCAATGGGTGCAATGCAGTACTGGTGTCCCTCCTGTGTGTGTACAAGCTGGGGGAGTCCCACCCTTCCCAGCTGTGACTAGCAAAGGGACAGTTACTTTTGGTCCATCCATACCGTGTGTGTGTGTGTGGAGTTGGGGGGACAGCAAGACCCCTCCCACATACAGGCACTGAGCTCTCCTTGTCATCCCAGCAGAAGTTGAAGATGGTGCCCGGGCCTGGAATGGCAGTGCCGAGGGTCCAGGCAAGGTGGAACGTGAGGACAGGGGCCCTGTGGTATCAGGGATCCCAGTGAGGAGCCAGGGGGCAGAGGGCCTGCTGGCCAGGATACACCATGGAGGGGACCGAGGAGGGAGCCGCACAGCGTTGCCCACCCCCTGCCAGACCTTCCCAGCCTGCCACCGAAATGGAGGTGACATCCTGCCCTCTCACACCTATACATAGGTGGGGTGGGCTGGAGGGAATCTCCCAGGGTCCATGTCCTGAGACCTACATCCTAACACCACATCTCCATCCCCTTTCCTCTGAAGAGGTAGGGGGCAGCCTGGAAGGGGCTGTCCTCAGGGCAGGGCATTTGGGCGGGTAGCGGAGGGGGGGCGCGGAGAGACCTGAAGGCCCCTTTGGTCCTCTTTCCACCTCAGACTTCACAGGAGGCTACCGCCTGGGGCGCTCTGCCTCCACTTCTGGAGTCCGGCAGGCCTCGCTCCACACACCCCGGCCCTGCAGCCAGCCGCGGGATGTTCTGAGCCAGGTGAGAAGGAAGATGAGGTTGGGTTTTATTTGTGAAGGAGCAGATAGAGAAGGAGGCCTGGGTGTGGAAAGAAAGGCAAGAGGTCGGGCTGGGGCCTGGCACAAACTAACAGGAACCTGGCAAAGAGTGAGGGGATCCAGGGAGGATCTTGGAAAGGGGCTGCTTATGACTGGCAAGCCAGGCAGGGCCTGCACTGGCAAAGAGTGCGCCTCTGCATTTAGAATAAGGCTTGCCCTCTGGGAAGACAATTTTTAAAAGGCAACCCTTCCTCAGGGTGAGAAAGGTTCAGCCTGCCCCCAGGGCGCACAGCCGGGGAAAGGCTGCAAAGGCCGGATTTCTGCTCCCATCAGCGCCGCCAGCCAGGGGCAAGAGAGGACTTGTTTCTGGGGGAAGACACTGGTCTCCGCAGTGGGGACAGGGCCCAGTCACTCTGAGGTCCTTGACTACCCCCATCTTCCTTTCTCCCCCGTTGGGCTGGCGGCGGGAGGAAGGGGAACAGACCCACCCTGCACTGCCGCTTCCTCTGCCCCTGCCGCCTCAGCCCGCCCGCGAGCGCGATGGCAAGCTGCTGGAGGTCATCGAGCGCAAGCGCTGCGTGTGCAAGGAGATCAAGGCGCGCCACCGCCCGGACCGGGGCCTCTGCAAGCAAGAGAGCATGCCCATCCTCCCCAGCTGGCGGCGGGGGCCTGAGCCCCGCAAGTCCGGCACCCCGCCCTGCCGCCGGCAGCACACTGTCCTCTGGGACACTGCCATCTGAGGAGGGCGGGAGGCCGGGGCCTCGGGACTGGGGAGCGGGGCGGGGCTCTCTGGGAGACTTGCCTTGAAAGAGGGTCGCTTGAAGGACCAAGTGAGAGAGTCAGGAAGAACCCCTGCCCTCCTCCCTAACCCCCGGAGTCGGGGAGTCTGTCAGGCATGTCGGGCTTGGGGGCGCCAGCAGCATCCCTAGAAATTTGGGGAGGAGGAAGTTTTGCTTCAGGCTGGAAGTAAGGCCCTCGCTGTTCTCCCAACTGAGCATGGTAGACCCCGCCTCCTGAGAGGGCAAAGGCCAAGCCAGAGGTCAGCATGGGGGAGGAGGGAAGGGTTAGGCAGGAAGGGGGGCGGGTCAATTGAAGAAGAGGGACTAGAGAGTGAGAGGTGCAGGAATTCTTTTATAGGGTCGAGAAATGGGGAGGGCGTATTTATTTTGTTATTTATTTTAATCTGGAGGGCAATGCTGGGTCCTCCCACCTACTCCTGAGCAGGGAGTAGGGAATCGAAGGCAATTAATGGGAACCAATTTTGCACTCTCCCCAATGCCTACAGGCCCCACCATCCAAGCCCTCCTCAAAGCTAGGGATTGGTTTGGAGTGTGGACTGAAGCAGAAGGGAGGCTGAGGGCAGCAGACTCATTTACAGTACTTACAAGTCGCCAGAATTTGGTAGTGAGAATGACCTGCTGTGAAACAGGCATCTTCTTTAGCTCTGGAGTGAGGATCTGCCCCCAGGGATGGGTGGGATGAAGGGGAAGGAGAGAAATTTTAGCGGGTGGGGGGTGGGGCTGGGTATTTATTTAAATTTAAAAAAATCAGAAGAGATGTCAGGAACTTTTTTTTAATTCCTTTCTTTTCAGAATAATATATTAAAAGACTAACGATCCTAGAACTGGTTTCTTAAATTTCAGTGCACTACACCTTTCTTACCTGTTTTGTTTTACCTCTGGCTCTTGGTTGGTGGGAATTGAAGGTTGTGCAGGGAGGGTTGAGTGGCTGTAGCAAGTAACAGGCACAGGAGTTTGAGGTAAGTCTTCGGAAATGCCACCATGCAGTAACTCAGCAAGCATTTATGGAGCATCTGATGTGTGGTTGGCAATGCGCCAATGCAGAAGGAATATTCAGACTGAAGCCCGCCTGCAAGCAGCTATAGTTTACTCAGGGAGATGAGCTACCCGAGCCGACCCTAGACAGTGCTTCAGGAATAAGAGAGAGGGCTCGAATCATCTGAGGTTTCCTGGAAAGTGAGCCTAAAAGGACAGGTAAGATTTGGATGAGCAGGGGGAGGAGGGAAATTCCCCAAATCACAGTGCATTTGTAGAACAGTAGAAGATGGGGGTGGGGAGCAGGAAGTGTGTTGAAATAATGCAGAGGACAATACTCAGCATGACGAAGCTGGCTCAGAAAGATGGGACTCAAAGCAAGATGCTTGTCCTGGGGAGGAAATGCAGAGGAATTCTGGGAGGTGATGTATCACCAGAGAGGAGGAATAAAAGAGTGTCTGAGAGAATGGAGGGCAAAGGACAATGAATAGGTATCTGCGAAGCCCTGGTTTGGAGCTCATGTGATTAGAGAAATGATCACCTTGACAGAGCAAAAAAAGTGAGGTTGAGAGTACTTTGAGAGAGAACGATTAATTTTGAAGCAATGGTGAATATTCAGCATGAAATGTTTGTGACCAGCTAGAACAGTTTCAAAAGAATGTGGTGGATGATACAAGAGATGTTTTTTAAACAGTATGCAGATGGACATTTTAAAAAAATTTAATAGTCTGGTATTTATTTTCATTCATATTAGAGAAATTATAACCAGCACATCAGTTATTATTTCATGGATATTATTGCACAAAATAAGGCTAATTTTTAATGAGTTGGTTTAAAGAAAAATAAATAATGGTACAGGTGGTATACAGAATATAAAAAATTATAACAGTGGTATGAGAAATTTTGAAATTTAGGAAACAAGTTAGAGATAAAAATGATGATGATGATAGTTTGGGAGACTTGACAAAACTGTGGTTATTAGAAGTCATCAACATAGACATGGTACTCAAGGCCAAGGCTGAGCTCTATAAGAGAGAGTTTGGATAGAGATAAGAATTAAGAGCAAAATATAAACAAGGAATAGCTTTTAAATTTTTTTTTTTTTGAGATATAATTGACATATAACATTGTATTAGTTTTAGGTGTACAACATGATATATGTATATATTGTGAAATGATCACCACAGTCAGTTAGTTAGCATCCATCACTACACATAGTTAATAATTTTTTTCTTGTGATGAGAACTTTTAAGATCTACTCTTAGCAACTTTCAAACATATAATATAGCAGTGTGAACTATATTCACCATGCTATGTACATCACATCACCAGGACTTATTTGTCTTGCATCTGGAAGTGTGTACCTTTTGACTACCTTCACCCATTTTGTCTCCCGCCCCTCCAGCAACCACCAATCTATTCTCTATATCTGTGAGTTCATTTTTTTTGTTGTGATGAGTTTTAGATTTCACATATAAGTGAGATCATATACTACTTGTCTTTATCTGTCTGCCTTATTTCACTTATCCTCAAGGTCCATCCATGTTGTGGAAAATGGCAGGATTTCCAGTAGCTTTTTAATAATTAGTTAGAAAATTAATGGAAGGAAACATCCTAAAGGTCAACAAAAATCATGAAATATCTAGGAGTAACTTTAACAAGAAACATATAGGCTCTATATTCAGTCAATCAATAAAACTAAAGTTCTTTGAGTTACTTAAACCAGGAAGACATGACTTGTTCTTAGCTAAGACCATACTATAAACGATGTCAGTTTCCCCTAAATCCATAAATTCAATGCAGTCTCTAAATCCCAAAAGGATAATTTGGGAAAGTTGACAAAATAATTCAAAAGTTCATCCAGAATGATAATGAGAAAAACCAGAACATTCTGAAACAGATGAGTAATGGGTGGGCCTGATCTACCAAATATTGAAAGCTGAAATAAAAGCACAGCGTGTGGGGCTTGGCACATAACTGGTACAATCCATTAGAAGAGAGTCCAGAAATAGCCCCAAATGCACATGAGAATTTAGTACATATATGATAAAAGTGTATTTTAATTGTGGGGAAAAGGTTATTCAAGAACTGTTTCTTGAACAATTAGCCAGGCATGAGAGTGTGGGAAGCAGGATTTTTGTTTCATTCATTATGCTAAAAGATCTAAGTGGAAAAACAAAACATTAAAAGGGAACAATAGATGAGCATAACGTTAGGATGGAGGAGGCCTTTCTAAAATGACATGAAAACCAGAAACAAATAAACCAAAAGACTTTTAAGTTCGATCTCATTCACAAAACTTCTATATGGTCAAGTCAAACTACAAACATTAAACTGGGAAAATATTTTTAACATTATGAAAACAATTAATACAATATATAAGAAAGATTTGTGAGTTGATAAGAAAAACAAAAAACAACCCAAAGGAATGTGAACAAAGGACATGAACAGACAATTCACCAAAGAAACATAAATTACCAATAAACATGTTCAACCCGGACAATAAGTAATGCGAAATAAAGCAATAATAAAATATTTTCCATTTATCAGACAAAACAAAAAATAACATCAATCTGGCAAGTATGTGCAGGAAACAGGCACTCATTGTATAAATGTAAATTAATACAGCCTTTCTGGAGGTCAGTTTAATACTATTTATTAAAATTTTAAATGTGCATGGTTTTGACTCAAATTCAATTTCCAGGAATTTATCCTATGGAAATAGTTACACAGGTGTGCAAAGCTAAATGTACAAGGGTGCTAATTGCAGCAGCATTTGAAATAATGAAAAATTGGAAACAACCCCCAAAGTTCATCAGGATGGCGCTGACTAATTTATGGTAACAATGAAAAACTGAAGCTGTTAAATAGAATGCAGGAGATATAGCTGTTCTAAACACAAGAAGCAGTTCATAATAAGTGAACAAAGAAATTACAAAAAAGTACACGTAGAAAAAGCATTTTTAGAAAAATTATTTATTTGTAAATTTTTATGTAGTCCTAGAAAGAATTACACCAGATAGTTGATGGTGATTATTTTGAGGTCTGAGAAGAGTGGGGCTTAATTTACTTCTTAAAAAATGAATTTCTGTTGCTTGAATTTTTATGTGTATGTCTTCATTCTGAAATCAGAAAACTACATATATTATTTTCTAAAAAGAGGAATAAATAGGTAAGTGTTAAAGAAGGTTGGAGTCACTAAGCCACTTCCAATGCTGACTTTCCATCTTTTGAAACCCCAGCAAAGCAGTGAAGTCTAGAGAGCACAGCCAGAGGTGAGAGGGCTCTGGAGCATTCAAGTCAAGAGGAAGACAGGAGCAAGGTGGGAGAGGCCCTCACTGGGGAGGGAACACATTTGAATCAAAAGAGAGATAAAAGTAAGACCTCAGAAATTATACCCTGTCTTGTTTCTCATGGCCCATTTTGTCTGTTGAGATCATATTTCAGCTCTGAAGGGAGATTTCTATCAAAGATTACTAAGGTCACTTCCAAAAGATTTGGGAGCAAACTTGAAGAGCTCCCAAAGGCCAAAGGATGGGATAATTCAAGCATCAAGAAAGATAAGAACTGCCGTGGGCTGAAGACAAATCTAGCTAAATTCATAAATTCACAATGACAAAGTGTTTCTCACCTTTGGAGGATGCTAGAGAATCATTATGAAAACTAGTAAGTAAAGGGAAAGGATCAAGCATCTATCTACCTTTATCAAATAGTTGATGAAGAGGAGTTTCTCTGTATACAAATATTCTAGCTAGTAAATGAAAATAGAATTTTAGAATTGGAATATCACCATGAAGTAATGGATCCAGGTATTGAGTTACAACAGCAGCTATCATCACATATCGTATTATGAGAGACAACCAGATATGATGGGCCTCCTGACAGAAGAATGCACCACTGCCTATGAAGTGTTCTAGTCCTCAAAAAATTGAACCTAGAAATATGATCAAGCCTGTAGATGCTCTACCACTTACAGGAAATACAGAGGAGAGGGAAATGCATTGAACACCAGGGGATGCATCAGCAAAACTGAGACCATGGGAAATGCCTCAGCAAACAACCTGATTCTTCAACCAATATATATTGCCAGGGAAAATAAAGAGATAGAAAAGGAACCTGTAGATTAAGAGACTAAAAAATACATATCACCCATTGCAATCTATGGACCTTATTTGAGTCCTGATTCAATCAAACAAATTCTTTTTAAAAGCTCACTTCTTGAATTTATGAGACAATTGATATGACCACTGACTAGATATTTGATGATAATAAGGAATTATTGTTAAATTTTTAGATCTGATAATGTATTATGGTTATGTATTTTTTAGAGTCTTTGAAGAGATGATACTGAACTATCAATGGGATAAATTATGTGAGGTCTGGGATTCACTTCAAAATAAAATGGAAAGGGAGAAAGTTCTGGGAGGTGAAGATGAATGAGTTGATCACTGCTGATGCTGATGAGTGTTTGATCTGTGCTTGAGTCTTTGAAATTTTCCACAATAAAAAGTACTGTTTTTTTAAAGTCAGCGTGATGAGTCAAAAATTTTCCTCTTTAGAGAAAAGTGAGGGGTGGGAGCAAATTATCTTGGAAGCCCTTCCCAGCACACACTATCTAATTAAAAATAACCTTTTATTTTTTAAAAATCAATATATATATATATGTGCATATGTAGAAAGTTATCAAATACTGAAAAGCAAAAATAAAATAAAGCACCATATTTTCACCACCCAGATGTTACCATTTAACAGCTTACTGTATAACATTACAGGACTTTTTCTATGTTTTTAACAAAATGAGATCATCCTACACACGTTGTTTTGAAAGCTACTTTTCTCTGTTACTGGTTTGTACCTCCCCATATCAATAGATTTTCATCTTATTTAATACTAGGTCATATATATATTTCTCTAATTGTGCCCTAAAGTGTCCTGGCATCTTAGCTCAGGTTGCCATAACAAAATGCCACAGACTGGGTGGCTTAAAACAACAGACATTTATTTCTAACAGTTCTGGAGACAGAAATTCAAGATCAAGGTTGATTCAGTCCCTGGGGAGAACCCTCTTCCTGGCTTGTGGATGGCTACCTTCTACCTGTATCCTCACATACTAGAGGGATGGAGAGGAAGAGAGAAGGGGAGAGGATAGGGGAGGAGGTGGAAGGGTGGAAGAGAGGAGGGAGGATGGAGAGCAGCATGGCCTTTCTTCCTGTTTTTTACAATTTAAATACATTTTTTTTTATTTTTATTGTTTTACTCTTTAAAAATTTTTTTTAAATTTTTCAATTATACTTGGCATTTGATTCTTCCTTTTCTTAAGAGGACACTAATCATGGGGACCCCACCCTCATGACCTCATCTAAACCTAATCACTGCCCAAAGGTGTTGCTTCCAAAGCCATAACATTGGAGGGTAAAACTTCATCGTATGAATTTCAGACTGAGTTTATCCAGAACCATGCAATGCATCTGGTTGTTATGTTTCTTTGTCCCTTCAAATTTGACACATTATCTTTACTTTTGTTCCCATAACTCTAACTGGTGGAACAGATTGGACCAGTTGTCCTGTAGAATGTCGCACTCCCTGCACATATTTGGTTGCTTCCTCAAGGTGCCTCTGTGGTTTACAAGTACCTCACTATTAGGAAAAGTACTGGGAATTAGAGCCTCTCATCACTTGCTATTCAGACCCAGGTGCCCTAATGCATGCACCTTCAGAGTGGCAGCCATTTCTGAGGGTCCAGCTTCCATTGCTCCTCTGTCACCTCCCAAATGCCCCTGGGTGGAACAAGAAGCATGTTAACTGGGGACTCATCCGGATGACCCACTGGCCTCTACTACCACCCAATGGCAATCTTTGCCACCACAAATGGCTAGGAGCCAGAAACCACAGGCCGGAAGCAACAGAGATGGTGTCACCACCTTAAAAAAAATTTTCCACTGACCAAGTTGTGACCTTAATGCTGATTGTGTTTGACATTTCTGCTTTAAAGCCCAGGGATGGGTGGGATGGTGAGATGTACACATTCCAGAAATTTCAGAGTAATGAGGGGAAACCTTTTGGAAAAATTAGAAACTAGAGAGACAATTTTAAGTAAGTATTATTTATTTCCCTGCCCAGATCTGAAGTGACTTACCTTGTTTAGTAACATAAAATGTATCCTTGCATTTGGGTCATAAAATTGTCATGGTTGGTTTACTTAGAGGTATGGAAATCTACAAAATGGAGAATACTTCCTCCATCCCACCCCCATGTTGATATTGGGGCTGGGTGAGAGAAAAGGTCTATGAGGAAAAGTTCCCCTCCTCTCCTTTGTTTTTCTTTCCTCCTTTCTCACCTATGAGGCCCTAAGGTAAGGGAAAGAAGACAGCTCCTTATAAAAATTTCTTATAGGGGCAAACCCTTTTGCCCAAGGTGTGACAGGCCTCTGACAACAAAGCAAATCTGAGAAGGGAGAGTTTATTTCTAGAATTCCCTCCTGGAGTTGGGGTAGGGGTTATCTACCTCCTTCCTAAGAAGTGAGGTAGGAAACTGCCGACCCAACCTTGGCATGCTCATCATTGTCCTGAAAGAGACCTGCTCCCAGCCTACCTCTCCTATGGTAGAATGAGGATTTTCCTTCTTTCGCCATCCTGAAAGAGAGAGAGGGAGCCTCTGCAGAAGGGGCACTACCTCTGCCCACCAACAGATCACACTGCTCATTATACCTTGGAGGAGGAGAACACTTGGGCTTGACAGTGTATGAGGTGGGGAGGGTACAAGAGGACAACAGAGAGGCCAGCCATTGCTCCTAGAGGAAGCAGTATAAAACCACTAGACTCAGAGCAGGAAGAGGATGAAAGGGGTGTGGCAGTGAAGGTGCCCTGCCAAGGAGGCAAGCAGCAGCTGTCCTTACCAGAATGGTGAGTAGGATGAGCCCAAGTATCCAGAAAGTGACCTAGGGATGCTAGGCACCCTGGTTAGTGGACATGAGTCCCTGACCCTAGTGGTACAGCAGCTTAAGAGGAAGCTCTACCACCCAGGCGATGTGCTAATTGGTGTTAGAGCATGCTTCGCAGGTTATATTGCCCCCCAGGGGACTTCTGGCAGTATTACTAGTTGTCACAATTGAGGATAGAACCTAGGATCTAGCACGTAGAGATGAGAAATGCTGCTAAACATCCTACGATACATAGGACAGCCTCCCACTCACAACAAAGAAGCACCTGGTCTAATATGTCAATAGTGTTGAGGCAGAGAAACCTTGAGTCTTGAGGTTGAGAAACACTGAGTTAGAGTATCTTAACATGTACTCTAACTCAGTATGTGTTAAATGCCTTTAGATTTCTATCATAAAACCTAACAGCTTTATTCAATCTACAAGTTTTTGTATGTTTTCAAGAGTGCCAGTAACGCTTCTTATCTCTCTAAGTCAGATTGGGTTGTGGTGGAAAATTACACAAAACTTTTCTTAAGTGCCAACCTTTGTCACTTGCTAGCACTTTAAGTTTATATTATCTCCTGTTAACAACTGAGATTGATACTTGATGCATGCACAATGGAAGCTCTGAAATCACATTTCTGCTTTTTCAAATCAGCTTTATTGAGGTATAATTTACTTACAATAAAATGTATCCATTTTAAGTCTACAGTTTGATGAGTTTTGGCAACTCCGTATACCTACTTCCATAAGTTTTTAAAAATGATTTTAGATTTATGGAATTATGATTATAAATGTGGACTTTGAAATTGATCAGAACTGGGTTCAAATTCCAGTTCTGTCATCTACCAAGCATCAGTTTCTCATCAGTAAATTGGATTAATATCTATCAAAGAGGTTATCCTGATGATACAAACAATGACATACTTCAAGTATTTTGCACGGAAACTGCCTGGCATATGGTGAAGTGCTTCATCAGTGGTAATAATAATCATGATCATTAGTATCCTTACCATTTCATGACACTTGGCTAATAGAGTCCTTTTTTCTGTATCTACATGTCTTCCCAAGACGATCACATCTCCAAAGTTACGATAAGCATTTATACACATGTGATTCCCAAACCAGTATTTCCAGCCTCATCCTCTCTCCTGGGCTTCAGAAGAACAGGTTGGTTTCCCCTAGGCTCACCTCAAAGACAACGTGTTCACAACTGGACTCATTATCTTCCTTCCAACTACCCACCATGTCTTAGACTGCTCTTCTCAGTCAATGGCATCACATCCGGTCTCTCAAAGCAGAAATCTCCTCATAGAAATATCTGATGTCTTTCTCTCTCATACACACCCTTCATTCATTAAGATATCAGTTTAACTGCTTCAGAACAGACCCAAACAGCAGTAGTTTAACCTAAGTGGAAGGTTATTTTTTGCTTATATAAAAGTGTCTAGACATAAGCAGTCCATAGCAGATCTGAAGCCTCCAGTATATCTAGGGCCAGGCTCTTTCTGTTTGGTTATCCTGCATTTCAAGTGTGTTGCTTTTGTTCCACAAGGTCTGAGTGGCTTTCTACACAGTCCACTTTTCACACAGCAGGATGGTGCTTGCTTGCAGTGCAAGCACTGAATATAATCCTCATACTACCTAAAAGGCAGCAGTTTTATTTCATTGAACCATATAAAATTGCCATTTTTGTCAGGCAAATATGGTAGAAAATTGGCAGTTTTATATATTTCAACCCGATAGTATCTCTGCTTTACAAATAAGGACTCTGATACACAGAGACGTCAAATAACTTGCCCAAAGTCACATAGCAAGTGAACAGCAGAGAAGGAATTCAAATCCAGAGCCTCCCTGGAAGCTTTGCCCATGAAATATTCTTCAGTGAGTAAGGCTTTGTTCCTCTGTCCCCAATGCACCCATAACCTAGTTGAAGGGCAATATATGAACATTGGAAAGCTAAACAGAAGTTCAAGAAACAGCAACAGCATAATATAGCTATGTAAGAATGTCACAAAGCCATCTATGATTGTTTTTTTTCAAATGAGTGGAAAAATAAGACATTCTTTTTCTAGAAGTTGAGGAGACAGAGTAATGGCTCCAAACTGGTGTGTCCTGGAATGCTCCCCAGAAGAGGGGAGATTTTAGCTGAGTCTTGAAAGTAGAGGAGAGTTCATTTCATGGTGGTGGTGAGAGGAGTGTTTAGTGGGAATAATCTCATTCTGTGCTATTTAACAAAACTTTGAGATGTTATCTGTGAACATTTGAGTCTCTGTCCTTACTTAAGACAGAGCGTACTTGTGGATTTCTTCCTGTTATATCACTCCACATTTCTCACTTTGTGTATGTGTGCCTGGGTATGTCTTTCTGTGTCTCCATCTATCTTTCTGTGTCTTGGCATTTGTTTCTTTCTGTCCCTCCCCTTCCTTCCTTTCTTTATTTCTCTATCACACACTCTCTCATCATCTGTCTCTCCCTATCTTTGCTCTATAATTGGTCCCATATAAATCCTCATTATATCCTATGTTTTTCATTGCACATATTAAATTGTTTGATGTGCCCTGCCCCTAATTTAAAATGAGAAAGATCAGAATGTTCTATCACTCCACCTAAATCTCTTTTCCACTTTATCCTTCCCCTAGCCTTTTATCTATTTAATTAATTAATTTGTTTTTATTTTTATCAAGTTAGACATGTACATCATTTTAAAAGTCAAATACTAAGGCTAATCATGAAGAAAAGCAAACCCACCTCATTACACTCTCGACCCATTGCTCAAATTCAATGTTCTCAAGTCTCTCAGCCATTTCTTATGGTAGGTACCTCCAAGTTTCTAAATAACATGCTTATGTAGTTACTTCTTGATTTTTTTTCAGTTTTAGATATGATTTATTTAAATAGAAAGTGAGGATTTAATTTTTACACTTCCGCCCCCACACACAACTCCCCTTTCCCCCATTTTCCCAATACAGCTATATCCTAATTTTGGGTCAGTAGAATGCTAATAATAATAATAATAATAATAATAATAATAATAATAATAATAAATATTATTTATAGCTGAGCCATGTGGTCTAGTTTTCCAGATATCTATCAGAAATTCAATCCCCTCAGTTGATCGATCTGCCTAATTTTTTTCTTGGCGACATCTGTCCTGCAGCCCCTCATTCCCCTTTTACACCTTAAATTGCTTACTATAAACTGTGACACAGCTATCATCCTGGGATACCTTTCACTTCTCTCCCCTACTCCTGTACTGGAGTTTCAGGTTTCTTCTCTCTTGTATTAGTTCCTTATTTTATTGGAGCCTATTCTCCAATGGCTTCCTGTGAAAGCACACTTGGGAGATAACTTTTTTTTGAGACTTCATATACCTGAAAATGTCTTTTACCTTAACAGGATTGATAGTTTGGCTAGGTACAGAATTCTAGGTTTGCAATCATCTTTCCTCAGAATTTTGAAGGTACTGCTTTACTGTCTTCTAGTTTTCAATGATGTTGTTAAGAAGTCTGAGGTCTTTCTGATTCCCTGTTATTTCTCTCTGTAAACTGGAAAATTCTTTGCTTTGGCTTCTGTGTTCTGAAATTTCAAGATTATTTGTTTTATATATGAGTTTAATTCATTATATTAAATACATATGGGGCCTTTCCACCTAGAAATTTAATTTCTTCAATTCTGGCAATATTTCTAGAGTTATTTTTTGAAAAATTTTTTCCCATCTAGTTTTCTCTTTATAAAACTAATGTTTTTGGATGTTGGATCAACCTCCTAAATAAATTTTTGAATTGTGTTATTTTCTTTCTCTTATTTTTGTATCTTTGTCATTAGTTCTACTATCCAGGAGGTTTTTTTCACCTTTACTTTCCAACCCCTCTACTAAGTTTTTCATTTCAATACTATATTTTTAATTTTTAAGAGCCTTTTTTTATTCTCTGAATGTTCCTTTTTATGGTCTTTTGTACTTGCTTCAAGGATGAAATAGCTAATCTTATCTATCCAACAACTAACAATATTAATTTGTTCTTTTTAAGATTTTTTTCTGTTCTGCTCCTGCTTCTTCCAAGGTCATTTTTTCTCTTTTTTGCTTTGGTTTCTATCTGTCATGTCAAAGGTTGGTGTGACCTTCAGTTCTCTATTTATGTACCAATATTCAAAGGTCTTTCTCTTGAGCTAGTTCATTACTCCAGAGAGGACTCCACCAATCATCAAAGGATGGAGGAAGAGGAGGTCATCATCCTGGTTTCCAGAACTTAGAAAAGTGAGGGAAAGGAGTGAGGCTGACCGGAGATCTCTCTTGTCCTGTTAAGCCCCTGCCCTCAGCTGTGTTACATCTGCTGGCCAAGAGTTCCTTTTGTTTAACCTCTCTAGAAAGTCAGTATCTTCAGCCTGGAATGGAGGAGGGACTGTCATCTTGTTCAAGATGGGGAAGGGGAACTGAGAATCTGTTTATCAACTTTATTTTAATTGTAGTAAAATACACTTAACATAAAATGTATCATCTTAACCATCTTTAAGCTTATAGTTCAGTAGTGTCAAGTACATTCACGCTGTTGTGCAACCAATCTCTGGAACTCTTCGTCTTGCAAAACTGAAACTCTATTTCCATTCTCCCTCCCTTAGCCCCTTGAAACTACCATTCTACTTTCCATCCCTATTTGACTACTCTAGGTACCTCATATCAGTAGAATCATAAAGTATTTGTTTTTTTTGTGATCAGCTTACTTCACTTAGCATAATGTCCTCAAGGTTTGTCCATGTTGTAGCAGGTGTTGGAATTTCCATCCTTTTTAAGGCTAAATAATATTCAGTTGTTTGTATGCAAAACATTTTGTTTACCCATTATCCGTCAATGAATTTGGTTGCTTCACCTTTTGGCTATTGTGAATAATGATGCTATGAACATGGGTGTCCAAATTTTTTATAAACTTTTATCTGATCTCTTTGTTCATCCCCATCTGCACTCCCACTTTCAGGGATACCTGGTATGTCTAATATTTTAGTTTTTCTGGGGTTCTCTGAGGTCAATCAGCTTTCTACTGGGCCCCCCTATTGCTGGCTTAGGTCTTTTTTGGTCTTCTGTATATCATCAGTAACCATTATCCATCTGCTTTTCAACTTCGAAACATTTTATTATTTTCTCCTTTCTGCCTTCTTTGCCCATAAGTGTTTACAACTTAAAATAAAATATATCACTATCATTTTAGTTTGGGATTTCAGGAGAGAGAAGAAGAAAATGCAAGTGTACCACCATATTTACTCAAATTCTCTAAATTATGTTACTTCTGAGTGATATGATTCCTGCTTTTTCTCCTTTGTGGGTAAGTAGATTTCAATTTTTTTAAATAGTATTTCTTCAGTGTAAAAATATATGTGATTATGAAAAAGAGCTTGGCAGTTCCTCAAAAAGTTAAACATAGAACTACCATATTATCCATCAATTCTACTCCCAGGCATATACCCAAGAGAATTATAAACATGTCTACACACACACACACACACACACACACACACACACAC
>NW_011888974.1:3498890-3637237 GCF_000151845.1 Pteropus vampyrus | reverse complement strand
ACTTAAACTCCAACATATATATTCTAGAGATACAGTAAACTCATCACGCCCAAATCGTGTGCCTATCCCTTCCCTAAACTTACTGCTCCCCTGGTGTCATCATTCCACCAAAGGCCTGGACAACATTCTCTGTTCCCACCTGTGCTTTCCCCCCAAACCACTCAGACACTAAGTCCTGTAATAAGGGGCAGAGAACCAGGGGGAAACACCCAGCCAGGGCATGAGGGGTTTGGGATCCACCTATGTATACTGAATATTGTCTATGGACTGAATAAATGATGTCTCATATGCATAGTTTCAAATTTATATAAATAACATGTTAATAACATGTTAATAACATATCTCTAAATTCAGAGCAATCTTTTGTAATGCATATTTCTTCCATCAACAGGCAGCACAACTATCTTCACAGGGATCAATGAAATATTTTGGTGTTAAAGAGGGACCCCTAAAATTAGGGCCACAGATATACTTGTACATATGCAAAAAGTAAATAAATTATGGAATATCCATAGAATGGAATATGAGACAGCCATGAAAAGAAATGAAGATGCTCTTTAGGAACTACTGTGGAACAATTGCCAACATATATTGTTGACTGAAAAAAGCAAGTTGAAAAAGCAGTGCTTACAAATTATATATATGCCCATAAGGGTATTGGAGACTCTAGTACACCTGGTTTCCCCCAGAGCAAGAGCCGGGGATCACGCAGTTTGGAAATTAGGGCTAGAAAGAGAGATTTTTCACAATATACCCTTAGCATCTTTTCAATTTTAAACCATGTGACAGCATTGCCTTTTTTCAAAACCAAATTAAATTGAAATTTTAAGAAGGGAGAGGCCTCCAAATAGGTTGGAATCTATGGATTTAGATTCTGTCTTCTTAACTTCACTCACATCCATCCAATCTTCTCATAAAGTCCTTGAGTAGCTCCCACTGCTCTTTGCATCAATTTCAAATTCATCAACATGGTATTCATGGCCCTTTTGATCTGGCCCCCTTCAGCTTTCTCTCTGTCTTCTTTTCCAAACCCTCTGGTTCAGGGCTACAGACCCACTTCCAATTCCCTGATGGGGCCAGGTTTCTCATGCCTTCATCCACTGCTCATGTTCCTCTACTTGGAGCCCCCTTTCTCCCCTAACTTCTCTGGCTCATTTCCACCCACGTTCCAGGATTCAACTCATGTGTTACCTCTTGTAGGAAGTACTTCCTGCCCCTCCTCCAAGGTGAGTTAGACAACCCTTCTCATTCAGTCAGTCTTCTGTAAATATTTATTGTCACCACTTCTGGCCAGGACTTCTATGAGGTGCTGTAGGTACAGAAATTAAAAACAGCTCTTGCTCTTAAGAAAATAGCCAATTAGTGGAAAGGTACCCATTAGGATTAAATCAACGCTTCCTCACCAAGTTCTAAGCCTTCGGACTGGGAAGTCAACTTGAATGTGGAATTTCAATCTTGAAACTAACTGAACAGGTTCTACCTTCCTCCCTTGTCCTCCTAGGACACTGCGCACATACCAGCCAAAGTATCACATTGTAATTAAGAACTCAATTGTCTCATTTATCTCCTCTACCAGCCTGTGTGCTCCAGGAGTGGAAAATAAAATGGGAAGAGAGAGAGAGAGAGAGAGAGAGAGAGAGAGAGAGAGAGAGAGAGAGAGATTACATGAAGGTGGTGGAATCATAATCAGGCCTTGAAGAATAAAGATAATTTCAACCCTTGTTGTAGATGTGGAGGCAGAAGGACATTTCAGCTTGAAGAAAGAGGGTGAGCAAAGGATGTGGCTGTAATGAAGGATGTGTGTGTGCTTGTGCAAGGTGGAGGAGGGGGGCTGTGGGAGAGCTATGGGAGATAAACTGGATTCAGATTCTTTGAAGGAATTTGAGAAATAAACTGACACAATTTGATTTGGGTTTTAGGAAGGAAACTATGGTGGTGGTTTATAAAATTGCTTGAATGGGGGCGGGGTGTCTTTAGTCCATTCTCACTGCTATAACAGAATAGCATAGACTGAGGGATTTATAAACAATAGAAATTTGTTTCTCACAGTTCTGGAGGCTGAGAAGTCCAAGATCAAGGTGCTGGAAGATATGATGTCTAGAGAGGGCTTGCTTCCTGGTTCATACAAAGCCATTTTCTTGCTGTGTCCTCCTGTGGCAGAAAGGGCGAGTGAGCTCTCTGGGGTCTCTTTTATAAGGGCTCTATCACATTCATTAGGGCTCTGCCAAAAGGTCCCATCTCCCAAAGGTCCCACCTCCAAGTATAATCATACTAGGGGTTAGGATTTCAATTTATGAATTTTTAGGGGGGACACAAAATTTAGTCCATAGTAGGGGGAGAGATAGGTAACAGGGATATCTGATAGGAATCAGAAGGACTTGGTAACTAATTGAACATGGAGAGTGAGGGAGAGTCTTACTGGATCTTTCTCTTTCAAATCTCCATGTGCATCAATCTGCTATTGATTTTAGCACCACTGCCTTAGCTCAGCCTTCCCTATCTTGGCCTCCTGTCTAGGGCATGCTGTATATCTTCATGATGCCTTCCAGTTATACTGCTCCCAACTGCTAGAGAAAAATGGCCTCGTCTTTTTTTTTTTTTGATAACAGCTTTTATTGAGATATAATTAACATACTATATAATTCACACACTTAAAGTATACATTTCGATGGTTTTTAGTGTATTCATAGAATTGTGCAACCAACACCACGATCGGTTTTAGAACATTTTTATAATTCCAAAAAGAAACCCCATAACCTTTAGCTGTCACTCTTCAATGTCCCCGTCCCCTTCCAGCCCTAGACAATCACTAATTTACTTTCTGTTTCTATAGATTTGTCTATTCTGACATTTCATATAAATGAAATCATACAATATGTGGTCTTTTTTGTGTCTGGCTTCTTTCACTTAGCAGAATGTTTTCAAGGGTCATTCATATTGTAGTATGCATCAGTACTCTGTTCTTTTTTATTGTCAAATAATATATTACATGGATGTACCACATTTTGTTTATCCATTCATCAGTTGATGGACATTTGGACACTTTTTTGACTGTTATACAAAATCCTACTATGAACATTCATGTACAAGTTTTTGTGTGGACATATGTTTTCAGTTCTCATGGGTATGTACCTAGAAGTGGAATTGCTGAGTCCTGAGTAACTGCCAGACAATTTTCCAAAGTAGCCACACCATTTTACAATCCTGCCAGCAGTGTATGAGGGTTCCAATTTCTCTTCATTCTCACCAATATTTCTTATTATCTATCTTTTTTATTATAGCCATCCTACTGGATATGAAGGAGTATCTCATTGATCTGCATTTCCCTAATGACTAACGATGTTGAGCTTTTCATGTGCTTATTGGTCATTTGTATATCTTCTTTAGAGAAATGTCTATTCAGATCCTTTGCCCATTTTTAATTGGGTCATTTGTCTAATATCGAGTTGTAATAGTTCTTTATATATTCTAGATATATGATTTGCCAAAATATTCTCCCATTCTGTGCTGTCTTTTCTTTTTTGATGATGCCCTTTGAAACACAAAAGGTTTTAATTTTAATGAAGTCCAATTTATTTATTTTTTCTTTGGTTGCTTATGTTTTTGGTGTCATATCTAAAAAAAATCTTTTCCAAATATCAGGTCACAAATATTTATGCCTATATTTTCTTCTAAGTGTTTTATAGGTTTAGCTCTTACATTAGGTTTTTGGTCTATTTTGAATTAATTTTTGTATATGGTATGAATTCGGAGTCCAACTTAATTCTTTTGCATGTGGCTTCCAGTTGTCCTATTAAAGTTTGTTGAAAAGACTATTTTTTCTCTATTTAATTTTCTTGGCAATCTTGTCAAAAATCAGTTTGCCATAAGTATAAGGGTTTATTTTTGGACTTTCAATTCTATTTCACTGATCTATGTCTACCCTTATGAGAGTACCACACTGTATTGCTTACTGTAGCTTTGTCACAAATTTTGAAATCAGAAAGTGTGAGTCCTCCAACTTCATTCTTTTCTAAGATAGTTTTGTTCTTCTGAGTCTCTAGAATTTCCATATGAATTTTAGGATCAGGTTGTTAATTTCTGCAATGAAGCCACCTAGGATTTTGATAAGAATTGCATTGACTCTGTAGACCAATTTGGGAAATATTGTCATCTTAACAATATTAAGTTTTCCAATCCATGAATAGAGGATGTATTTCTACTTATTTCATTCTTTTAAAATTTATCTCAACAATGCTTTGTAGTTTTCAGAGTATACGCTTTGCACTTCTTTTGTTAAATTTATTCCTAAGTACTTTATTCTTATTGATGATATTGTAAATTGAGTTGTTTTCTTAATTTCACTTTCAGACTATTCATTGCTAGCATATATTAATACAATTGATTTTTATCTATTGGTCCTGTATCTTGCAACTTTGCTAAATTCACTTATTAGTTCTAATAGTTTTTAATGGATTTCTAAAGATTGTCTGTATACAAGATCATGTCATCTGTTAATAGAAATAGTTTTACTTCTCCCTTTCCAGTCTAGATGCCTTTCATTCAATTTTCTCACCTAACTGCCCTGGATGGACTTCCAGTATGATTTTTAATAGAGGTAATAAGAGAGGACATCCTTGTCTTGTTCCTTATCTTAAGGGGAAAGCATTCAGTCTTTCACTATTATGTGTGATCTTAGCTGTAGGTTTTTTGTAGACTCCCTTTATTGGATTGGGGAAGTTCCCTTGAACCTTAGTTTGTTTAGTGTTTTTACCATGAAGGGGTGTCGGATTTTATCAAAAGCTTTTTTTTGCATATATTGAGATGGTCATAGGATTTTTGGGTTTTAGCCTACTGATACGGTGTATTTTTGGATGTTAAACTGATCTAGCACTCCACAGATAAACCCCATTTAGCTATGGTATATAATCCTTTTTATAGGTTTCTGGACTTAGTTGGCTCATATTTTGTTGATTTTTGCATCATATTCATATTGGCCTATAGTTTTCTTTTCTTTGATGTCTTTGTCTGATTTTGGTATCAGGGTAATACTGGCCTCATAGAATGCATTGGAAAGTGTTCCCTCTTATTTTATTATTTATTTTTGGAAGAGTCTGTAAAGAATTGGTTAATTCTTCTTTAAATGTTGGTAGAATTCACCAGTGAAGACATATGGGTCTGGGGTTTTCTTTGTGTGGAGTTTGTTTTGCTTTGTTTTGTAATTCCATCTCTTGCTACAGGTCTATTCAGATTTTGTATTTTTTTCTTGACTCAATTTTCCTAGTTTATGTGTTTCTAGGAATTTGTCTATTTCATATAAATTACCTAATTTATTGGCAAATAACTGTTCATAGTATTCCCTTATAATCCTTTTTATTTCTGTAAGGTCAGCAGTAATGCCCCTCTTTTTTCCCTTTTTTTTTTTCTTGCTCCGTCTAGCTAAAGGTTCGTCAATTTTGATGATCTGTTCAGACAGGCAGATTTTGGTTTCAAAGGTTTTTTCTATTGTCTTCTTATTCTCTATTTCATTAATTACTGCCATAATCTTCATATTTCCTTCCTTCTTCTTGTTTTAGGTTTAGTTTTCTCTTCTTTCACCATCTTCTTTTAAGGTGGAGGGTTGGTTATTGATTTCAGATCTCCCTCCTTGTTTTATTGTAGGCATTTACAACTAGAAGTTTCCTTCTAAGTACTGCTTTATCTGAATCTCATAAATTGTGGTATGTTGTTCATGTTCATTCACCTCAAAGTATTTTCTAATTTCACTTGAGTTCTTCTTTGACCCAGGGTTATTTAGGACTATTGTTTAATTTCCACATATTTGTGAAATGTCTAAATTCTCTCTATTATTGATTTCTAGTTTTATTTTATTACAATTGAATAACATGCTTTGCATGATTTCAATCTTTTTAAATTTATTGAGATTTGCTTTATGGCCTGACATATAGTCTATTCTGAAGAAAGTTCAAGTGCATGTGAGAAAAATATGTATTTGCAGTTGGTGGGTAGAATATTCTATAGGTGTCTATTAGGTCTAGTTAGTTTATACTGTTGTTCAAATCTTTCCTTGTTGATCTTCTGCCTAATTGTTCTCTCTATATTTTTGTCCTATAAAATCATTTTATTTTCGGTTACATAAACATCTTTCTCAGGCAATGTTACTAGAACCACCTGATTATGAGATTTTATAGTTGGGGCAAATACATTTTTTAAAGACATCTTTATTACACAGTTATAATATAAACATAATTTATAAGCTATAGTTTTCAGAAAGCAGTTAGCTAGACTAATCCTGCTGAAGAAACTTTTCTATTTAAGTCTGTAATACGTAATGAAAAGATATGATTTAAAAATCTTCTGATCAAAAAGCTTGAGATCATCAAAGGAATGTTTACTGTCTTCCACAGAGAACCACTAGCATTTTTTTTTATAATCTCTTTTGGTTTCATCCGGGACATCTTGGCAGAGAGAGATAGCATACAATTTTTGATAGCATGCTTTGATATCACTCATGTTGATTTCAGAACAAGAAACCATAATCGTGATCAATGTCATCTGATGCATTCCAGCACCTTTCGTGGCCTGATGAAGCTTCTCAGCAAAGAACATAGGTTTGTTTGTGGCATACTTCATGATCATTGTGAAGCATTTCTCGATCTCACCTTTTATCTCCAGTTCCAGAACTTCATTCTTATCATGCTGACTGTACTTGGTGTACTTCTGAAACACTCTGTGAAGATGGGAGTAGCTTCTGATAGTAAGAATGGTATTGAACACATTCACATCTGTCCCTTTTCCCCCTTCTCCTGCCTCATATGGTGCTCTGGCATCTGAATCAGCCAAGTTTTCATTTATGCCAAGATCCTCAGATCAGTCACCCTTAGCAAGAAAAGCAAAGCCTTCTGATAATCTCCAGATGTGTCTGAGGTGATATCTTTAGCCAGACCTCTCTTCAGTTCTTCTCTGTAGACTCCATTAATATCTCTGATTTCTCTGTTAGTTCTTGATGCCAAAATTTCGTTCAGAGTGTTTTTATCAGTTCCAACGCCCTTATGACAGAACAAAGTTTATCGCCATCCAACTCAGCTGGAGTTTTTAATAGTGTCAAAACAACTTCCTCGAGGTGACTTATAAGGGCTTTCTTCAGAGCTTCATCCAGGGGCTTTCCTTTTTCCTGGAGATATGCTGCTTTGATCTGTTGATGCAGTGCAGTTTTTCTCTTAGTTAGAATGTCAATAATGGTTGCTTCATCCACACTTTTAACTGTTACTGGTTTATGCAAGGCAGCAACATCAGAAGATGGATTGAAGCTAGGATAGAGACTCACTGCTGACCTGGGACTACCTTTGGATCTTTTCACGGTTTTAATGTATTCCTGCTCTTCATTTTCAATAAACCAGGCTTGCTTGAGGAATTCTGATGTCATTGCCATTTTTAAAGAAGTTTCTTTTTTCCACCCTCTTTCAAAGAACTAAAGAGTCTTCTCTGATCGTTTCACACTCTGTTCTCTCCATTATTGAAAGCAGAGTATTAAAGTCTCCTACTATTTTATTGAACTGTGTATTTTTCCCTTTGATTCTGTCAGTTTTTATTTCATGTATTTGGGGGCTCTATTATTAGCTGTATATATGTTTATAATTGTTATATATCCCTGATGGATTAACCCCTTTATCATTATTAAATGTTCCTCTTTATCTCTAATAGCACATTTTGCTCCTTTGTTTTAAAGTCTATTTTGTCTGATATTAGTATGGCTTCTCCATCTTTATTATTGCTATTTTTATGGTAACTTTTTCCGTTCTTTCGCTTACAGCCTTGGACTTCGAGTAATCCTAACTGGACCCTGACCACAGATGATTGGCCTAATAGAGACATTCTGAGTCTGAAGATGATTAGCCAACTGAATGAGATCCCTAGTGCTTAGGGAGGTGACAATGAGAGAGAGAAGGATGTCATGAGAGTGGCTATGAGAAACAGAAGACAGTAACCAGTTCCCCACCTAACCTTAGATTCTGAATAGATTTTCAATTCCAGCCCACTTTTGGTCCTACAGTATGCCCACACCTTTATTCCTTAAACTTTTCATTTAGACTTTGTTTCTTGTAAACAAACATCTAAACTACCATAATAAACATAGAAGTGTATTCCGGAAGTGGAGTTGCAAGCAACAGAATCTCAGAAGAGGCATGAAACCTTCTGTAATAACATAGTGGAGAAGAAGCAGAGATGATCTTTGCATCCTTGAATAGGAAATTAGAAGTCTATGGATTGATAAAACAGTTAATGAAGTCCATTGAAAGTAAAGCTTTGGTGGACTTTATTGTCATTCCTTAGATCTAGTGAGCACATTAGATCACTGGAAGTCATTTCAAAACCACAGATGCTTGGGTTGTATCTCCAGAGACTCAGATTTAATTGTTCTGGGGCAGGGCCAGGGTATTAGGATTTTTCCAAGCTCTCTAGTTGATCCTAAATTACATTACAGTTTGAGAACGCTGCTTGAGAGACATTCTAAGGGAATAAGGAATATAAAGATTGTATGGCTAAATGGACATTTTTTACAACATTAGGTGATTTGCATAAAAAAGGAACAACTTTTAGTCCCAGGATACCTGGGTAGAATTGGATAAAAATATTCAAGGCCACTCACTGGCCTTGCAACAAGAAACATCTTTCACTATTAGCCAGTGGTTGACAACCACTGAAAATTAGATCTCCAAAGTGAATATTGATCATATCTACTTCTCGAGGGACAGGTTTACTGGTGTCTGTTTATTTTTACACATCATAGTTAATATATGTAATATGTATCTTTGTATATTTTCAAATATGCTAACATAAAATTTTTCTGCCACATCTTTTATAATAAAAAAGGATACAGTAAATTGCCAAATTATAGCATTTGCTATGTTCACAACTGTGCTGGGCTTCTATGGTTAAAATTAAGGCCTTGATTATCACAGACTGAAATCCTGACACTTGGAATAGCAGTATCTTGAAGGGATGGAGCTCCCCAGTCCTCTGGGCCCCTCCACATAAGTTCTACTGCATTCCTGATTACCAAGCAAATGTGATGAGCCACCTCATAATGAGGAACATCTGGTCATAGGAGTTTGGAAATACAATGAAACCAAAGATGGTGTGCACAATCAGAGCAGAGAAAAGAGGAATTATGGGCTAAATGAATTGCAGGAATTTCCTAGGGAGTTGTAGGAGTGACTACATGGACTTGAATCCTGTGGGTTCAAAATCAAGGAGGATGAAATAAATAAAGGAGGGTAGACTATTACTTTATTTCCTTCTCCCCCTCCTCCCTCCTTTTATTTTTCTCAATCTCTGTTCCCATCCCTCTCATTTTCCTTCTCTTCCTGCACAGTTTGGCTGATTATACTTCTTTGTCAAGCTGACACTGAAGAGCCTGATAGCTCTTGGCACATTGTGGATGAATGAATATCAAGACTGAAGGAGAAGGGAATAACAGTATGTCACCAACAACCTGCTAACGTCTGCCTCCCGCTGTCCACACTTCAGAAAATTCACCACTGATAAAAGACTAATTAACAAAGCTTCTTTGTTGTGTGTGGTAGGGAGGAGGGCATCAGAAGAGCTGTCCCAGACAGAAACATGGAAGAAGGAGGATGGTTAACCAAAACGAAATTACTGACAAAATTGGGAAAGGAAGAAGCTAAGTGGTTAGAACCAAGAGGAAGCAAGTGTTAAAATCAAAGTGAGTGGACCATCCAGTCTCTGGTCTTTGCTGAAGCCAGGCTAACATTCTGCCTGTGGTTATACTGGTTGTTGAAATACTGAAACGCTTTCCTATCAGTTGTTAAGTTTCTCCCTTGAGTCTCCTGATGCCTCCAACCCCATCTATCTGCCTCCAGGCCACCAGACTTCCCTCTCATCTCTGAAACTAAAGAGTTAACACCCAGCACAGCTGTTGGGCTTCTGGAATCTGACTTAGTGCTAAAGTCAGTGTCTATTCTAACTGGCTGGTGACCATGTGGTAACCAGCTGCTAAATATTTTGAATATCACCCCTCCCTGTGGCCACAAAAAAAGCAAGAGCCGAGTGTGATAATTTCAATGCAAAAATATGGCCTAACACAGTGAGTTGAGGTTTTGGCTTCCGCTTGAAGTGTTGGCAGGAATAGAACAGATGGGCAGGCCTGGGTTCTGTTTGATTGGTACAGCAAAATAATTCCTTAACTTAACAAAGACGTAACTCAAGCCAGCTCACTACATAGTCACAGGCACTCTGGCTGTAACCATCCTTGAGTCATAGACCCAGAGCTCTTTGAAGAGGAGAATGGGAACCTCAGAGAAAGGCTGCTATAACATCATTCAGTTCTCCAAGCTTGTTGGTACCAAAGACTGACGGACTTAAAAATAATGGAGGGTTACCTCAAGGTGAATTAGGTGGATGTGATATATGATGAAACTATTTTTTCCTGTTTCTCTTTACCCACACCATCAGAAGCTATTTGTCTTCAGCTGGTAGGTATAGCAATATATCTTCCCAAGGACCTAGTCCACTTTATCTGTGGTGACCAGTAATCGGGTTTGCCCAGGATGGTCCGTGTCCCAGGAAAACCCTGGGTCCCTGGCAAACAGGGATGGCTGATCATATTTATTTACTCCCCCACTGATGTTACCATAATCTTCTACATTGGTGATATCATGCTGATTTGCCTTAGACATTAAGATGAAGCAAGTATCTTTGATATCTAGTTGAGACATGAATGTAATGGGGTATAAAATAAAACCTGCAGAAATTCAAGGACCTGGCATATCAATGAAGCTTTTAGGAGATGATTGGAATAAAGTATAATAGAATGTCTCCTTCAAAATAAAGGGAAGGGGGAGGAAATAAAGAGCAAGGCTTTTCTTCACTGCAAGAAACAAAATTTCACTCAATGAAACTTAAATAAGGAAAATGGATAGATGAGAAAATAAGCAAGACCAAATTTCCTAGATCTGAGGCTATAGTGGGGTCAAGTCCCATGTAGACTGAAATCCAAGGAAATTCTGAGTCCACAAAAACTCCAGGAATAGGAATTTGTGGATTTTCTTCTGTGCCAGATTGTTCATGTGGCTTAGCCAGTGTCTACCATTCCTGTTGGTTTGTTTCCTTCCGATTCTATATCACCTGAAAAGCCCAAGAAAGAGAAGCTGATTATCTTGTCTTTTTTAAAGTTTATGTTCTATTTTTAATAATGCTTGACATGAACATCATTTAAAGAGTTAAATACTTCCAATGGCTTGTTAGAAAAAACACTTCTCCATTTCCAGCTCCTCAGAAGCAAGCACTTTCAGTTCTTGTAGTTGATTATTTTGGTATTTGGTATTTATTGCCATATTTCCAAATAATATGGTTATATTTTAATTCTTTATTTTTTTCAGTTTTAGCCATTATCTGTTGACCTACCATTGTGCACAATAAGATTTAGCTCTCTTCCACTTCCCATGACTGGTGACCATGTGGTCGCCAAACTCACTCACTCTCTCTCTCTCTTTCTCTCTCTCTCTCAATTACACACACACACACACACACACACACACACACACACACACACACACACACACACACACACTTCCCATGTCATTTTAGTTAGAAAGATATTTAGGGTTATATTTTTATAACTATGTAAATGCTATTCGCAATTAAGCCATATGTTATAATGTTATAATGTTATCACTTTTCCATTTGTTTTCCCTGGAGTTAATAATTGTCATGTCTTTTTATTTGCCTAGTTTTTTAGGTATGTATTCCCAATTGAACTCCTGATGTGTAAATGTCTTCTCATTATGCTCAAATATGTGAAGTAGACTGTTGCGGATGTAAAAGTTTGTTGCTGTGTCTGCTAAGTGAAGGTAAATTACTAGGTCTTCCATCAGTTTCATCTTCTTAAAGAAACCCCTTCTAGAACCTTCTGACCTTCTCTAATCTGGACTGGCTGTTGTCTAGGTCTATAGCTCAGCTGTCATTTTGGAATCTCCTTTCACCAACACCCTAGGGATTCTCTTTATCTTTCTGATGTTTGATATCTTCATTCATGGTTCCCAAGTCTTTCCTTTTTCTGCTTCATCTCTTCAATTTGGTGGTATACTCCACCAATAGTTTCTGAAAAGAGTGCTCAGAAAATGTTCAAAATATGTAGTAGACTACTTATTCCACCCATGTTTGTCTTCTATTTTGCACAGTAATAGAGTTTTTAGTTGGGCATAAAACCATCCAAACTAAAACCTATATTTCTACATTTTCCAGCCTCCCTAGCAGCTATGTGTAGCTGTGTGACCAAACTCTGATCAATGGGATGTAAGCAGAAGTGTTACTCAGCAGCTTCTGAAAAACTTCCTGAACAGATTGCTAGCAAATAAATATTCCTTGTTCTCTCTTCATCATCCCTTCCTCCATCTGGTGTCTAGTACTCAGATGCTACCATCCTGCACCATGAGGATGAGGGCCACACCCTGGGCATGGTAGAGTGGGGGCTGGAATGAATCTGGGTTGCTGAAAGTTTCATAGAACAGAGTCACTCTAGTGACCTGGATTTTTATGTGAGAAAGAAAATTGTAATATTGTTTTGGGTTTTCTGTCACTTGCTTCTGAACCTCGAATTAATGAAATTATCTTTATTCCAGAGTAATTCATAATAGTAGGTTGGCTTTGTATGAAATCGCAGAAATGATTTTTTTTAACAGAATTTTTAATGCATTGTTCCTTTGCCTTCTAGCTTCCAGAGTTGCTATTATGAATTCTAGTTTGGATCATTTATTTGTCCCATTAGAAAATTATAATATTTATAATAGTTTATCTCCACTATTCTAAAGTTCACAAGGATGTGCCTTGGTGAGGTTCTAAGTTTTTCTCAATTGTGCTGGGACACTCAATAGGTCTTTTATATCTAGAAACTCACATCCATCCTTCCATTCTGGAAAATTGTCTTAAATTTTTTAGTGATACTTTTTCCACCATTTTTTCTCTTCTCATATTTATTCATGTTTTTAATTCCTAAGATCTTTCTTGTTCTCTGAATATTCTTCTTTAAGAGCATCTAATTTTTGTTCCATGAAAGTAGTATCTTCTCTTATCTCACTAAGGATATTAATTATGGTGGGGTTCTTTTTTAAAATCTTCTCTCTGTATACTATCTGTTTCTTTCAAGCTGCTTATTTTTTTAAAAAAAAAAATCTATGCCTTTCACACAAGAGGTTTTCCTCAGAAATACTGGTGATCCCTAGCAGGGCACTAGAGTAAGTACTAAAAGCTGATTGGCAGCTCTGCAAGCCTGGGTGGAGCTTTTCTCCTGTGGGGTTCACTGTAGGGTGATCCAGCTGAGCCATTTATATGGAGAAACTCCAAAGTCTGTATTTTTAAGTCCATTCTCTAGGCTAGCCATATTTCAGGAAAATACTTCTAAGCTTCTGCCTGGAGGATAAAGGCCTACTTGGCTACCAGCATTCTGGGAGCTGAAGTGGAGGTGGAGCTGGGCTGGGAGTTTCAACATTTGGTTCACTACCTTTCTTCAAATCCCTGTATTTTCAATGAGGTATCCTCCCCCTCAACTGGGCTTATGTCCCACAGTCCAGAAACCCTCTGTTTTACCTTTTACAGTAATAAATCTCCAATCTTCTTACCAGGTAGAGAAGGAGCACTCACTCACCTGTGGATGTGGAATAGGGAGGGAATCTAGTCTAATGCTTTTTTAAATATTGAGGTGAAATTCACATACGACTAACCATTTTAAAGTACACAATTCAGTGTCATTTCATACATTCATAGTGTTGTACAACTACCACCTCTATCCGGTTCTAAAGCATTTTTATCACCCCTAAAGAAAGCCCCATAGACATTAAGCTATCAATCCTCATTTCTCCTTCCCCCAGCCCCTGGCAACTGCCAATATACTTTCTGTCTCTACAAATTTAACTATTCTGGATATTTCATGTAAATGGAATCATAAACATGACTTTTTGTATCTGAATTCTTTTACTTAGCATAATGTTTTCAAGATTCCTCGACATTGTAGCATATATCAGCACTTCATTCCTTTTTATGGCTGAACAATATTCCATTGTATATATATACCACAATTTCTTCATCCTCTCATTCCACTGATGAACATTTGGGTTGTTTCCACCTTTTGGCTATTGTGAGTAGTGCTGCTATGAACATTTGTGTACCAGTATTTATTTGAGTACCTGTTTTAATTCTTTTGAGTATATACTTAGGAGTGGAACTGCTGAGTCACATGGTAATTCTATATTTCCCTTTTTGTGGAACTAACAGTATTTTCTGTAGCAGATATACCATTTTACATTGCCATCAGCCATTTCTCTATATCTTCACTGACAACTTTCATTTCTATTTTTCCTTTCTTCTTCTTCTTCTTCTTTTTTTTTTTTTGAAAAATTATAGCCATCTTAGTGGATATGAAGTTATTTTGATTTGCATTTCTTAATGACTAACGATGTTGAGAATATTTCATGTGCTTATTGACCATTTGTATATCTTCTTTGGAGAAATGTCTATTGAAGTCCTTTGCCCATCTTTTAATTGGGTAGTTTGTCTTTTTGTTTTGAACCTTTTAAAACTAACTTTAAATTCATCTTCTTATTTTTAGTCTCCACATTAACCCCACTTCTAGAGGTACCTGCTGCCACCAATTCTTAGTGGATCTACTTGAAGTTGTCCCACAGATTATTGGTGTTCTCTTTGTGCATGGGTTTTTTTTCTCAGTCTTTTTTTCTCCCTGTATTTCATCTTCAGTAGTTTCTATTGGTATGTCTTTAAGTTCATCATCTTTTCTTCTACAATATCTAATCTGTTGTTAATTCCATCTACTGTATTTTTCATATCAGACATTTTACTTTTCATTTGTAGAAAGAACTTAGATTTGGGTCTTTTAATATCCTCTTTATCTCCCTATGTCATGCTCATGCTCTCCTCTACCTTCTTCAACATATGAAGTATATTTTTAAATAGCTGTTTAAATATCCTTGTTGACTAATTCTATCACTTGTGTCATTTCTGGATCTCTTTCTATGGTTTGATTTTCTCATCTTGCCATGGATTGTATTTTCCTGATTCTTTGCATCTCTAATATTTTTTGTTGAATGCCAGGCATTGTGAATATTATATTTAGGTTCTAGGTTTTTTTGTATTCCTTTAAATATTTTTTACCTTTCTGTTGGGATGCAGCTAAGCTGTTTGGAAATAGTTTGTGATTTTTTTCAAGGCTTGTTTTTAAGTTTTGTCAGTGGGGATGAAAGCATCCTTTAGCTTAGGGCTAATTTGGCTATTCTACTTAGGCAATACCTTTTGGAGTTCTCTCAATGGATTGTGTATTATGAGGTTTCTCCATTTGGCTGTTAGTAATGTGAACTATTCTTAGACTTACGAAATCTCCAGAAATTGATTCACCTGTTCCTTTCTGGTAGTTCATTATCTGGCATTGAGTAGTTTCGTCATACACATGGATGGTAAGTACTTAGCTGAAGACTTGAGATGAACCCTCTGAAGACTTCAGGAGCCCTTTCTCTCTCTCTGTACACCTTTCTTACCAATACTCTTCCCTGTAAACTTGAGCTCTCAGCCTCCTTGAATTTTTAGCTCTGTCTTCTTAACTCAGTGAACCCAGTGGGCTCTTTGTGGGTTCCCCCTCCTTGTGCTGCAGACTGCAAACTCTCTCCAGGAAGTAAGCTAGAGCAATGGCAGGGCTTATCTCATTCTTCTCCCTTTTCTCAAGGATTACTGTCCTGGGCTAACCATTGTTCAATGTCCAAAAACAATTGTTTTATATACTTTCTTCATTTTTAAGTCATTTAAAATGGGAGAGTGAATGAAGTCCTTATTATTCCATCAGAGGCACAGCTTAAGTTTCCTTGCTTGTCTTTTCACATCACACAACTTAAAGGCCACAGGCCATGGTATGATTTGCCTGTCTTAGAATCCTGGGTCTTCCCACCCTCCAATCAGTTGTGGCCTTTAATACAAAATTTTACTGCTACAATGGACTGCCCACTCAGTGGGGGTCATAAGAAGATGGGTTGATTTCTTTAGAAGAATCTGTGAAAGGGCCCATGGCCAAAACACATAGAGCATGCCTGCTTAGGAGGTCTTCTTTGACTCATTTCCTGGTTGGCCTAAAAATATTTCCACTTGAGTAAGGAGAAGGAGAAGAAAAAGGAAGCTTTGAAACCAGTGTAGGCTGAAGAGCAAGATGCCCTATGTTCTTGCCAACCCAGCAGTGCTGGAGGTGTCTAGTCCACCTTTGGCATGCCCAACAGAGTCACAGTGTGGATTCCTAGAATTTAGAAGCAAGATTAAATTTCAGTAGATAACTATTCTCCTTTTGGGAAACATCTCCTAGATTGCTCCTGGAGTCTGGATAAAAAGTTACCATGAAACCCAAACTAAGCATTGTTTAATCCATCTCATCTCAAAATTGGGCAATCCAGAAACTTTCCATTATTAAATCTGAAGGCCTAAGAAAGTTACTTGGGTACATTGTTTACATCTTTATACACTTCTCCCTTTCTCTGTCACATATGCTTTCACTTTCCCCATCGCTACTTATCCTCAACATGAGCCCATGGCTGCATGGGAGAGCATCCTCTATGATTAAACAAGGGGAAAAAGAACTCTAGCGAGATTTACAGATGGTTCTGTGTGGTATGCTGTTACTATCCAGAAGTAGACTAGCTCATCATTATTTTATTAAAAGCCCATGGAAAGTTCCATTTTGAAGATGATAGCATAAAAGGCAACATTTCCCCTTTACCTTCTTGCAACTATCCAAGAGCAAAGGGGAGAATAAGAAACAAAAATACAAATTCCAATTTCAGAAAAACAATTAAATAGCTAAAGCTTCAAACCACAGTTTAAATGGAAGGGCTGCCTAAAGTAGTGGAATTCTAGCAGAGGTATATGTGGAAGGAAGGGTAGCAAGGTCACTGTTATTACATATCTCAAAAAGAGCATACATTTCTCAATACATTTCTCAAGCGTGAGAGGCAAACCATGAAGCACAAAAGCCATTTTGGGGTCTGTCTCAGGTGTTTGAAATGAGAGAACTGAGTAGGCATAGAGGTAGGCAGAAGCTTCCTAGATCTAGTTTAACTGTAAGAAGCACAAAAAGTGGGGTAATCGACAATCAGACAGGCAAGTCATTGCATGAGGAAGTGTAAAAGAGGGACTTTACATTATAAAAAACTCTATAAGTAAGAAGTTGGATGACCTCAATAGGATAATTAATAAGGTAGGTCTGGTATTATCAAATACACCTTAGTTTCAGGTACCCAGAGGAACTTCACGAAAGTTGGCTATATATTAGGTTACAAAGAAAGCCTTGTTAAGTTTGAAAAAGTAGAAATAATACATATGCCATTCTCTGATCACTATGTAATACAACTAGACATTAATATTAAAAATAAGGAGTAAAATGTCCCTATCACCTGAAAATTTTTATTGTTCATTTTCTAAAAGAAACTCTTGAGTCAATAAAAAATACAAACTAAGATACAGAATATTTAGAAAATAATAACAAACACCATAACATCAGAAGCTATGAGCTATAGCTAAGAGTAATATAAAATGTTTTTGGCTTTAATAAAAATTTAAAATAAAATAAGTAGGCCTCTAACTCAATAAATTAGAAAAAAATAACAAAACAAACCTATGAGAGGCAGAAGAAATAAGTGAATAGATATAATCAGAAATTAAGTTAGAAAGCAAACAAACAAACAAACAAATACAGTAAAACTGATAAATAAATGAGAGTAAATGGATTTTTCTTTAATATGATAAAACATATTTATGTTAGCCCAAAAGTCAATATCAAAATTTATGGGGAAATAAAGATACATTTCCATTACAGTAAGAGATTTTAAGATGTTTAATTTAAGATGTTAACTGGTGTATGTGCCACTGTGGAGCCATGCCTCTCCATTGCCTGCTGGACTGTGTGCTACCTTCTCACTCTGCGGCCTGCAATAAGCATGCCCCACCCCACCCCAAACATTCTGTCTATGGCTCACGTGCCAGCTCTCAGCTTTCCCACAGTATATCAAAAAACCAGGTAATACTTTTTTAAGACCCCCTTTAAAAGCTTTATGTGCCTTGCTCTAGTCCATACTAATTAGAACTCCAATTAGCAAATGAGAAGGACCAGGCAGACATACACAGTCAGTGAAACTACAGTTTTCTGGTAGTGTTTCTTCTGATACTTCTTTATAGAATAAGAAAAGATATCCATTATCAATTAATTACTTCTAGATGTTTAAGAATTTAAATAGGTAAGAGAAAGTGATTAGAGATAGAAAAAAACAAAGAAGTTAAAACTGTCATTATTTGAAAATAATGTGACCACTACCTGGAAAAATGAAAATCAGCTGAAAAAAGGTATTATAAACAGTATGTGAGGACATGGTTCCGTAGTGTAGCGGTTAGCACATCTGCTTTACACGCAGAAGGTTCTGGGTTCACACTCCAGTGGAGCCACGGTCTGAGGTCTATGGCCATGCCACCCTGAACAAGCCTGATGTCTGATCTTGGAAGCTAAGCAGGGTCAGGCCTGGTTAATACTTGGATGGGAGACCACCTAGGAAGACCAGGTGCTGTAGGCATAAACTATAATAATAATAATAATAATAATAACAACAACAACATGTGAACTTAGGAGGAGGCTGGATACAGCCCTAAGGCCATAATAGAGCACCTAGCTTCTTGGGAACCTGTCAGGAATCTAGTGGCAAATTTAACTCTATCAGGACTCATAGAGGGTGTGGTGATTTATATGCTGTGGAAAAAACATTTATTCTATATTTGGATTTTCTTTCCCAGGAGGTCATGCCTCTGACTATTTCACCATCCCTGGAATTACTGACTTTGTATAATACAGCGTGGTCCAGACGAAATTGTCTTCAACCAAGAAATTCATTTCCCAGTGAAAGAAATAAGACAGTTGGCAAGCCATAGGCCATTATCATATTTCCCATCCACCAGAAGCAGCTGGTCTTATAGAACAATGAAATGTTCTGAACAATGAAATGTTCTGGATACTCCTAGCAGTATCCAGGAGACTGCACCTGTGAGACCAGGATGGTTTCTTGCAGAAAGTGATATGTGATCTCAAACAGTGACTGAAATGCAGTGTTAATTCTCCCTCAGCCAATATAGAGATCCAGAAACTAAGGGTTGGGGAGGGGTGGATGGTGGCAGCTCTTACTTTTCTCTCTAAAAATATTTGCTTCCCATCCCCCAAGTCATTTGTGTTCTGTTGACTTAACTGCCCAAGGGTGAGGTGTTTTCACCAGGGAACGAATAAGGGTTCCACCAGGCCATTTGGGATTCCTTCTGCCACTAGGACAATGGCAGAAAAGGGTGTTCCTGTGATAGCTATGCTCCCTCTGATTATGAAGGGGAAATATGGTTGTTACTCCCAGATAGGGCCTGGGAGGGGCAGAGGTGGGTGCCTCCTTGCACCGCCACACCCAGTGGCACAAATTAACAGAAAACTGTCACAATCCATATTAACATTCTAATTTTCTTCGTTCACTATTGTATACATCAGGGGTAGCTAAGTCTACCAATTTGCTCAAGGTTTCAGGATGGTAGGAAATAGCCCTTGGCTAATGTGAAACTACAGAAAGAATGGGTAACACTTAGAAACTGAACTCTGAAACTTAGAAGGAACGTTTAAAGTGGTCTGAGATGTCACATCTGCATATCTGGATGTGATTTGGTGTTGCCTCCTTTTAGGGACGTTAAAGTGCATTTGTGGCTTTGATAACTGGAGAGGTAGAAAAAAGTACACACTGGGTTGCCCAGGGCTTAGTTCTGGGCCCTCTTTTCTGTCTACATGCTGTACTTAAGCAACCTCATCTAGTCCCATGGCTTTAAATAACTCCTCTATACTGATAACTCCTAAACCTCTTACAAATCCAGGCTATATATCAACCTGCCTATTTGATCAACTCCTCAGAGGCTTCCCAAGTGTCTCAAATTAACATGTCCAAAGTAAAACTACTAGTATGTGGCTATCGGCATCTCTTAACCTGCTTCTGTTACAGTCTGCCCTTTTCCAATAAATGGCATCATAAGCCACCCAGTTGCTCAAAACAAAAATCCAGAGCCGCCTTGTCCAATATGGTAGACACTGTCTATGTGTGGCTATTTAAATTTAAATTTTACTTAATTAAAATTAAATAAAATAAAAATTTTGTGTTCTGTTTTACTAGTCTTGTTTAAGTACTCAATAGAAACATGTAGCTAGTAGCTACCATATTAGACAGTCAGATACAGAACATTTCCATCATCGCAGAGAGTTCTATTGGACGGCACTTCTCTAGAGAGGTTGCCGCTGATCCCTCTTTCTCTCACTTCCCAGTTGTATCCATTAACAAGTCCTATGGATTTTACTTCCAAAACATTCCCTGAGTCAATCCATTTCTCTCCAACTCACTCCTACCACCCTGGTCTATGCCACTATCACCTTTCACCTGGACTGCTGAACTCACTTCTTAATTGCCCTAGTTCCAATCTTACCCACCTATAACCATTTCCATTATAGTGGACAGAATGATTTTTTTCAAAACCGAAAATCAGATCATGTCTTGTCCCTGCCACAATCTCTCCAATGGCTTCTGTGGCTGAGATTGGTTTTATATTAATATCCTTTCTCTCCTTCTACCTCAATAATAGGACCTCTAAAGTTTTGATGAGCACGTGGAGGCCCAAAATAAAGAATACATTTTCCAGAGTCCCTCCTTGTACTCAGGTGTGGTTTGTGACTGAGTTCTGACTAATGAGGTTCTGTGTTGTTTCTTGGCATGTCCTTAAAAAGGGCAAGCTCTTCCTGTTGCTTTAAAAGAGATGATGGCTGAAGCTAGAATAGACTATGAGGTAAACCTGGGAGTGGAAATAATGTATTATGGAGCAATAAGATAGAAGAAGCCTGGGTCCCTTACACAGTAGAGCAACCCACCAGCCATGGAATGCCTGTCTAGACTTTTACATGAGAGAAATAAACTTCATCTTGTTTAAGCCCCAATTATTTTGGTTTTCTGTCATAGTGGGACCTAATTCTAAGTAATACAGCTTCCCATCACACTTAGAAGAAAATTCAAACTCCTTACCAAAGTCCGGAAAGTTCTACATTATGTGGTCCCACTCCAGTATAATCTTTCCACTTTGCCCTCACTCACCGCGCTCCAGTCACTCTAGCTTTCTTTTTTGCTGCCTCAACACACCAAGCTTCTTCATGCTTTAGGGCTTTTGCACTTGTTTTTCCCTCTTCCTGGCTTGCTTCTCCTCGGACCTCCTCATGGCTGACTTGTTTTTGACAATCAGGTCTCAGCTTAAATATCTCTGCTTTAGAGGTAGTTCCCCTGAAAAAAAAAAAAAAAACAACCCAAAAGTATACTCACTCTCTTTTACAATTCCTTATTTTAATTCTCTTCTTAGAACTTATCACTAATTGATGATTCTTTAAGTGGTTTATTGTCTGCCTCCCCTTACTAGAATGTAAGCTCCATGAAGATAGGAATTTTGATTGGTTGTCTAGAACAATGCCTGAAACCTAATAGACAGGGAGTGTTTGTCAAATGAATGGTCAAATAATATTTCGTGGATAGTGTGGTGATTGAAAACAGGGTTCTTAAAGTCAGACAACGCAGATCAGAATCCTAGCAGCGCCACGTACCAGTTGTGTGACCTACCGCAAATTATATAATCTAAGACTCTCTGTAAAAGGAGATTTCCTATGGCACTGGGTAGGAGTAAGTAAAATAGCATTTATAAAGCGCGCCCTCTCCTTTTTACCTTCCTCTCAGAGCTCCCTCTTTCCTCCTCCCCTCGGCCTCTCACATGGCCCCTTCTCTTCTGCTTTGCATGCCTCTGCAAACCGTCTTTGTGACTAGGTCTTTGAAATTTGGCGGGAATTAACGTCATCAATAGAGAGGACGAGAGTTGCGCTTGCGCGGGACACCACTATTTCTCGCGCGCTATCTTTGCAGCCTCCACAGCCAATCAGAGTTAGCGTCAGAGCCCGATTTCCGAGGATTCACCAATCTAGTCTGTGAGGCGGGCCGCCATGGAGGCGGTGGCGAGAGGGGGCGGGGACAAGGAGAGGGCACTCACAGTTCTCGCGGCCAGGGTCTCTGAGGGCCAATGGGAGAGGCCTGAGGTCTGAAGGTAGTGAGGCGTGGGGTTGGAGGCTCCAGCAACTAGAGGCCGTCCAAGTCGGACCAATCAGAGTGAGGAGGTGGGAGGAGGTTAGCCAATCAGTGTGCAAGATAGGTGAGACTCGGGGTTGAGGAGTCTCGCGTGGACACTGCAGGCTCCCGAGTTCTGTCAGGGGAGCCGGGCGTGCGGAGGCAACTGAGGAGGCGGGAAGGCGACAGTGGTTTAAGAGGCAACTGCAAACTTGAGGGGAGGAAGTCCGAGAGAGTGGGCAGCTATGGTGATGGCAGCGAAAAAGGGCCCAGGGCCAGGCGGTGGGGTCAGCGGGGGAAAGGCGGAGGCCGAGGCAGCCTCGGAGGTGTGGTGTCGCCGGGTGCGGGAGCTGGGCGGCTGCAGCCAGGCCGGGAACCGCCACTGCTTCGAGTGCGCCCAGCGCGGGGTCACCTACGTGGATATCACCGTGGGCAGCTTCGTCTGTACCACCTGCTCGGGACTCCTGTGAGTGGACCGGCGCGGGGGGCGGGCCGGGAAGGAGTAGTGGAGAGTCGGCGTAAGGGACAGCGGGGATCCGGGGCGTAGAGACAGAGCCGAGGTAGGGGATGGCGCAGAGGCCTGGGGATGCGCTGGATGTGGTGAGAGGGTCGTCCTCTGCAGTGGTGTCATGGAGAAGGGAATGGGGCAGGCGAGTCAAGACACACAGTTGGAGTCGCGTTGCAGGGGAAAGAAAGGACACCGGAGAGGAATGGAGAAACTCCCTAAGGGAGGCGAGGAACACCGAAAGTGGGGAAAATGGAAGGAAACTGAGGGATGGGGGTTAGAGATTTCAAAGGCCATTGAATGACATACATCTCTAAAGGGAACTTCATGTATGAAGCAAAAAGGAAAGAGGTAGGGCAAACCCAGCTCAAGATGGAGTACCTTTCTTCCTTCTTGTGCCCGTCCGGGAGTGTGAGATGGAGAAACTAGGTTAAAATAGGTAAATTAACTCAGGTTAACAGCACAGAGATAGTGGCAGGTAAGGAGCCACGTTCCAGTGTTCAGGTGCAGCTCATTATCTTGAAATAATATCCAGAAGTAGATATCTTACAAATCTAAGAGACAAGAGCTGATGGGTTGCCCTGTTAGAGAGCTTAACTTTTCCAAAGGTTTGGGGATCTGGATCAGCCATCCTTAAGTGTAATAATTTACATCTTTAAGTTCCATGCTGCCATAGCTTGATCCTGGTAGTGACATCTGTAAACTCTTTCTAGATTGGAGCAAAGGGTTCTTGAATAATCTGATATGCTACACTTGGCACTAGCACTGTATTTGGACATGCCTGAGCTAATTTAGAACCACAGTTCTAGCCGAGATTTCTGGTTATAAAGTAAATTTCTTTTTTCCCCTTAGGGAATTATTTGGTTAGATGCATGATTAACATTTGATACCATGCCTATATCTCTATTTTTTAAAAAAGTTAAGGAGTTTATTTTGACTGATTTTTAGTATTGTTTTAATACATTGGTTTGTTTGGTTGGTTGTTGACTTTATTTTTAACAAGGAGCACTTTCCTTGTTTCTTCTTACACCTTTAGGAGCCAAGGAGGGAGTAGTATTGTTCTTGCTTGACAGATGGGAGAACAGAAGCAAAGAGAGGTTTAGTAACTTATCCAAAGCCATATGGGGCTTGCTGTTTTTGGCATTTGGTGTTTGATATTAGTTATGATCATGACAGACCAGAAATTAAGTTCCAGGTTTTCCAAAATACAGTTTAGGATTATTTTTCTATTCAGTTTTTACCACCTTTGCCAAACTTCTGTGTCCTGGTCAACCTTACTTGTGTGTGTGTTGTGAGAATGGACTTGACTTTGGTCTAAGTAAAGACCACTGTGGCTCTTGGGACAATGGTTTAGAATCCAAACAAATGTGTCAGCAGTTGAGATAGAAACTCAAATGAAGCAGAAGGATAGAGACTTGAGACTGGGACAGGAACTCTGAGGAGAGGAGCAAAGTTTAGGAATATGAATAGCATAAAGTAGAATGGAAAATCAGATTCCTGAAGATCTTGTTATGAAAAAGAAAATCTGCTTATAGAGTCTGGAGAAAAGTAAAGGGAAGCAGAGAAATAAAATTGACGGTATATAAGAGTATAGGTCCTAGGAAGAAAATGTTAAGAAACAGTGTTAATTCATTCCCACAGTTATGGGATGAAAGATAAAATGCTGAATAAATTGAAAGTGCTGACATCATTATCATTATTTTATAGATCTTTATTTAAAGTATTCCATAGATAACATTTCCCTTCTATAATGAATATCCTTCAATAAGGACAGAAGGAAGGCCAAGGGATCTGGAATACATTAAAAATCTTATTTATTTTGCTAGAATAGTTAACTCCTTAAATATCAGTGCACAATTTGCAGAATTTTACTACTCTGTGGCCATTATTGTTGGTCTCATTAATGAAAAATCAAACACCTGTGATCTGGAGAGACATTGGGTGGAGGTGATATGGCCTAAGGATGAATTAATCTAATAGAGAAGTACCCTAAGAGGCCTGGCTCTGTCTAGGGTGGATGTACCTCAGACTAGGGGTTTATCTCCTTAAGAACTTGAATTCCAATGAGAACAAGTGGTAGGAGTCTATCAGCCCCCCTCCCTTTTTTTTTTAGTTTCAAATGTCCTAGAAAGGACATTTTTGCTTAGTATTTTGGTAAAGCATTATGAGAATCACTCAAAGTGATTCTTGAGGTAGTAGACTTTAGGAAACACATTTTGGTGATTGGAAAATGAGAGGCTAGGCCAACACTTTGTTAGCAGGAAGTGAGAGTAGAATGAAGGATCAAGAAGAGGTTGGCTGAGCCAATGGATGAAGCTGAACCTAAGGCATGTTGAGAAATTATAAGGAGAGAAATATCAGAAGAAATGCTACAAGAAAACTGTATAGTTTCCCTGACTGTGACTGTTCGCCTGGGTTCTTGGTGGTACTATTTGCTAACTGAAATTCTAATTAGCATGGACTAGAGCAAGGCACATAAAGCTTTTAAAGGGGTCTTTAAAAGTATTACCTGTTTCTGATGTACTGTGGGAATAGGAGCTGGCATGTGAGCCATAGGCAGAATGTTTGAGGTGGCACATGCTTATTGCAGGTTGCAGAGTGAGGAGGGAACACACACAGTCCAGCAGGCAATGGAGAGGCATGGCTCCACAGTGGCACGTACACCAGTGACCGTCTTAAATCCACATGGTTGATTGCCCATAGATTAGGATCTTGTGGTACTAGGAAGTGAAAATTCAGATAGGCCAACAGCCTGAATATTCATTTAGTCGACAAATATTTACTTAGTGTCTCTCAAGCCCCAGACACTATTTTAGACACTGGGGATATGGTAGTGAACAAAATTGACAAAGTACCCATCTTCATGGAGCTTACATCCTAGTTGAGGCCATGGACTCTTAATAAATCATTAAATATGTAATTGCAGGTATTGATAAATGCTAGGAAGTAAAGCTCAGCATGGGCTAGAGAGTGGTGGGAACTCATTGAGGTATGATAATGAAAAGAGTAGAAATATTCTTTGTTAAAATGAAGAGGATATTGAGCGGGGAACATCGAAGTACCATACTTAGCATCATAGCCAAAGAAAGGGGACATCAGGATTGGCTTTGTATTTTAAAAGCCAGTTTTCTGTTGAGTGTGTTACAAATAAGACATCCTCTTAATGCGATAGAGTGTTCTGGGGACAGTGAGAATTACCAGAGTTCCCAGCTGGCTGAATTGGCTGATGAAGCAAGTTGACTGTTCTAGCCAAAGTTGAATTTCCCAAGAGCTGAAAAATAATTCACATTTTAATACTGGTGGGTGGGTATGACTGTGCCTTCATCTCTGCACGTGTGAGCTCATTTTCACTCTCTCTTTTTAAATAGGAAATACTTTCTCGGCTGTAGCAAAACCCCACAGCACTGGTGTGAGGGCCTGAGAGAGAGGCTGTTAGCCTCTGCTGTTTCTAAATTTACATGTACACTGCCACAATTGTAGGTCCCAAATTTGACCTAGTTTTTAGTCATTTGGTTTTCTTCCAATACCTAATTTCCTTAACCTGGATGTAGATCCTTTTAATTTTCCCAATATATTCATGTGCTTATTTGTTTAGTTATATTTCTAACACTTTTACTAGAGGATGAATCTGCCATTTGAAGCTACATTGGTGTAAAAATTGCCACTAAAAAGGATTTATTTTCAAAGCATGCTTTAAATGTTTTTTCTTGTTCTGGTTTACTTGCATACCTCAATGAATAAACCACTTTTCTTTAAAAAAGAAAACAGATTTGTAGGTCTGAGATTTCATTGACATCAGGGATGGGCAGTGCCTTTGACATACAATTTTTTTTCAGCAAAGTATGTAATATACTTCCCTGGCTGTTTGGGTCCATCTTTTAATCCACTGTTCTTCAGGTCTCAGTAGTAGATACTTGTCTATTCTACTTCTGCACAACTCTACTTTGATAGTAGGATTAAGTCAGGATTAAGGTGAGACAGAGCTCTGGGATGGGTATGAAGACAGCTTGACAGCTCTTTATTTGTGACAAGTTCCTATCATCCTTGTCCCTTAATTTTTCTGTCTGGCTTACTAGTAGTGGCTTCTTATTGAAGCACTTTATCTCCATGGAGGGAAAGGTGTAGGATGTTATTCAATAATTCAGTACTTTTCCATCTGTCTGGATTGAAGAGGTACACATGTAACTTGCCTTTATTTTAGTCCCATCTCTCCATCCCCTCCCACCTTACCTTTCACATTCACCTCTGCTGGGCAGAAGTAGACAGATTCTCACTAAATTATAGACTTAAGCACTTGATCACACAGGGCTCTTGCACAACTTGAAAAGCCAAGCCCCTAAAGAAATGATAAATTACCAAAGGGATGAGAAAAAAATGAAAAAAAAAGTAAAAAGTTTGACATTGAGCCTAAAGTGGAGGACGGCTGGTAATATCAGGATTCCTTGTGGTTCTACATAGAGGACAACTGTTTATCATTGTCACTGAGGAACAACAACAGGAAATGGATTGAAGCAGGGGAATTTAAGAAGAAGTTTCCTAAAATTAGTGAAATTGACCCTGGAGCAGAGTAATAGGGGAACCTTCCTTTTAGGAACTATTAAGAGCCTCTAACAGGAACTCTTCTTGGCGATGTTTGGGTTCAAGATAAGAACTAAACTGGTTAGCTGAACTCTGGTCAGAGGCAGAGTGGAATCTTGGGAGCAAAGAAGCACAATCTTGGGTGTATGAATTTGAACACAAATATTCAGAGGTAAGGAATTCCCAAGTTCAGATTTGGCACAAATGAAAGAACTCGGATGTTGGGCGGAACTGTTTTTTTCCATTGCTGACCTGGCAGAACCTTCTTATCTGAGCAGCAGAGCAGGTTTGAGGCTTTTATGAAGCAAGACAGAAACAAAATATGGGCCAGTGTGAGGGTGATGACCACAGAGAAAAGGCTTGATATTTGTAGAAATAGTAGAGTGCTTAATGGAGGAGAGAGAAAGGCTAAGAGAGAGAATTGGGCAGACTTTAGGATCTCTGCAAGTTGCTTCACTTGCCAAGCAATTCAGAGTATTTCAAAGAGTGATTCAGATACTTAGGTGCATTTCTGCAAAAAAGAAACTGAAATGGAAAAAGACATCATGACTGGGCTGAAAGCTCATGTCCTAATAATGTACTTGCTTTCATTTGGAAAAACTTGTACTATTCTGGGCAAATAAATTTATCTCTGTATTTCCCCAGCATCTCTTGGTTAGAAATAACATAGTGGACTTGCTCTGATAACTGAAGGGTAGTAGTTCCTTCTAGCTCTCACTTCTTCTTTTGGGGAGAACTTGAGAATTAATTTGGGGAGACTGGGTACAAGTTGGAGAGTTGGGTCTGTTTAATTTCATGCAAGTGACTCACATCTGGCCCACTGTACGACCTTGTATGTACCCAACGGAAAGCAACACTCCTAGACCACTTGATGTCAGCTACTGGAGGGGAGGGGCTCTAGTTTCTAAATTGCTTCTCTCAGCCAGCAGTGGCTTCTTTATGATTCAGAAACAAATTCTCTGACTCATAAGCCATGTAACTAGGTCTTCTTCCTGGGCTGCAGAGTGTTGTGTTGCCCTGTAGAGAATTCTCTCTGCCCCTAAACTGTGGCTCTGGTTATAGTACATAATCCATTCTACAGACATCAAGGTCAAAGCAATGCTTTTTGTACTGTACTATGGAAACATCCTGTTCCATTAGATTCATTTGGCCCAAAGCACCTAAATCACTTATTTTCTCTGCCATCCCTACCTCCTATCTCACGGCCACCCCTCCCCCCCCAAAAAAACTTCAAGTTCAGCCATAGGAAGTTCTGTTGTTCTAAGAATCCCCTCTAGACTGATGCATGGGTCAAGTCCATCCCCCTCCCCCTACAAGGAAGCATACCTCCCTTTTTATACTTTGCTAACAGTTCCTGGTTGTCCTTTCCGGAAATGTCACTGACCTTTTTGTGATAGGTTTAGAATCTGTTTTTCTAGTGTAAGCATAATACATTTTTACTTTTCCCATGATCATTTCTATTCCTTCCCCAACTGCTGATTCCTTGTGCCACATTCTCCCTGATCAGCCTGTGTGCCTAAATGATACCCTACTGCATTGAGAAGTACCCTTGTCCAGGCTCCCTGGGTCCTTTTTATAAGCCAGCCTCTGTGATCATAGACTGGATCCTATAATTTTTGTATCCCCCAAAGTGCCGACCACAATGCCTTGTGTTTTTGCAAAGTAACTATTTGTTAGTGGGAGGTGAAGAAGAGGACCAGGATCAGAGAGAGGCAGAGAGAGGCAGAGAGAGGCAGAGAGAGGCAGAGAGAGGCAGAGAGAGAGAGAGAGAGAGAGGCAGAGAGAGAGAGAGAGAGAGAGAGAGAGAGAGAGAGAGAGAGAGAGAGAGAGAGAGAGAGATCTGCTCTGGCTAGACCTCAGAAAGATATAGCATTCTGAGGGGGAAGGGCCTAGTGGTTAAGGTGAGAACAAGCCAGAGAAAGAATATAAAAGCAGGCTGTCTGGACTTTAAAACAAAACCAAGCCATTAGTAAGAGAGGCTTTAGGAGAGAAACTGGAATATCTCTGAAATGTGATCAGAAGAGAGCCTTCAGGGCAGATCAAATTTAAGAGCTATTGCTCTTATCTTTCCTAGGGGCATCAATCCTCTTTGATATTGCTTGTTTTTTAAAAGGGTATTTCCAGACCCTTTAAAGTCTGTAACAGAATTGCTGAAAATGCCTTCATTTGTAGCCTCCAGTGCCCTGTCCTTTGCTAGAGTCCGTAATCAGTAATTTATCATCCAAAAGGGCTCCTGCCCTTTACCTTTCACTCTATACTGTCATCTGTCCCCCTCTCTGTCACCTCCATTTACACTAACCTGAACATTGCTGTTCATCCAGACTTGGCAGAGGCACCTGTATTCTGTGTGCACACCTGTAAGCATGAATATGTTTTCCCCACCTTTTTCTAGGATTTCCATTTGGTGAATTTTGTTATCTCTTCCTTCCCCTTATGCTTTCCCGAAGGCATCAACCAGGGCCCTATTCTAGAGTTACAGCACTTTTATTTTCACATCTCAATTCGCTCATTTTTTTCCAGGGGAGTAAAGTCCAAAGAGTCCTCATCAGTCAAGACTGTCTTTATAGCATGTGCCTGTGGTCTTTCATTCCTGGTCCCAGAGTCCAGTTTATTTGTTTTAGTTTAGCCAGTTTTGTTTTAATCTGATGAAGGCAGTAGGTCTAGACCAGAGTCAAACTTAGGGTATAAGGAAAAAGGAACCTATGAAATTCTTCCTGGCTTAGCCCCAAGTTTCCCTTGTTAGAGCAGCTTAGAGGACAGTTGAGGCAGGGCAAGAAAGCCTTTTTTCTGCTGTAATATCCACGGGGCTTCTGTGGGCAGCAGTGGACTCCCAGAGAGTTAACGAGCACACAGAGCTGGCACAAAAACATCACTATAGATTATATGTTCCTGACTCATGCCAATCTCATATCTCATGGTCAAACCTGATTTCCTCTTGCTTCATTGAAAGATCTAGAAATGAGAAAGTCCAGAATATTTATTTTCCCAGAGATCTATTCCTGAGAGAGAGAGAGAGACCCTCTCCATCTCTACCACAATGTCAACCTTCTGTGTAGACATGAGGAGGGGCAGCCAGCCTAGGGATTCTGTTTTTTGTCTCCAAATCGTATCTTTGTTAATATTATGATGAGCCTTCATTTTTGCCTTTCCTTATTTTTGAGACATTTGGGTCTCATGGACTACGAGACCTTGAGGATATGCTATAGGTCTCAAACAATGATAAAACAGGATATGGTAAGTGGTTGGACATCTGAGTTCCCAGAAGTACACCCTCAGCTTGAAGGCTGAACACTAAACTGTTGGGGTGTGAGCCAAGATAGAGGAGGGTTCTGGATGGGCAGTCTCTGCCTTCTTCTCCAGAATGACTGGAATCACAGTATGTTCCTGACTCCGTCATCCCTGTCTCTTATTAGAAGCCTCCAAAACATTCTTACTTCCCTTCTTTCCTTGAATTAGGAAGTAGCTTCAGGCAAGGAGTTCCACCTGAGCTTAATATATGTGCTATTTTATCCTTTCTCCCTTCCCCTCATCCATTAACAGACTTTCAGTACTAACTGCATTATACTTCTCTTTCTTTCTGTTTCTCTCCTACAGGAGAGGCCTGAACCCCCCTCATAGAGTCAAGTCCATCTCCATGACAACTTTCACTGAGCCTGAAGTAGTATTCCTGCAATCTCGAGGAAATGAGGTGCGCTACTGCTGATGGTGTGTTAGTTGCCTTATCTGCTGGGGAGCTTTGCCTCAAGATTATAGAAAAACCCTACAGTTTTCTTTTTTGTCCAAGTTTCTCTTATTTTTTAGTACGTAAGATATCTTACTTATGTATATTTGTATCTTTACAGAATATTAGTTATACAAACTATGGATTGTCTGGGCCTGTAGTTACAGGTATCAGGGAAAGGAGCAACATCTCTGCAGGGGGTTGACCCCTCCCCACCCTTGGCACTTGAGGGGGAAATTGGTTAGAGCTCTACCTTGGTAAGCACTTGGAATTGACCAGCCTGGCCTCTCTGAGTAAGATCTCCAGGAGCCGACTTGAGCCTCAGCAACTCAGGTTTAAGTTCATGTCATTTACTTGAAAGTGAGTTAAACCCCTTCCTCACCTAAATCTGCTGGTGGGAAGAGGCCATTCTTGGTGTTAGCAGTTCTCCTAGCTTACCAGTGATTCGCTTACTTGAAGGGCAAACAAGGGCCTCTGGAGGGTGCTCTTTCTGGAAGCCACAGCTCTGAAAATTGTCCCTGACCCCTCCCAAGATTTAGTTCCCCATAATTCTCATAGCCCTTTATTTTCTTTTATAAGATGACAACTCTGTGAGGACAAAGGTCATGTCTGTTTTATAGGCATACCCAGATCTGCACACTGTGTCCACGATCAGTAAATATTTATTCATGAATAAATTAGAAGTGGCATCATTCTCATTTCATGCTTTCTGCCCTAACTCCTCTGTCACCTAACTTCATTTCTATAGGTTTGCAGGAAAATTTGGCTGGGTCTTTTTGATGCTCGGACATCTTTGATACCAGATTCCAGGGATCCTCAGAAGGTGAAGGAGTTTCTCCAGGAAAAATATGAGAAGAAGAGATGGTAAGGAGGAAGAAAGAGATTGCTATGGAGCTAGTGTCCAAGACATACTTCATCTGACTGTCTAGTTTCCAGAGTTAGACTTAGGTTGAGTCTGTTCCACTCAGATTCAGTTAGGGCTAAATTCTGATTTCAGAATAATAAAACTACATGAAAGGACAACTTGTTCTCAGTCACTAAACCTTGCGATTTGATGTCCCCTCTTTTGGGAAGACAAGCTGATTGGAGGGGGGAACTAGGCCTGTGAGAGTGCGGGTTAGTTTTTATAGCTCAGCTGATCTCATATATGGAAAAAGGTAGCTGGAAGCACCTGTCCTATATAGTTTTATGCTTTTATCCCATCTTTTCATTCCTGATTTATGTTTTACTCTTTAGAAAAACAGCATCTCTGTTCTCCCTTGCCTTTTCTCTCTTCAGTGTCACTCCTTATTTTTTGATTTCTGGAGTATGTGCCTGTTGGGAGTTAACTATAGGGTGGAGAAGAGAATGCAGAGAGCAAGGAGATTGATATGGATAAAGCAACATTTTGGATTCTTTATTGGGGGTGCCCTCAGGAGAAAGAAACTTCTTCGAGAGTAGAGACCACAGACACTGTAGTGAGAGGGGTTTTATCAGAAGTAGCAGTTGCTGGCGGGAAAGGTTGTGAGCACTTAAAAGATGAGGTGGCAGAAACTTTTTCTATGGGTCTAAGAAGGAAGAATCTGAAGAAACGCCCTGGAAATAAAAGGGGGGACCTCAAGTAGGAAGTTGGAAAATAAGATCATCTGTCTGCCAGCATTATTTCAGGTGTTATTACTTAAAACCCAGATGATGTCAGAAGGAAGAGGGAATAACAGGCATAAGCCAGAGTAAACAACACTCTCGTAGAAAAAAAACGAACATCTGACAGTAAAAGGGAACCTTAAGATAGGCAGAACTTTGTTGTGTTGCTAAATTCCTTTCAGTTTCTAAAAGAGAATTAGTAGAGAAAAATGAGAAAGCATTTTGACAGCCGTAACCTATATTTCCCAAGTACCTAAGCTGAGCATGGTCCAAGGTTTCAACCCTCTCCTTTCAGCCTAACTATTCTTTCTTGAAGGTATGTCCCCCCGGAGCAGGTCAAGGGGCCTGCTTTTACCAAAGGCAGTGCCTCCACTCCTATCCAGGGCTCCATCCCAGAAGGGAAACCTCTGCGGACACTTTTGGGAGATCCTGTGCCATCTCTCTCAGCTGCTATGTCCACCTCTAGCCAGGTAACTCTCAGATCTGCCCTTCAAGATTATTTTGGGATTTGGGAGACAGGAGTGTTAGTTTCCTAAATCAAATCCCCTGGACTTAGCAGACAACAGTTCAGGAGCTATGAGTTGGTTCTCAGCCCTGCTGTTACTTATGTCTGCATCTATCATCTTGGACTCGTATCTTTTGGAAGAAAGAACCCAACAGGAAGTGGTATTTAGGGAAGTCAGAGTATGAACTCCAAACCTGACCATTCCTCCAAGGAAACACAGAAGGGGCCGGGACTCTGATTCAGCACCTGGAAAGACAAGGAGATAACAGCTCCAGGGGCACTGTTGGGCAACATCCCCGTGTATCTCAGAGTTACCTTGACCAATATGCTCTATAATATGTGGCTCTGGGAGCTGGTTTACTGAGGAGACAGAAGAACTAGATACGAGAGAAGCTAAGGTGGTCTTAGCCCAGAAATTCTCTCAGTTGAAAGCAGTTTCTCACTCTCTTCTCTCTCCCCTTGCCTATCTGGGGCAGCCTGGGGAGCCCTGCAGGGGCGGGTCATATCTGGGATTCCAAGTGCTATATGTAATGCCTTCTCCTCCAAGTCTGTCAGTCAGTCTCAGGCTCGGACATCCCAGCCCCGGAGTGTTCAGCCACCTCCCCACTCCTCGATGAAGAAAGCCAGTACTGACCTGCTGGCTGACATTGGTGGAGACCCCTTTGCTGCTCCCCAAGCAGTACAAGCATTTGCTGCATTCCCAGCCTTTGTGGGTAAGTGGGACTTGGGATGAGAACCTTCCTACAACATGTGTACCCATAACACAAGGAATTCACTTCCTTGGCATGACCAAGTTTCACTTGGCCCTAACTCTCTTCACATGAATGAATGTGATGAGAGGGTTAGAATCAAATGGGTATGGCAGGGATTATGTTTGCAAGTTGGGGGCTCCTAGCACTTTCTTTTAGAACACTGGAAATAGCATTTTATTACTTTCTCTATTAAAATGGGGGCAGGGGGTTATGTGTTCCATTTCCCCTGCCTTCTTTCTAAAGATCAGCAGTAGCCAATAATAGTGTTGAATAAAGTGGTATCTAATTTCCCCTTTTATCTTTTCAAGCCCCTTCCCCACCCACCCCAAATTGTTTTTCACATGATTCTTCCCAAACTAGGCCCTGACAAAAATTTTCATGCCTCATGGAATAAGGATAAAGAGTGATGGGCAGTGAACTTGGGGGCCTCTGAGGTTCCCCTTTCCCCAACATATGTTGGTTCTCTGCCCCAGGTCCATGCCCTCTCCCTCTGAAGAGGGCCCTATGGAAAGGCAGATGTTTCATTGAATGGCCTTTGGTCTTTAGAATTGGTGTATATTATATAGATTAATATTCATTTTATATATTTAACCTTTATATTCCCTCCACCTATAGGCCAGACACCTTCCCATGGGGGCTTTGCCAACTTTGAAGCCTTTGGCAGTAGCTCTTCTGCTTTTGGAAGCATTCCTCTAGCTGGCCAAGCCCCATTCCAGCCCCAGCCAACACCCACAGGTAAATTCTGCCCCACTGGTTTCCTTTCTCTCTTCCAACTGTGTTCAGTTGTCCACATCCATTTATCACCCTTCATTCACATCTGCACCAACCTGAAGAACTATGCAAAGGAGACAAAGAAAAGAAGCTCCAGGAAAGGATGAGAGAAGTCTGATGAGATTCTTGTGAGGAAGAGGAAGCTCTATTCTATTTTTTCATGGAAGGAAAATAGCTAAAATTGCAGCAGAAGCTGTACAGGTTGTGCACGAAGAGATTTCTGAGAAGTATGGGAGACCTGAGTCCTAGAAAAATTGAGAAAGAACATGACTTTCTCTAGAGTGCTCTGATCGTCTATGTTGCAAAGTACCCAAATATCAAGGGCTGGGTCAAAGTCCTCACCCATCCCTCTTAGAACAGAAGCCTATAAACTCTGTTTTGTGTAGTTTATATTATACAATTGAAAGAGAGTCTAAAGGCTGCCTTAAAGCATTCGGCACCTCCCTAAGTGCCGAGGCATTGAGTCTTCAGAGCCCTTCTCCCTTTGGACATCTTTGGATGCAGGAAGGCAGCTAGAGGGCTGTAAAGACTAGACGTTTGGGGAAAGCCAGTGACTTATACTCTCTCTTTCTCTGACCTACCCACCCTTTCCCTGACCTACCCACCCTTTCCCTTCTCTACCCTCACTGCCAGCCAGTCAGATGCTAACTGGAAGTTACAGTTTTGGTAAGTTATTCTGCCTTCCCCACAGCCTACCCAAGGTAGGAGCCTGCTTCAGGTCCTTTGATCCTAGAGTTTCGAGGTTTGGAAGGAACCCTTCAAATTTAGCCATTTTGCAAGTGAGGCAGTTCAGCAGTTTCCCTAGTCGTGCAACACATAGAGTGGCAGAGCTCGACCCAGGGCCCAGACTTCCTGACTCTCACTCTGCCCAGACTTCCCACTTGCCACCTTGAAGTAGCTACTTGCTTTTGTTTTTATTTTATTTTAATTTTTTTTAATGGACATTTTATATTGATAAAAGTTAACTAAGGAGGTTCTCACATCATGAACTTAAAGTAACTGACAGGGTAGCCTTGAAATTCATAAAGCAAAAACAATAAAAATCTAATAAACCAACAGAGAAAGAGACTATAATAGACTCTCTCACAAGATTAATAGATAAAGTAGATAGACCAGTAATAAAGGAAATCGACCATTTGAGTAACAAGTTTGATCTAATAAATATAAGTAGAACTTTGTAACCAAAAGGCAGAATATATAGTATTTCCAAACATAGAACTGTTTTATAATTTGACCATATAGTGGGAAACAAAATCTCCATAAATTCTAACAAACAGAAATTGCATAAGTCACATTCTAGTTATGACAAAAGATGTCCCAAACAAAACTTAAAGGCATGAAACAGGGAGAAAATACTTACAACATGGAAAACAGACAAAAAGCTACTAGCCTTATGTGTTTTTTAAACACTTATAAATAAAAAATATAAAATAATGGACACAGGAAACAAGCAGATAGTACCTGGAAAAAAATATGCAAATGTCTTCAACCTAACCAGGAAAAATGCAAATTAGGATAAGATAATCATCTTGCGCATTATATTTGCAAAAATTTTAAAGATTGATAATGGCCATTATTGTGTGGGGAAATGGGCCCTTTCATGCACTGTTGGAAAGAATGTAAATTGGTATAGGGATATTCAGTTTAGCAAGAGGAAAGTGCTTCTGGGAATGAGAACTCAAAAGGAAACAGCCTATTTAAGCTATTTAATTAAGGCTGGTATAAGTTGGTCTGTTCAGGAATGCATTCCTAGCACAATTGATTGTTTTAAAGACTTTAAAGGAGAGAAAGAAGGCATTGGCCCTGGAGCCATCCCTAAGTTGAACCTTTTGTCCAGTGTCTAACCATTTCAAAAAGCAGAGTCTGCAGCCATATCCAGAGCCAACCAGCATTTATGAGGCTTTTGCCTGCCATTGCTAGGAGAATCCACATGTTATCTCCAGGAGGAAGGAATGATTTCCCATTTTGCAGTTGGGCAAACTGGCTCAACTTGATCAGTGACTTGGCCAAAATTGAATGGCTGATAAGTGGCAGATTCCATTCACTTTGCACCACACCATGATCATGAGGTTGTTTCTGTGAGTGTGACATAAAGGACTATTGGGTATGAAGCAGGGAGATTTTGGTGAGAGGTGGGTGTCTCTTCTGACAAGCCTGGTTATATTTTTATATTTCTGAGGGGGAGTATGGAGAGGGGAAGTTTCTAAAACTGCAGTTTGCCCCTGAAACTGCTGTCAGGCATGTGTACAAATACAATTTCTGAGAGTGAGACACTGGATGTGTATAAGAAGCAATGTCAAGGGCAGGTATTCCTAGCAGGCATCTTTCTGAGAATGCACTGTCTATGCAGGGTACCCACCCTATCTGAGCTAGGGCCGGCTCTGCCCTCTGGTGTCCACAAGGAGACACACAGCACTGCCTGTAGACAGGAAGACAGCTCTTCTCCCACCCTGGGAAGGCAGAGGATCTGGTCCTCACTGAGGGGGAGCTCCCTGACATGAAGGCCCAGAGCAGGACTGAAGAGTCTGAGCTAAGTCAGGACCGGGAGCTGTGTTCGCTTGGAAATTCCATGTACTCCAAGTCAGGCAAGGGAAGGGTCTGAGGCTGGAAAATCATAAAATTTAACACCACCCTGCTGGCTTTCCAACCTTCCTCATGGCTAGTAGAATGGAGAGGATTGAAGACCGAGTATGTGCAGTAGCATTATAGCCGAGCACTTGTTTCTGTAAGAAATCCAGGGGTTGGGGAGGGATAATAGCCAAGGAGAACACTCTCTTTTAAGTGCTGGAACACTAAAAACAGCCCATTTTTGGAACTTTGCAGCAGGCAGGCACTGGGCACCTGTCTTCTCTGATGGATTCTCAGCTTCTTCAAGTTAGAGCCTGGTCACCATTATTATGCTCAGTGCCTAGCACAGGGCAGATACAGCCTAAGCCTTTAGAAAAGAAAGAGCATGCAAATTCAAATTACAGTTCTGAGCATTCAGAAGAAAAGCCCAAAACTTTAATGACAAGAAACCAGGCCCAAGTTTGAAGGGGTAAAGAAGCAACACCAATTTGAGAACCAGCCTGGCTTTGCCATTTCCTTCCTGCCTTGTCTCCTATCATTATCTTCTCCTTTTTGTTTTTCTTCCTCTTGTCTCTGAGAGGAAAAGTGTCTTCCATTGTGAAGGATACCCCCTCACCCTTCCCCACTTTCTCCACTTACTCCACCTTTGCTGGCACAGTCCCTTTTTCCCACAAATATGCTTAAAGTTGCCATTCCTACAAAATATTTCCACAGCCTTATCCATGCTAGCTCTTGTCTCAACGTTTCTCCACAGCCATATCTCTGGGAACAGGAGCCAATGATCTGGATTTACTCATTTTTATTGTCCTGTTTTCTCATTTTTTATACACTTTATGGCATAATATACGTGCTGTTCTGCACCTTGATTTTTTAAAACTTAATGGTACTGTTAGATCTTTTTTAGCAGTGCATTAAGAGTCTTCATTTTTTATAGCTGCGCAATAGTCCAACATATGTATATACCATAATTTAATTGGTCCCCTGTTGATGAATATTTAGGATGATTCAGTCTTTTGCTGTTAAATAGTGCTGCAGTTAATAACTCTATGTCATGTTTTGCACTTTTAAGTTATATCTGTAAGAAAATTCCTGGCAGTAGAATTGGTCTAGTGGGGACTCAGTTGATACAGAAATGAATAAAACTATATCACTACAAATATGTCAAGTGCTATAAAGGAAGAAAACAAGGTGCTGAGAGGCAAACCAGGATCAAACTCACATTAGTGCATCAGGGAAGGCTCATCTGAAGACATGGTTCTGTTAAGCCCAGAGGGTTGAGTAGCAGTTAGTATACCAAAGCCATGGATGGAGCCTCTTATTCAAGGCAGAGGCAGAACATATGGAAAGGCCAGAGCTCAGAATCCAGGGGAGGGTCTTTTCACATGGTCTGAGCCAGCCATCATATATTTCCTTTGAGACCTTGTCTTGCTTCTCTGACCCTAGAAATCATTTCTTAAATCATAGGTTTAATACCTCACATTTGTGTTATACTTTACAGATTTCAAAAACACTTATCTCAGGGTCTTTTTAGCCACTCTGAGAGGGCAAGAAAAAAAATGAGCTCAGGAGAGTTTAATGGTTTGCTGAAGTCACGATAATAGCAAATGGTAGAGCCACAACTAGAAATCAGTTCATCTCACTCTACCTATTCAAATAATCATTCATTCTTGAGCACCAGTATATGGCAGACACTATACAAAGTGTTTCTCTTCAGTAATGAATCTTCTAGTCCTCGTAAAAATAAAGCCTTTTCCCATTTGTAGCTTTGTTTTATCCTCACAACAGCCCAGAACAGTTGACAGATGAAATGTAGACACGTTGATAAAGAGGTTTTTGTAAAATGACAGGGCCTCAGGCCTCTCCTCATGAGACGAGATTGCTCAGGATTCTAGGTCTCCTGCTCTTCAGGCTGTTTTGTAAAACTCACATGTGGGGCTTGCCCTCTATGCTTTTTCTTTTTCTATGTGAAGACCAGGGATGGCAGGAGAACCCTGCAGTTAGTCCTGTGCAGTGAGCAGTGTGCCCAAGTCCTGATCTAAGCTCATAGCATCAGGGTGGCCTCCACGAGGAGGCAGCTCCGATGGGAGAGGGAAAAGTGCTGACAGCTTCAGATTTACACTCATCACCTCCAATGCCATCTCCACATTCTATGAGAATCTCCCAAGTGTCCTTCAGCCTTTCTGTCCTACATAGCTCCTCATCTACCCCCTCTTCCTACCCCTTCAAATGATTATCCATAAATGGAAATGCTGCTTTGAGGAAATTACAGACATTTCCATTTGTTGAAGGGAAAAACTGGAAAGTGTAAGTTAAACTAAAGCAGAAAGGATAATAACCTGACAGGAGGAAGATCTGCTTTTCTCTCAGCGGTGGTGGCATTGAGCACTAGGGAGATTGAGAAAAGCTGAATATTATGTTACCTGGAATTCTTGGTGGGAGACAAGCCCTTCTGAACTGAGTGATTCGTGGGAAGAAAGGGCTGGCTTAGAAAACCCAGGTGGTGCCTCTCATGCCATCACTCCACTCCACTGCGCCCCTGCCTCCATCTCTTCTCTTGCCCCTTCCATCTATCTTGTCTAAGCCCAGCACTCCCTGTTTTATTTCCTGTGACTGCCCAGGGAGCAGCCAAGTGACTCCATTTGGTACCTCTCCACTTGTACCTGCCAGTCAGCCCAACAGCCTCACAGATATGGGTGGCCTCCTGGGACCTGGGGCGTCAGCTGGAGGTGTCCCTAGCAGGTAGGCCCAGACATCGGGGCTCTGCCTTAGGGCAGGAGAGCTGATTGAGAAACCCTGGCCTTGCTTTTCCCAGCCCACTCAGCTCCTCCTGTCTGACAGGACTGGGTTTGCCATCTCCCATTCCCTTACCCAGCTTCTCTCTTTGGTCCTGGAAGATGTGCATGCCAACTTCTCTCCCCATATTGCAGCATCTTCGGGATGACTGGTCAGGTCCCTACACTCCAGTCAGCCACAACTGGCGGAGGTGGCAGCACAGGGCTTGCCTTTGGAGGTGAGTCTTGCCTGTGGAAACCCAGGGAAGAGATCCAAAGCCAAGAGGAAATTGAGGACTCTGGGCAGGGAGGGGATTTAGAGGAACGCTCGGTTATCACAATATTAAGCAAATGAGAAAAAAATAACCCTCTATTTTTCTCACCTCTACCCCATTGCACCCTGAGCAGCCTTCACCAACCCTTTCACAGCACCTGCTGCTCATCCCCAGCTGCCTTCCACCAACCCATTCCAGCCCAAAGGCTTGGTCACAGGTAAGCCTCCCGGACTGTCCCCTGGCCCTGTCTCTGCAGGGTGCAAATTCCCCTGCACCTCTTCCCCTTCACCTCTCCTCTCACATTGTCAGGAAGAATGGCAATTGTGGGAACCAAACAAGTCCCCTGGCCACTCTTTACTAGCCCAGGCCAGACCTATTTTAATTTCCAGGCCACCTAGAGGGCAAAAAGTAGAAACATCCAAGTCTCAGAATCAGAATTTCAAAATTAGAAAAAACAGACTGCTACTTAACAGCACCAGTTCTGAAGGTGGTTTTAGTGTTGACTGATAGTGGCAGTGATTCTTTCTCCAATCCTCAGTGTCCCTTTGAGAACCCAGCCTCTCCCTTCAGTGTCCCAAGGTGAGCCACTTGAAATCATGACCGGGTTCCCTGCCCTTATCGGCCAGGGTCCTGTGTTCTCCTCTCACTCTGCCCCTCCTCAACTTCTGCTTTTCTCTCTTCTAACTCATGCCCCCACCCCTTTTTTGTCTTCAAAAACCTTGAGGCCATGAAGATTAAAGAACAATAGCTACCAGAGATGACCCATGTGGCAGGCCCAGGGCAAAGTGCTTTACATCCATTATTTACATCCATCATCTCTGTGACATAGGTACAGTCTCATTTTAGAGATAATAAAACTGAGGCACAGAAAGGGCTAATAATTAGCTTTCGTTTATGTAGTTTAATAGGTAGCTGAAAGCTGCCCCCAATTCTGTGTCATACCTGTGTTCATAACCACTGGGCTCTCCATGCCATGAGCCATATAGGCAGGAAGGGGTCAGGTTTGGTGGATTGCATGGAAGCTGAAGAGTTCCATGACTCATTCAGGGTACTTCCACTGGGTACCTCTGGTTAGGGAAATACTCGAACCCATTTCTTCATCTTAGAGGTATTTAGAAAAAACTGTTCTCCAGCCTACCTTCCAGAACTTTGCCTGAGCCTCACTGTCTTTCACTCCACAGGGCCCAGCTTTGGGATGAGCAGTGCTGGGCCTGGCTTCCCCCAGACAGTGCCACCCACTGGGGCCTTTGCCAGCACCTTCCCACCGCCGCTGTTCTCCCCACAGACCTCGATGACTCAACAGCAGAATGGTAAAGGATTCAGACTGTGCCCTCCTTCCTCACCCCCATAGACTGTGTGTGTGTTATTAAAGAGCCACACACATGTGAACTAGTTCCATTTTGGACCAAAGGGGATGAATCAGGGAAGCACCAGACCTGCTATGTCCTCTGACTGCTTCATACCATCTTTAGGAAGGCCCACTAACTGCCTACCTGGAATGTAGCTGTGCGTGCCCTGCAGGGTGGCAGACAGAGCTGGTCAGCACCAGCACGAGGGGCAGGGCTCATGTCTGCTGAGTTTTTGCTCTTGCTTCCCAGGCTCTTCCTTCAGCGACTTAGGATCTGCCAAGCTGGGACAGAAGCCCCTGAGCCAGCCAGGAGGCATCTCCACCAACCCCTTCATGGTGAGTGCCCCAGTGCACCATGTTGTGGGCCATGGCCTCTCTGGGGGTGGGGACAATCCTTCCAGAAGAAGGCGACATGAGGTGGAATGCAGGCCTCTTCCTCATGAAGTTCTGCCTTGTCCAAGCCAAGGATGAGTGGTGTAGTTGAGGGGCCTCAGTTCTTAGCCCTGTCATCTCCCAAACCCTTTGCCCCTTCTACTTGCCTCTTAGCTCTCTCACATTCCCACTTCCCTCAAAACAGTAATGTTGAGGGAGAAAAGAATCTTGAACTGTATTTCTTCTGTGGCCTCTAGTTTTTTTCCCCTAATCTAACAATTTGTGGTGGTTGTTGTTTCTTTCCAGACTGGATCCTCATCAAGCCCATTTGCCTCCAAACCTCCGACCACCAACCCATTCTTATAGCACTGTGTCCTGGCTCCTAGCGGGGGCTCTTCCCTGCTCTCTGGGGCCCCTGTACTCCCTGGAGCTCTGGTGACCATTTGCCTATGGCATTTCTGTGGGTCTGAGATCATAATGGGCCTGTTTTGCAGGGTAGGGGTCTTGGGGATGGTGGAGGTGCTAATGCTTTGCTTGGGGCTTGCAGATAAAAAAGCGGCTTCCTTCCTTTCTCCTTCCAGCCCCCACCCAGGCAGGAGGCCCAGGAGGAGAAAAGGCAGGGCCTGGCCTAGAGGAGAGATGGTATTTTATTTCTCAAATTATTAATTATGATGACAGTAATCCTCCTTCTGTCCTCAGCATACACAGCACTCCCTTCATTCCCAACCCCGTGGACAGAGGAAGCTGTGGGCACAGACTGACCAGTGTTCCGAATGACTCTTCCCCATGGCCAACTTGCCAGAGCTATTCTCCTCCTGTGGGAAGAGTAGGGTAAAGTTGGGGTTCAGGCATGGTGTTGATGTGGGATAGTAATCAGACAGGCTGAGAAGGTCTTGGAGGTCTAGAGTGCCCTTGGTGCCCTGGCTTGGGCCAGCACACCCTTTTCTTCATGTTTTTGCTTCCCTAGCTCCCTCCCTCATCTTGGGTACTCGGGACGACTAGTTTTACCTACATACTTAGACATGCCCAACTCCTGTCAAGCACTTTAGTTAGCTGTGGTATCATGTTTGGATACCAGTGTTTTATATTTATACATAGAGAATTTTCTAATATAGCCTATTATATATATGTGTATACACACACACACACACACACACAAACACGCAGCCATTCTCCCTCTATCAGATAGCTCTTTTACATGGGGAGTGGGATAAATCCCCATCTGTGCCTCGACCAGCAAAGCTGGAGCTGCAGGGTGTCATGAGGGAGGGTAACCACATGTCCTGGCCACCCCAGAGACTAGGCTTTTCCAAGGAAAGGCTTTGTGCGATTGGCTATTTTTTTTCCTTTCTTTTTTTCACGTGCCTCCCTGGCCCCCAAATCTCTGCACCAAAGCTGTTGTAGGCAATGTTGGAAAAGAACTGCATTTGAAAGAAAAAATGGCTCCTGTGGTCTTGCTTTGGGCCAGCTTAAGGGGCCTCATGTCAGTCAACATGACTGCCTGGGTTGGTGATAATGTTGCCTGCAAAGCCACTTGCCATTGGCCAAGGATAGGAACAAGGACAGGACTTGTTGCCCACAGAGCCAGCCCCTGTCTAAACTGGAGTCCCATGTTAGCAATGGTAGGGAGCACAGCAGGAGAGGGGCTACCTCTGCCAGGGACAGGAGTTAGGTGGCTATAGTAAGGGGGGTGATTCCCACCAGGGGTGGGGGCGGGCAAAAGAGGAGGTGCCAGCTGGGAAATAGAAGTGGACCTGATCAGAGTAGACCACTCTCAGGTACATCCTCAGGCCCTCCCCAGACTGTTTCCACCTGAGGATGTTGTGTCAACAGCCTTGGTGTCTGGGCTGTTAGAGTGGTGACAAGACAGATAGCTTGGGTTAAACACCTCACCTGGCTGAGGAGAGGCCCAGGACTCAGCCTTGCTGTCAGAAGAGATTCCTCCTTTTTCCATGTTGCCAAGGAACTCTTGGCCCTTTAGCCATTCATTCTTGGGATTTCTCTGGGTCTTTCCACCCAATGACCTTTAACAGCATAACAGCAACGAGAGGCGGGGATTGAGTTATCAATTACTTTGAGGAATTTTCTGGGAATACCTCCAGCTACTACTATTTTCCCAGCCAGGCACGGCCTCCCCACCTTTCCACCCATCCTGTCTTGTGTCTATGTTTGAGTTCTTCCAGCCTCTACCCACCTTCTCTCTCCTGGTAGGATCTCCCAGGGTAAACCACCATCTTTTTTTTTCCTGGATTTATCATGTTCTGTCTGTTCCATTCTCAGTATTTTTTTCTGCCACCCTTGATTATCTCTGTCCTTCCTCTTTCTGTTTGGCATTCTCTGCTTAGGGCCAGGGAAGAGGGCATGGGGAGTGGGGTGGCAGAGGGAGATGGGGGGAGGAAGAAAGCTGATATTTGTTGTGGTATAGTAGGGGGAAGAGCCTTTTCTTATTTCCCCCAGCTCTTTCCACTCCTCCTTCCCTAACTAAAAACACTAAGGTTTGGAGGTGAGAGTTAAAGGATCAGGAGCTATATTGCCTCTTACTTTACCGCATGTTTCGGTCACACTCCTGCTGTTTCCCAGGGATCTCCTTACTGCTTGGTGCCTGGGCCCAGGACCTCCCTGCAGTCCCCCTTCTTGCCTCCCAGTCACTCTGTCCCACATGGACTCCAGAAAGTTCACTGGCCAGAGCTGGATAACCCAGAGAAGTTACACTAGGTCAGCCTCGTGCCCCAAAGCAGAAAAATCAAGAGCCCCCAGGCACAGGCTAAGACCAGGACTGCAGCTGCCTCTCGGCCTGGAACAGCCTCCACTGGGCCTCCTCTCTACAGACAACGGGCAAAGAATGGAAAACTCCCCGGGGTGATAAAAATATTTAAGTGACTGGACTGTGTTCCTCTTGCTGCACGCCCCCAGGGATATCCCTGCACGGCCCTGCCTGTTAGCTGCAAATCTGGACCCCACTACACACACACTGTGCAGCTGGAGGAACTCACCCAGGTTTCCACCAGGTTTCTGACCAAGTCCTCATGTTCCCCTACCCCCAACCATTGCTGTGACCATGCTCTGCACACAGCGGTCCTCTGGTCCCAACCTTCAGCTGGTCACCTGTGACTGCCCCTATTGGTGAGGAAGCAGGAGCCAGTCTCCAGGTGCTCTGTAAAGAGCTTTCTGTCCACCTTGGAGCCTTGGAGCCATGGCTGGGGAGGGCTGAAGGAAGAGGCTAAATATATGGCGCTGTCCCTACATCCCCTCCCTCCACAGAGGAATGGGAACTCAGGATGGGGGAGGGAGGGGCACATGCGAACAGCCCAGCCTTAGTACCTCAGCCTCCTCCCTCTAGGTTCCTCTCCTGGGTAACAAGATACTTCCACAGGGACTTAGAATGTGGAGATTCCATCCTGCCATCCCATAGCTGCCCCGCACCTGGCAGGGGGATGCATAAGTGAACCCCTCTGGTTTGGGAGAAGTGTTCTCACCCAGCAGAGCTGAGGTTCTGTCACTTCCTGTATCTGGGGAACAACTCATGTTACCCAGGCAACGGGCTAGAATAAATCTTATCTGAGTAAGACCAAGGGCAGTGTTGTTGCTAAGGCAACTGATTAGGCCAGTTGTTTGGCTCCAGGCTTTTCCTGGTACCCAGCAGGCTAAATCACTTGGCACTACCAAGCCATCTACCACAGCTGCTTCCTGCTTTATCTATACCCAGCATTTAGGGGTTCAATGTGACAACAGCTATGATTCCACAGGACTGGGGTCCTGCAAGGTGGCCTGGTTGATGGGGAATAGGAAGGAGTAGGTATGAAGAGACCCTCCTATGGATAGTTGCAAATTAAGCCTGGGGAGTAAGGCTCCGGCCAGGAGCATGGCAGGTACGTGGGCCCTGTAGGTGCCCTGCTCTTTGAGGCAGCACCCAGACTAGTAAGGCGAGTGGCTAACAGATGGCATTTATTTCCCTGCCACTTTGCACATTAATACATGATGTATATATCAAGGCTACATTAGGGGCTATGGCCTTGAACATACTGTTTTGGTGGCCACTTATGGATCCGTTATATACCTGCTTCCCCCTGGGCCAACAGCCATCAATGGTGGCAGCTGCTACTGGCCCCAGTGCACTACCTGAATTGCCAGCACCTCTCCTGCACCTTGATGGGACTTTGGCTGACTGGAGGGCACCTGAAGCAGCCCCTGGGCACCGCCTGCCTGCTATCTGGATGCCCGCCCTCAGTTTGCTGGTTAGCTCGTGCATCACTCTCAACATCACCCTTGGAAAGGTGTTCACAGGTCCTAGCTTCCATGTACACTGCACTGTTGGCTCCTCCAGTATTCTAACTCCTTCCTTCTAGGCCTGGAAGGGCCTCCCTACTCAGGTTGACCTGACCCATGGACTAAGTAAAAGAATCAGGTTCCTTTGCTTCAGCACTGTTATATCTCCTCTGTCCTTGACTGTACTCTCCAAATGCCATCTTTAATAGGAGCCACATGTTGCCCTCTTCTGTTTCCTCACCCTCAGCTCCCCCCTTTAGGTATCTTAGTTGCCATGAGATTATATAATGAGGTCCTCTAAGGCCCCCATCCATGTTAACTGCTAAAGTTTGTCTTGCAGAGTATATGGTGACCAGCTCTATCTTCCCCCAAGTGAGTTGGTCCAAGGAAGGATCAGAAGCGGGGTGTAAAAATGTCTGAATTCCAACCCCATCTCAAACCTCTCAGGAAGCAAGAGGCAAAAGGGGTAGACCCACCAGAGGTCTCTGCGCTTCTGTGATCATGGTGACATTTTTGGACAGTGGTGGTGAGAAAGGGCTGAGGGTATTGGGGCAAGCATGAGGGAAATACTCCTGAGAGATTGCCATTTCTTCCACAGGATCCCCTGTGGCCACTTAACTGGGATTCAGATAGGTATGGGCCATGCACAGTGACCAGTCCAGAAGTTTACTTATCCCAAGACACCTCCTTATCACGCCAAACCCGCAGGGAAAGGACCTCCAGCTCCTCAGAAATCAGCACAACCCAATGATCAGCCACATGGCTCCAAGGATTACTTGGGAAGGACGAATACAAAACCAGTCCTGGGTGGGAAGGGGGCAGACACAGGTGCTGAACCGGTAGAGTCTGAGTGGGGAATGGCGGGAGCCGGAAAGGGGTACTGCTGTAAGGGTGGCGCCTGGCTTAGTCGCCCCTGATCTCCAGGACTGCAGATGCCTCGCCGGCGCGATCACTGAACACAATTCCATTCACATTCACCTTACATGGTCACTTTCCCAGCAGTAAGCTCAAAATCAGTGGAGACGCCCCCACACTACCTGCCCCTACCAAAGCCAGTACGAAGGGGTGAGGTGAAGTGGTGGCCGCCTCGCCTAGCCTTCCCAACTCAAACTCCGTTTCTCCTGCCTAGAGTCCAGCGCCTGGGGCACGGGAGGGTTAAACTCCCGGGGGGGGGGGGGGTAAGGATTCCAGAGCGGTAGGAAGAAAGAGGGAGGGGAGAGGAGGCACGAGGAGGAGCTGACCAGAATCAAGCCTCGGAGCCTTGGAGACTGGGGTGTCACAGGCCATCAGGCAGCCACTGTGGCGCACGCTGCACTAAACTTCAAGTCGGGAGCAAGGGAGAGACGCGGGGCATCAAGACCAGGGGTGGGGGAGGGGAGGGAGGCAGCCACCTCTATCTCTTCTGGCGTTTTCCCAGGCGCTTCAGTCCCACCTCCGGGCACCATATTGCCTGTGGTGCAGGATGAGGCCCAGAGGCGGCCCCACAGCAACCTCGGAGTCCGAGTTGGCTGACGTGCCCCTGGGTCAGCCGCGCTGGGCCTGCCCGGCTGACGTGCGGCTCAGCTTGGTGCTGGGCGCTGGCCCGCCGCGCCTCGAGTGTTAGTTCCGAAACCGAGAATTTCCGCGCCATAGGAGCACGGCCCAAGCTCAGCATAAGCCTGGCAGGCGCGTGCACCATCAGCAAGCGCAAAAGGACACGCACCAGCGAAAGCCTGATTGTCTACACGCGCAACTGTAGCCTGGGCGTGGCAGCGGCTAGCAAGGCGGAACAGCAGGCGTCGTACAATGCCCTACTGGAAGTGCAGAAGTGCAGGCTGCTGCCACTGGTGAGGCCAGAGCCCGGGGCAGGCAGAAAGGGACTGGAGGCAAGGGTCCGATAGTCGTGGATTTGGTCTAGCTATAGCTTGACCCTCCCCTAGGTCACCGAAACCAAGTTCAAATATTAAGTGTTGACCCTTTTTCAGTTTCCGGGGCACAGTGATTCCAACCTCCCAGCCCAGGAACTCCCTGTGACCCTCCTATTGTCCCTCCAGATCCCGGTTCCCATGAGGATCCCAGGACCTGGATCTTCACTCTGTTTCAGGACATCTGGCCTGTGACACTGCAGCCTAAGGGGCTGGGGCAGACACAAAGCCTGGGCGCTGGTGGCTACCGCCTGTGCCTGGGTTCAGGGGTACTAAGCCTGAAGTGAAAGCCCAGGGGCAGAGGTTCTGGGGACATCCAGGCATTGCCACTGCCAGCCTTAAGCCTGTCCCTGCTCAGCGTACGCCGCTGTGGCCACACAGACTCCTTCTTCTTCCTGGAGCTGAGCCACTCAGCACCCATGAGTCCCAGGGAGCTGTGGCTACAGGCGCCTGATGCCTTGGTGGCCCAAAGCATTCACAAGACTGTCCTGGCAGCCATGAAGCGACTAGGGGATAGTGATGCCAGTGGCAGGGCTAAACCACTGCCAATGGATCCTCCGAGTAGCTCCTCTAGACCCTCCTCTGTCCCCTAATCTTATGAGATCCAGGCCTCTGAGGCCCAGTCAGCCACCCTGAGCCGTTGGAGGTGCCTGGGTGAGAGGAGCCAGCAAGCATCTCTGGGGATGGCAGCCTCATACCCTGAGGGGCTGGAGCAGGGCGGGGACCACACATCTATGGGAGCTGAGAGTGATTAGAGCCCATGAGAGGTGGCGAAGCAGGAAGCTACATGACAATGGCGCCCACCCCCCCTTCCTACTAATGCCAATGCTGCTCCCCACCATCTGCTCCAGGATTGTGGGGGCACTGAATACGTACCCATTAGCCACTTTCTGCCAGAGTTTTCCTTGGGCTCCTTACCCCATTCCTACAAGTCTGGGGCTTGAAAGCCTGGACATGGGCTCCAAGGCCCCCATCAAGAGCACTGGGGCCAGCTGGGGGCCAGCAAGGGCTCAGCCCCGCTTGCAGCCACCATCAGAGCTAGCAAGGGAATATGTGTGCAGCAAGTACGTGGCTTCAGACTACGTAGGAATGGACACTGCCATACAAAATCGCCTGGATGGCCACTTCAGCTACGTTGACTTGAACCTGATCTCTCCTCTGGAGGCAAGAGGCCACGCCTGAGGGCCCAGCATGCATCATCCACACAGCTATACCCAAATCAAGTTTCAGAAGTTCAGAGAGGCATGGGTGAGAGCCTGCCCATTCTAGCTGAGGGACGGATAGAGGCAGGGAAGAAAAAACAGGGCAAAGTTAGGAATGCCTTCCCACCTGCTTCAGCCACTGAGGGGCTCTAAGGCCCAAACACTCCCTAGGATTTGTGACCTGAAGAAGTGCTGAGTTGCTTCTTAGAGCCTGCTGCCCACTCTGCCCCTTCCAGCTGTGGTGCCTGGGAAATCTTGAGGAGGTTCCCAAGATGTTGGATTCTTTTAAAATTCTAGAACTCCTACTTCCAAAAATAAAACCCCTAAAAATGTCTGGACTTTCTCAACCAAAGCCCCAATCCTGTTTCTTCAGCAGCATCAGTCCAGAGTCTCAGGCCAGCCTCGGTCCCCCACAGTCCTGCCCATCCTCTCCACACACACACCTTAGTGTCTCCTGTCTCTCCTCCAAACCAAAGAATTAACACCCAGCCACAGTGCTGAACTTCTGGGGCCCCAGCACAAGAGAGATGAAAGCATAGGTATCTTACCTCTAGAGCCCCCCAAAAGTGATTCGCCTCCCCCAAGCCAGCCACATGCTCACACAATCCTCTCTTCTCCTGGGCCTGGCAGAGCTGATGGAGTTAGTCCTTGCTTCTTGTATGCTCTGTCCTATGCACCCACTCATTAAAGGTGCTTTGACCAATGAGTAACAAGAATGTGAGGGGAGGGCAGCCAAAACCAAGGTGGAGGAAGAGATCCCATCCCTGTCTCTGTACCCCACTCTGCTACCCAACACAAGTAGCCTGTTTGCAAACCAACACTTTTATTGTTAACAGAAACCTGCCTGAGAGAGTAGGGGGCCCATGGTAACCCTAGAGGGGCTATGGGCAATGGGTATCTGGGGTCCATGGGAGAGATGGGTCAGTGCAGTGAGGACAGCTGGGGTCACCACTGGGGCCTGGGTGGTTAGAGATGGGCTCTGGGGGACCAGCAAAGGGCGTGGGAGCCATGGATGAGCCAGAAAAGCTGGGTCTTGGCTCCCCCTGGCTCATCTGCAGGAGGCCTGTAAGGGCGATCAGCTCAGGCCCACTGAGCCAGGCAGTGGAGCAACCAGGGGACTGAGTGGGGCAGACCCGGGGGGACATGATAGGAGGTGGGAGCAGCAGCTTCGGAGAACCCATCATCTGAGGAGAGAGGAGGAGGAAGTGTCTCCTTCCAAGCCCTGCAGGAAGGCTGCGGCAAGGCCAGGGTAGGAAGAGTGCTCACCTGCTGAGGGGCCTCAGACAAGTACAGGGGAACACGCTGTCCACAGGGCAGCAGAGGGTCTGATAGAAAGACATCTTCACAGCACATCACTGGGAACCCTGAGAGGAGAAGCTGCTAGGGTGACAGGCTGGGAGTTCCCACCTCAGGGAGCTCTCTACACCAATTCCCTGTGAAGCTCATACAGCATCTGTCCTGAGCCTGAGGGGACCAAGAGAAGTTACCTGCATCCCTGGGCACCTGCTTGCCATTCTGATGTCCTATTGTGGGGGCCAGGGGCCTGTGGCCCCTGCCTGAGGCTGCTTCATACAGTGGCCAGAAGGATGGATGACCCAAGGTTCGGCCTGAGAAGGAGGCACCTGACCCACAACTGGGCCCCTGCAGGGTCAGGAAAGACCAGTGGAGCTTCAGCCCCCTCCCAGGGTATCCCTGCCCCACCCTGAGGCCGGAGCCATAGGTACCCCCTACTCACCCACAACAGCCCAGGTCCTGCTTTCGCCTCATAGTTGGGGTCCCACGGTGCCAGCAAAGTCACCCTTGAGGGGGCCAACTCCCAGGCCACCTGCGGGGAAAGGGGAACTGGGAGGGAAATTTGAAAAAATTAAAACAGGCTCAGGAGTCACTGAAAGGGTATTGGAAGATAGAGGTGGCAAGGACCTGTACCTACCTGAGGTTCCCGAGGACTGCTCAGCAACCAGGCCTGAAGGGGATGGGGTCAGCAGATGCTCTTTCCTGGTCCAGGAAGGCCTTGGGGACTGGGGCTGAGGGCTGGGGGTAGTTGGGAGGTAGATTCTAAGATGCCCCAGTCACAGCCTCCCTCACTCATTTCCCCCGTCCAAGTCTGAATACTTCCAAGGGAGGGGCCAAGGGTGCCTGGTGGGGAGAGACTGCACATACCCATTTTCGATATGGTCTACTGAGATTTCCTCACATTGTGGGCCCCCCGTGTTGTATTTCCCCCAAGTGCCTCCTGCGTGCCCCTCACCTGTCCTGCGGGGGTGTTCCTGGCTCCCCCAAGGCTTCCTCTCCAGAGGTCCAGGCCTCACTGGGGTCACTGCCCGCCAAGGGGCCCTGTTCCTCCGGTTCCTGCTCCTCACCTGCGCCCCACCGAGAAGGCCAGGGCAACATGCCGCGTCTGGGGGGAAGGCAGGGCAGCACCTCTGTGCCCATACCCTGGCCCCCCTGGCGTCCAGCCCCGCCCGTCTTGCCTCTCCCTGGTTCCCACGGTGCCTCCACTCAGTCCCAGCCTCCCTCAGCAGCCGGCAATACCTTGGCACTCCGTGTGAGCCCAGGTCACCCGCCCCACTACACAGCGCCTCGCCGCTACGCCGGGCGCCTACGTTTCCGGGCCACGTGGCGCGTGCTCCCGCCGGGGTCCCGCGGGCGCCCCCTGGCGGTGGGGTCGGTGCGCCAGGTCTATCTTCAGCTGAGTGTGGAAGGGTGGCGCAGAGCACAGGTCACTGCAGAACCTGGACCTGGATGCTGAAGTGACCCCCTTCCCCGCAACGCATGGCTTTTGTTCGCAGACACACACACACACACACACACCTGAGCCGCAACTTAAAGACCTTCGGGCTTCTTTATTGCACTTGACACAACATCTGGTGCCCTGTCTTCCATCCCAGACCCTCAGCCACACCTAGAGGCAACCAGGTGCACCTCGCTGGGCTGGCCTGCTTCCAAACCCTCAGGCCAAGGGGCGCCAAAGGAACATGGCCAGGCCTGAGGCCGTCCCCACCAGTCCGCGCTACGAGAAAGCAGAACCCAGGAGTGGATGTTCTTCTCTGTTCCTTGGTCCCAGGTGGGTCGGGGACCTGTGCCCCATGCCCCTACCTCAGCCCCTAAGACTGTTCCAGCAGTGCATGGACGACAGCAGCGATGTAAGGGAGGCCCCTTCCTGGGGCCCCCTCCTCTTCCAGGATGTGGTGGGGCTGACACAGGGATTCCTGGGGGGAGGGGGGGGAGGGGCTCAGGTTAAGTGCCCCTTTACACCTTCTCCTCTGGGCTTCCCTGCTCGTCACAGAGGGCGGAATGGGAGACACTCTAGAGGAGCTAGGTCAAAGGGGGCTGACAGGATGGCCCTTCAAAGTGTAGGAAGCAAAGGTCTGGGGTACCCTGGACACAGCTTGGGGACAAATGTGATGAAAAGTAGCTGCCAGCATAACAGAAGGGAGATAATACAGGGACCCAAGGCTCAGAGGGGAGCAGAGACCTGTTATTTCCAGAGGGAAATGCTGGAGTAGGCAGGCTGGCACATGGAGCCCAACAGGCACTGCCAGGACTGGGCCTGGCCACAGCAGGAGCAGACACAATACAAACACAAACACACACGCACACATACACACACACGCAGAGGCTGCCAGTCTATACAATTTATACAAGAGATGGGGACCCAGCATGGGCCCTGCATCCCCCACAAATATAGAGTTCTCTCCACAAAATACGGATAATTCAGCCCCCTATAGCAGGAGTTGAGGGCAAAGAAAGTAAAAATTGGAAGGTTAAGATCCACCCCCTCTAGGGGAGCAGAGGGCAGGGCTGGATGGGAGAGGGCATGAAGGCACCATCAGCACTGAGAGGGGAAGGGCTACAGGAGGGTGGCCAGAGGCTAGGGGCCCAGGGTCTGGGGGCACCATAGTGGGGCCTCTGGGTTCAGTGTTTGTGAGGGGAGAGGAGGTTCACTAGTGTCTTTGGTGGGGCTGAAGGCACCACTGGAAGGGATGGGGGTTGTACAGGAGTCTTATAAATAGAAATAGGGTGAGATGGTGGAGGAGGGGTGACTTCAGATCCTAGGAACCCAGGAACCGAGTACAGACGACATAGAGCAGCAGCATGAGGACGACGTAGAACAGGATGAAGCCTCCCAGACCAGAGGGGGGCCAGAGGGGTGGGGGCGCTCTGCCCTCCGCCCGCTTCACAGCCTCCAGGGTGGTCCACAGCCCCTGGGAGGTGCCCTGGAGGAGATCCAAGGGCGAGCACAGGTCAGCCTGGGAAGGGAGAGTAGGACAGATGGACAAAGACAAAGGGTAGACGTCAGCAGCAGCAGCAAGACAATCCTTCCCGCCCCCTTCCCTCACATACCAGGGCCAGAGGCATGCTAACATGCAAAGTGTGGGGAAGGGAGGCATGCAGGGAAGGGAGACATGCAGCTAAAGGAGATGTGCAGAACAGCGGCTTCCTTCTGGGAAGCAGACACCTCCTGTGAATGGAACCCCCACCATCCATGCAGAGGGCTCAGCTGAGCCCAGAATGCCACCGCTCTTTATAATAGAGACCAGCCCCCTGGACTCCTGAGAACACCCCTCCCCCATACCTCAGGCACCCCCATTTTTCGACAGGCTTCTAAGAAACTCTCCACATTCTTCTGAGACTTGAGGGTACTGAGTTTTGGCTGGGGATGTGTAAGAAAGAAAAAAGAGTAAGGGAGGGGCCATAGAAGTCCCCTATCCCATTCCTCACTTTGGGCCCCAACTGACCACGGCGGGTGAGGGCACGTGAATGAAAGGCACAGAGCGGGGCCTCAGCTGGTTGGCCAGCTGACAGAGGATGACACCATTAGCCAGAGCCTCTGCCAGGTCCTCAGGCAGAGGCCGCTGCAGTCGTGACTCAAGGACCTGGGAGGCAGGGAAAGGAGGGGCAAAGAGGTCAGGGTCAGCAGGGAACTCTAGAGCCTGTCCCTCCCATCCTCAGCCAAAGCATCAGGGTGGACAAAGCGGGTATTGAGGGAGGCCAGGAAACTCCAGGAGGTGCCACGCTGAGCCCAGGCCCCACCCACACAAATCCCACCTCTCACCTGGCGCAGCTGAGACATCAGCTCCTTCTCATCCAGAAGCTGGGGGGATCGCCGAGGTCTCAAGACAGTGTCTGGTGAGGAAGGACCTGGAGAAAAGGAGGGTGTGTGGGTTGTCTCTACTACCACCGTAGACTTTGTAATTGGCTCGCAGTGTCTGGCACCCACATCTCCTGTCTCTGTGCTTATGGGATTTTCAATACAAAGGGACAATTGATCAGAGGGCTCCCAGGCCAGAGTGGGTGACTGAAGCCCAGGGGTTAGTGCTGGGTTAGCGTTGGGTTAGTATTGGGAAGGGGAGACCCACCTGAGCCACTCTGAGAAGAAGAACGAAAAAGGAAGCTGTTTGGTCTCTGGATAGAGCCAAGCGGCCGGGGAGCAGGCGCTGTCACTGGAGACCAGAGCCAGGGGAAAATAGCAGGTGAGAGAGGCATTCCCTCAGTGTCCGATTCTTCTCTCAGGCCACTAGGACCCAACCATTCCCTCACCTACACAAGCCCCCATCCTCTCCCCAAAGCCCTGGCCCACCTGATCCAGCTATAGGAAGGGGTTCCTGGGAGTTGGGGGCTGGGGCAGGGGCAGGGGCGGGGGCTCCAGGTCCCCTTGAAGATCCCAGTTGGGTAGCACTGGATTTGGGCATGCCACTGAGGAGAGACAGAAAAGGAATTAGAGGGGATGGTCAGAGGGAGGGTGTGTAGGAAAAGGGCTCAGGGAGGTAGAGTCTGGGAGGACACATACTTGTAGGTGGCCTGAGTGGACAAGGCAGCAGCACCTCCGCCAGCAGCCCTGACCCCAAGCTTTAGAAAACTAGAAATTGAAGGAGATGTGGAGTTAGCAGTGTCAGGCGGGGGGCTGCCAACCCCGAGGGGCAGAGTAGCTCAGGAGGGCTCATTTCCACTCATTTCCAGTGCCTTCCAGCTGGCAATAGCCCCATGCCCATACCTGTCCTTCCTGGGGGCCCCCCACACTCCACTCTGCTGCTGCTGCTGCTGCTGCCGCCGCTCACGCTCCTGCCACAGCTGCAAGGTGTCTGGGCGCCGCCTCTCCTCCCCAGCCGGATCCTCCCGCCTGAGGGACAAAGGCAGGATGAGAGGGGTAGAAAAGGTCAGGAGAGAGGAGAGAAGGTGTAGGAAGATGGAGTAAAGGGAAGAGGTGCCAGCTCTGGTGGCTCTGGGTACCTGCTGCTTGGTGCCCTCTCCCCATCCCCTGCCATAGGGTTTAATTCTGGTGGCCGCTGCTCCTGAAGAAAAAGAGCAGAGGGGCTGAGGGACGACTGGCTTGCATTGATCCCTTCCTCCAGCTCTCTTCTCACAGCTGATGGACATACAGACAAGGCCTGGCCCCTCACCTCGGCAGCACCTCGCTCTTGGTCCTCCCCAGGCACATGGCTGTCAATGAAGTCAATATGCTCGGGGTCTCCATCAGCTGGAGAGACCAAGACACATCAGCAAGCAATTGAGGGCCTTAAGGTTTGTGCATTCTCCTCAGCCCCAGGGCCTCTGATCGTACTACTCACCAGAACCGTCCTCCTTCCGCTCCCTGGGGCCCCGAGGCTCCCGGGCCAGCTCGGAAATCCGGAATGACAACTCCGAAAAGTCATCTGTTGACTATAAATGCAGAAATGCAGACATGGAGACAGCCTCTTTGTAGTTCTGGGGGCTCATGAGGTTCAGGGCCTATCTGTTGCTGAGCCAGCCCTTCCCTGGGATACTTGGGCAAGGAAAAGAAGAGGACAGCTCCAGCCACCATCTGTCATTCTGAGATTTAGAAGTACAAGGCAAAGGGTCCTAGCTCAGAGATTCTCCCCCAGGGCAGAGATTGCCAGTGTCTTTTGGAAAGGAGGCACTTACTTACCTCATTTCCAGACCACCTCTTGCTACCACTGTCAACACTGTGGAAGCCTGAGTCCAGCCCACCATCGTACCGACGTCCCGGAAATAAGTCCTCAGCTGGGCTGGAGGCAGTGAGGGAGAGCTGGTCAGTGTTATACTGGGCAGCACCCCCCACCCTTGCCCCGCCCATCCACCCTCCAGAAACCAAGGGGACCCTAGTGCCAGGAAGGGGCATTAAGGATCCAGGAGCTTCCTTCTTTCCCACATGGGACTTACCAGGGACTGAAACTCGGGGGGCGGGAAGGGGCCAGGTCCCCCAGTGCAGTACCCCCACGCCGCCCAGCCTCTGTTGACAAGTACTTGAAGATGTGAAGTTTCCCCTTCAGGCAGATCTAAACGTGAAGAGGAGCATGAAAGGAGTTAGGAGGAAGCAAGGGGGCACCCCAGATCCTGCTTGGCTACCAAAGAGATCCACCGCCCCCCCCCCCACTCCTGTCCAGTCTCGGCCCTGTCCCCACAGTCCACTCCAAGTCCACCCCTCACCTGGGCAGGAGGGCTTTGCAGGGGGTTGCTATCCAGCAGAATGACCTGCAGGTGCCTGAGGCGGCAGAAGGAGACCGGGATGTGGGAGATGCGGTTACAGGAGAAATCCAGGCGGACAAGAGGAAGGTCCCCCAGCTCTGGGGGTGGGTGAGGGAAGAGTCAGAAAGTACACCCAAGAAGTATGCCCTTGTGCTCACTTCCTCTGCCCTCTGCTCTGGCCAGCTGGTCACCTCTGGGTCCACCACAGCCTCTGCCCTGCTGCTTTTCCAGCTCAGATCTGGCCCACTTACTTTCTGGCTTCCCCTCCTCCATCAGGCCTTTTGACTTCAGCTGCTGCCCATCCCAAGTGCTTGCTCATTTTTCCCTCCCTGCCCATTCCCCAATCCAAAAGCTTTTTTATTCTTAAGTGATCATCACAAGCCCCAAACCAAACTGTGACACCACAATGCTCAAAAACCTTCCATGACTTGCAACTGGGGCTACTGAGGGTGAGTGGGCTGTGCCCTACACAAAGGCACTCATGCAGGAGGGGCTGCAATCCCACCTGCACTTTACTAGCCAAATCCTGCCCTTTCGGTGAGGCTGTGCTCACCCACAGGAAGGGGTGCCTTTCTCTAACTCTCAGAAAGGTTGGATTAGTTGTGGCCTAAGGCACAGAATAAAAATCACCACTCCTTGGCCAAGTCAAGGTGTTCATGATCTGGATCAGTCCATGTTTCCCACCTCACTGCCCACACTCACATCAGACAACTCTCTTGCTTCTAAGCTTCTGGCCTTTTCCACATGCTGTTTGCTCAACTAAGAGAACACCATTGTTGTCATGCATCTTTCAAGGTTCAGCTCAAGTGCCAACTCCTCCATGCAATCTTTCCAGACACAAGGTTGGAATTTATTGCGCCTTCCTCTATGTCCCTTTAGGGCATTTTGCTGAGGTTGCTTTTATGGCTCAGCGAGAGCCCTGATCAAATGCTTATTTGTATCCCTACTGAATTAGGAAGAAAGAGGGCCAGTGTAGGAGTAGGGGACAGCCCAGATAAAACAGAGGACCGCCTGACTCCTGTCTCTTGTTCTTTGAAACCAAGGTTAGCATGGCACAGGTCCTTCCTGCTTAGCCCTGGCTTGCCTTTCTAACTGCATTTGTGCTGGACCGGGCTCCCTCCCACCTGCATGCTTTGCACATGGGGTTTCCTCTGCCTGGGATACGGAAGTGGAGAACTCTCCTTTAAAGTTCGGCTCGTGCTGTGCCTCTGGGCAAAACCTTCCTTAAGTCCCCCAGGCTGAGCCTCTGCCTCCCTCTAGCTCCTGCAGCTTTCTAAGTATCCTGTTTAGCACTTCCCTCTGCTTGTCTCTCCCATTAAATTAAGATTTAATTAAGCCATTAAATTTTAAGACTTGGCCCCAGATCTGAGTGACATCACTGACATTTACCTAGTCCCCACCTAAAACACAGGAAACACACACACAAAACAAATGCTAGTCAAATAAAAGGTGTGCCTGCTTTGGAGCAGAGGCTATCAAATGTTGGGATGCATCACAATTAGCTCATTAAAATGGGGCTGCTTGGGCTCCAGTGCCTGGCCCCACTGATTCATACTCTCTGGGGAGGAAGCGCAGGGCATCATCTGACTCAGGTGTTTGAGACCTCCTGCCATGGTGAGTGGTGACACTGGGTAACCCTGAAGGTCCCTTCCGACCTTGAGATTCTTCAGGGTGCCAATGCACTTACCTACTCCTCTTCCTGTGTCTTTTCCCACATTTGTAAAATAGAGCTAATAACGTATGCCTTGCCAGCCTTAGAGGGTTGCTGGTCAAGAGCAAATAAAATAATTTAGTTTGTTTTACATACTGCAAAACCCTGGTCAACTAAGGCATTATTTTTCTGCGAAGATTCCTTTTCTCTGACTTCTCAAGATAGTGTCTCTGTCTCTGTCCACCCACCATACCCGCTTCCCTGCACCCTTCTCTCCTGTCCTTCATTTTCCTCACCATCAGGCAGGGTGCCGAGCTGGTTCCTCCGAACATTGAGATCCCGCAGGGAAGAGAGGCTGCACAGCTCTGTGGGGAGGGACTGCAACTCATTGCTGCTCACATCCTGGAATGAGGAAAGAAGTAGGAAGGAGCCACAAGACCAGGGGCATCAGAAACTGCCTCCTGTCTCTGGCCACCTCTTTTAGTCCTGGCCTTTCCCCTAGGGTGCATGCTTCCTTTCCCCGACTTCCCCTCAAAAAGGTCCCTGGTCCCTCTTGTTGCCCCACTCCCCATCCTCACAAGCTGCCGCAGGCTTCCCAAGGTGCTGATGTCTGGAGGCAGGGCTCCCAGTTTGTTGTTGCTGACAATGAGCACCCGGAGGGGCAGCTGGCAGATGTAGGGTGGCAGCGATGACAGCTGGTTTCGGCTATGGAAGGAAGAAAAGCAGTGGGCTCACTCACTTTCCAGACACAGTGTTCCAGCATGGCTCTCCCCTAAAGGTCACACCGCATCCTCCCCTGGCCCTGCCTCCCTACCTGAGGTTGAGGTAGGTGAGGGCTGTGAGATTCCCCAAAGCTGGGTTCAGGCATCTCAGGCAATTGTGGTAGAGGCTCAGGCCCTCCAGGGATACCAGCTGGCATGCTGCCTCTGGCACCTCGGGGAACCGGTTCCGGGACAAGTCTAGGGGAAGTGAGTGTCAGAGGAGAGCTGTGGAGCTGCCCAGCCCTGGACAGGAGGACCTTGAACTTTTCCAGGGCTGGCTGTCCAGCCCTCTACCTCTCAAGCAGACCTGAAGAATCAGACCTATAAACCTGGGCTCTCTGGAGAGAAAACAAAGCCTTCTGCAAACTGGAGCCCTTACCAAACATAACCAGAAAAGCAAAGGGGAGGCAAAGACCTTAGGGTAACTGGGCTGGAGAAGCCCAGACTTGGGGGAGTAGAGACGAGCCATGACACCGTCTTCAAACACCCAAATGAAGGGCTATCCTGGAAGGGTAGCTGGATTCTGTAACTCCTGTTGTTCCTGCTGCTCTGTGATGCCATGAGAGGTAGAAGGCAAAGGTCATAGGAGAGGGCCAGTGCTCCAAAGAAAATAGCGGGGATGGACTGGGAGGCTCAAGGTAAGGATATGGACAACCTGGGGGGAGACTTCCGAGAAAGCCTATCCCTCCTCATGGGCCCTGTCTCCCAACCTCAACCTTTTTTCAACCCAGGGGCAAAACCAGGGGTCATTAAAACCTGGCTCTAAGGTTAAGGCTGCTGACAATGGACAAGTTTTTCACTGGCACCAGAGATCCAGAAGCCAGGTCCAAGGGTCTACGAAGTAACATACTCCCAAAGACCAGGAAGGAAAGGCAAGTCAACCAAGCTGAAGGTGGGAGCTAGAGTCCTCTAATCCCTCTCATCTGGGCACACCTTCCTCAGGGTTGGCTCCTTCCCACCCTCTTCCAGCCACACCAGCCCATCTCTACTTCCTTTCTCACTGCCCCAGACTTCAAACAATTAGTTCTTTTGCCTGTGTCTCGGGCACAGAAAGGAGCAGAGAGGGTAGGAAGAAGAGCAGAGTCTATTACTGTCCCCTTATCTCAAGCAGTTGCTTGCTAGTCCAATGCAAGGAGTCACGCATTGAGGTTCCCACCAATCTGGAGGCATTCACTGCTTAGACCTCTACAAACCTAGCTTTCTGTTTTTGCTGCATAGCTCGTATTGGGAGGGGCCCAGGGTCTGCTGGGGAAAGTCCTGGGCAGCAGTACTCGGGTGAGCTTCTTAGGTGGCCCTCCCCAGAGAGAGGTGAGCAAAAGCTGAGGGGAGGAGAAGCTGGGGTATATCCCCCAAGGAAATAAGTCTTGTGACAGGAAATGAAGTAGAAACAATCTATCGGGTTCTGTCTTTGGTGGACTCTGTGTTTGCCAGGGCAGATGATAGCCTGATGCCCCTGAAATCATTGTCTCTCCCTCTTTGCTCCCTGGTACACAGAGATAGAAGACCTGTCATGGGAGAAGACAGTTCCGGATAGGGTGGGAGGACCAAATGCAGTCCTCCTACTCTCACCCTCCACCTGCCTGCCTTCTCTGCATCCACCAAATGTGTGTTCGCGTACATGTGTGGATGAAGGGAGTGGAGAACAAGTTATGATGGGGTAAGCAAGTGGTGGGGGCAAAAGCAAGGAGCAGAAGGGAGCCCGGGCAGGAGGAGGCAGGGCACAGGAGACACAGGATGTGGTCTGTGAGAGAATGAGCTGCACTTCTCCTTTGTGAGAGTGGCCCCAACCCCCATCTCAGGAGTCATCCTACTATCAGGCCCCAGGAATGGGAGTCCAAGGGATATCACCGACCTGTACCATAGGAAACATGCATAGAAAACGCTGATTCAGAAAGAGCTGGGGAAGCAGAAAAAGGTTCAAAATGATTCTGCCAGCAGAGCATTTCAGTCTGGGTTGGAAGGCAAGGAAGTGTGGAAGGCAGAGTATGGGTAACACTGACTATGTTTTTGTTCACTTCCCCTTTCTACCCCAAGCTATAAGCACTCTGCTTGAGGAGAGGGGACAAGACAGACCCCACTTGGTCTAGAACCTGGGCCCTGAAAGGACTGAGGATTGCCCTGCATGAAGAGCAGGGCAGGGAGAGATAATCAGAAAGCTGGGATTTTCCTGCTTCACCACAGAAGCTCACTCACAGAACTGGCTGCACCCTGAGCCGGAATGCTAGGGGAGGAGTGGGAGGTGGGGAGAGCTGGGAAGAGCGGGGAGTTCTTGGGAGTTTTCCCCAGGAGTCCATTCACAGAGACAGAGCCCTAAGGAAATAAAGAATAACATTTGGTCCTTGTCAAAAAACAAGCAAGGGGGAGGGGAAAGGGAACAAGACTGCAAGTGTCACACAGCTGCTGAGGTCGATCTGGAGCTTGGGGGTTAGGTGGCTGGGGGAGCCAGAGAGGTTGGCTCCTACCGCTCATCCATTCCCTGAACTCATTTACTGCACAGTGGGCAAGTTAGTTTACCCAGCAATCCAAGAAAGGTGGAGAGGCTTAAACTGGTTCTCCCCAGAACAGTGGGGAAGTGTGTCTGTGCCCACTTGAGTGTTTGCAGGTGAGCAGGCACCTGATAGGGGACAAATGCAGTCCCAGGGCAGTGTCAACAAGAAGACTCTCATCCAGCTCCAAGTCCCACCCTGGGCTAGGCTGGGGTGGGGCTTAGGGAATGCAGTCCTCCTCCCCTCTTCCAATCCCTACCACTCCTCAGCTGCCAGCCCAAGGTCATAGGTTGCCTCCAGAGCAGCTGAGGCCTGACTCACCTGTTGTAGTCGAGTATCCCACACCCCACCAGCAACAGATACCAGAGTGGAGGGAGCATGATTAGAGGGGGCATGTGGGCGGGGGAGTGGAAGTCTCTAGGTTCCCAGCACTTCTAGCTAGGAGATAAGATTTCCTTCCTTTCAGCAAATGCCTCATGTTCCTCTCCCTAGGGAAAGCAGAAACTGAAATAGGAATTCTAGGGTCCCTATGAGGTCACAGGCCCCACAGTGACCTCACACACGCCGGAAAGAGGAGGAGTCTCAGATAAGAGGGTCAGGAATAATAGGCGGAAGAGCTGGGGAGAAAAGAGTTAGGGGAGGTGGGTGTTTTGCTTCTTTCCCGTAGGCTGGAGGTCTAAAGAGTGGAGAGGGCCAGAGACATTAGGGGGCGAGACTACAAAGTACACAGAAACATCGGGTTGCTAGGAACAAATTCATGGGAAGGGGGTGCCTAAGTCTGCTTGGATCTCAGTGGAACAGGGTAAAGAGTTGCAGACGAAATGGATGAAGAGAAAGGAGTCATTAGAGGGGCTCGTGGGGGCTTCTTCATGGAAAGGTCAGAACTGAGGTTGAAGAACTCATGCAAATGAGCCAACGAGGTGAGGGGCGGGGCAATTCTACAGGTGCGCCAATATGCAAATAAAGAGAAACGGAGGGCGGGGGCTCTCACAGCATTCCGTCAGGGATGCTAGGCGTGCCATGCAAATAAGAAATGCATTCCTGTCTACTAATTCTTGAAGTGGAAAGGGGACGGTATCAGGCTTATGTAAATCAGAAGGGTCGACGACCCCAACAACCAAGTGAAGAGGAGGGCCAGACTCCCCGGCCCCGAGAGAAACAAGCGAAGGGGCGGGGCTATGCAAATTCGGGTCCTGGCTCCGCTCGCGGCCGGGTGCACTCACCAGCCTGGGTGATGTCTGACAGGTCGTAGCTGCGGGCCGCGCCCCGAGGGAAGTGCTTCAAGCGCCGGTTAGACAGGTTCAGGGTCCCGGTGGCCACGGCTTCCTCAAGGGCCCGCTCTGCACTGCGGCTCCCAGGCAGACTCGGAGATCCTGCAACGGAGGTCGCGGCCGCCGCTTCCTCACCCCCGGCGGCAAGTGGGGCTGCTACCGCCGCCGCCATCCGCTCCCGGCGGCTCCTGCTGCCTGACTGACGGGACCGGCCGTCCCTTCTTCCCCCTCCCCCTCCTTGGAGCCGCCGTAGTGGCTTCAAGAGGGAGGAAGTGAGCCCAGCGACCCGGCGGACCAATTGCGGCCCCAAGATGCGTCGGAAGTGGCTAATCAGAACCCGCGGGGGAGGTGGAGACTCGGGCGCTAGAGTAACGTGAGAGAAGGGAGGGGGACTAGAACGGAGATCTTGCCAACGGCCCTTGCTCCCACCCCCCTCAGCTGCATCCAATCACAATGCTTAGAGCTAGAGATGGAGCCAATTAGGTCCAACCCGGAGGCGGGGAACGCAGGCTTTCAATTAGAAGGGATAGAGACAGAGAGATCGCAAGCCCGGGACTCCTGGGCCTCTTCAGGTAAAGACCAATCGCAAGCCAGCTTTAGGCGAGTGGCTGTCAAGAAGGCCAATTAAATTCCCTGAAGGGAACCTGGCCCAGGCCTCTTCTCTGAGGGACGGCTCTACCTACCAATAGCATGAGCGAGACCCTTCGCTAAGGAGGTGGCGGGTGAGCTAGAACTTTGAGACTGAGGTAAAGCCTGATCGCGGCGCGCGGGCTGGCCTCGGAGCATTGCCAGGGCAGGTGTAGTGTGTGCCAGCTGAATGTGTTAGAGAGCGAGCCAGCTTTGAGAGCGTAAGGTAGACCGCGGGGTGCTGGGCGACCCCCGAGACCAGTGCACAGGGGGTCGTTGTGGGCGAAAGGGCTGTGGAGGCCCTTCCAGCTGCGGAAGTTAAGATTCTGCGACTGTCTCCGGAGTCCCGGAGATGCCCAGCTCAACTCCTGGAAGGAAGGTTCTGGAAGCCCAGGAAAGCCTCGAGAGCTGCCGCCCACTCTGCCAGCCCACCCAGAGGAGTGCGCCAGGGCGGGAATTGTGATGACAAGACTGAGGATTTAGTCTAGAAAGGACCGTCTCACCTAGAAGTATTCCTATTTATAAAGAGGAAACTGAGGCGGAGGGAAGTGGATGAGTTGGCAGGAGCAAGCAGCAAGGTACTGACTACTTGCACTAGAGCCCAGGCTTCTCACTGCATCAGCTTTTGTGGTGGCCTTTTTCTGTTCACACCCTCTTTGCCTCCTGGAGTGAAATGGAGTGGATAAAGGGTACCCAGATATGAGAGGAAGCTGATGATGCTTTTCTTACTGCTGAGAGAGCTAACATCCTTTTAGATGGCATGAAGAACTAACGTAGTCCATTTAGTATGTTAATAGTTGCCTAACCACTCATAAGTCACATCTCAGATGTTAACATTCCTAAACATTGAATTATTAAAATTCCATCCTGGGTAACCCAAACCAGCTGTTTACTAGTCACTGTGAATAAAAGAGTTTGATTGGCTGGGTGACAGCACAGTAAACAAAGGAGTCTGTAATACTCTGCAGCTCAGGGCTTGCTGTCCAGGACCGGATTCCTTGGAGCCCCTGGAAGAGCGAGCTACTCCTTGGATTTATTGGTGCAAATCTTCTGCACCTATCTGGACAGACGCAACCCCAACTCCTGTTTCATCTCATAAATGCCCCCCTCCCCCCATAAGACTAAACGAATAGCTTAGACTCTGGGAGATATCCTAAATTTTCAGAGTATATCTATCCCTTTCTTTCACCATAGAGGTTGCCCTTTATACATGCAATGATGTTACTGTTCCAGGAAAACAGTCAGCTTTTGGATATATTTTTCATGAGACTGTAAAGAGTTTGTGCGTAATTGTTCCCACCTTCATTTGGTGCATGCTTTTGTGAGAGATGGTCATTAGCAGGGTCACCCTCTCCTTCGCTCGTCAAATTGAATTTATACTTTTTTTTTTTCTTTTGGAGTTTATACTCTTGAGCTTCAAATCCCCTGGAGGCCCTGGCCTGCTGAGATATGAAGAATTCACCAGTGTTTCTCTACAGAATTAGTACTAAAAGGGCCTCAAGTAGAAAAACCTCCTACTATTCCCTGAGAGTAAAGGCCTCATCTACCAGTATGTCACATTGTATTCCTTATGTAAAATGCATATCCCGGGAGCCATTGCATGGCTAGAGCTGAGCTAGAACTGAGGAGCTGTCTTAAGACAGAAAATCCTGGGCAAGGTTGGGGAAAATAGGTCACAGTGCTTAGGCAGTGAGGTCACAGAGAGGTTTGTCTGCCCCAGACTCCATGAGGGAGGGGCCTAGGAAGCAGAGGGGCCTCAGAGGTCCCCCAAGCCCAGGCAGGGGACATGGTGTGGGAAAGGCAGCAGGGACGAGGCCCAGGACTGGTGCCAAGGGGCCCGGAGAGATGAGGGCAAGAGCAGGGAGGGGGCAGTCAGGATGGTGAGGAGAAGCCGCAGACGGAAGCTGCAAAAATTCACCGGGCTGTGCGGACGGGAGGAGGGGCTCAGGGTGAGGGGGGGTGCGGGAAGGGCAGGAAGAGGGCAGTAAAAGATATGGGAGGGTTACTGTGAGAAGTTGGGCCAAGGAACAAGACAGCCAAGGAGGGGTGAGCCATAGACCTAGAGAGAAAGATGGGAAGATTTGACAGCACAGAACTAGACGTCAGAGCTAAGACCCCACCAGATAGTAGTTAATGAAAGACAGGCTGAGCGAAGGAAGAAAAAGAGGCATGATCCTTATGGAACCCCTGTGCTCTCCTTTCTTGGGTAGGTGAAGCGGAGCTGCCCTTCATGTGGCCCAGAGACTGGGGGTGAAGAGAAGAAGGGGAGAGGGAACCCTATTTCTGTTCAGTTGTTCCCCCCAGAGCTGGTGAGTCCTTGGAGGGGAGAATAAAGGACTGAAGGCCAGACTACTGTGGGGCCCCCGATGACCCTTGCTTCCTTCTTTCTGCCCCACAGGTAGAACATATCATCTCATTCCTCCCAGTCAGAGATGTAGTTGCCCTAGGCCAGACCTGCCACTACTTCCACGAAGTGTGCGATGCTGAAGGCGTGTGGAGACGCATCTGTCGCAGGCTTAGTCCTCGCCTACGAGAGCAGGGTTCTGGGATCCGGCCCTGGAAGAGAGCTGCCATTCTTAACTGTACACCTTCCCCCAGAACCTTCAGTTCTCTTTGGCTCTCTCCTACCTTATTCTGGGATCCCTCCTGCTCCATAGAGTTGCTTGATGACTTCCGCATTTCCAGCCAACCTTCCAGAGCCCCTTTCTCTGGAAGAAACTTCTTAGATTCAAACATGCCATTGAATACTTCAAGTCTCTAGAGCCATCCTCTGATAGAAATCCCACCCAGAGCCCCCAAACCTGGAGTTTTCCCTCCTGTAAACCAGCATTTCTTAACTTTATCACTATTGAGGTTTTGAACCAAATAATTAGTTGAAGTGGGGGACTGTCCTGTGAATTATAGGATGTTTAAGCAGCATCCCTGGGCTCTACACACTAGATGCCAGTAGCACTTCCCCCAGTTGTGATACTCAATGTCCCCTGAAAGATAAAATCTCCCCCGGGTCAAGAAACATACTCTAAACCCCCTCCCTTCCCAGGGTGCCCCTATCCTCTTACTTCATTTCACATGCTAGAGATTAAGGGAGATCTAGACAACAGATCCAGATTTGATTCAGATAGTAGATCCAGAGCTAGGAGTGAGGGAGGGTTGGTTACTGGTCTTTCCAAGTCATTCCTTTTCACTCTTCTTTTTCTTTTCTATGTATTTATTCTTATGTTTCCCTCGATATCTCTGATGCAAGGTTGGACCAAAGAGGTACTCACTTAGAAGCATTTTTATGGCCCTGGGCTGAGGTGGGCCAGGGAACTAATGTTCAGACATGGAGCATAATTGAGGATATCCTCTTAGCTTTCCAGATTTCCTTTGGAAGGGATCTGTTCCCCAGTCCTGGGGATGGAGAGGAGCTAAATAGCAGGGTATCTGAGAAATCTTGTTTGCCCAAGCTCTGATTCATCTCTCTTGTGTCATCCCAATCCCTTGAACCTTCTATATCCTTCCCTTCTCCAGACACGAAAGGCCTGTATTTCCAGGCATTTGGGGGCCGCCGCCGCTGTCTCAGCAAGAGTGTAGCTCCACTGCTAGCCCATGGCTACCGCCGCTTCTTGCCCACCAAGGACCACGTCTTCATTCTTGACTATTCAGGGACCCTCTTCTTCCTCAAAAATGCCCTGGTTTCCTCCACCCTTGGCCAGATCCAGTGGAAGCGAGCCTGCCGCTATGTTGTGTTGTGTCGTGGAGCCAAAGATGTGAGTAGTAAAACCCTGACAGCTGAGAACCCACCCCGCCTCCAGGGACCCAGGACCCATACCAGCCCTTAGGTTTCCACCTCAGGACAACTGTCTTCCCATCCCAGGCATAGGAAAAATAGTCCTCATTTCCCAGCCTTGTACCCAAGTATCTCATCTCCCACCCCAGCCTCATCCCACTTCAAGCCCTAGATCCCAGATACTTTGGTCTTTTCCTACAGTTTGCTTCAGACCCAAGATGTGATACAGTTTACCGGAAATACCTCTACGTGTTGGCTACTCGGGAGCAGCTGGGAGTGGTAGGCACAACAAGCAGCCGGGCCTGCGACTGTGTCGAGGTCTACTTGCAGTCCAGTGGGCAGCGGGTCTTCAAGATGACCTTCCACCACTCCATGAGCTTCAAACAGATTGTGCTTGTTGGTCAGGAGACCCAGCGGGCTCTACTGCTCCTCACAGGTGTGGCTTCGAGCAGTGGTCTGCAAATTGTTTTCTGCAGATTCCTCAGGACCTGCTGCAGGGGATGGGGCAAGGAATCCTCTCACACAGGGTTCTGCATGCCACCTCATCTGGTCTTGAACCGTATAGCTCTGCTTTTGTTTGTCTCTTAGTCTAGGATTCTGCATATTTCATTAGAGCAAAGGGCCCCACTTTAAATCCTAATCTCCCCAGCCTCCATGCCGAGCACCTCACTTTATACCCCAGACCGCCCCCCTACTTTCTCAGTATTTCCTATACTTGACCACACTCCCAAGCCTGAGAAGTAATTTTAGAATTAATTAATTAATTAATTAATTGATTAATTCTTAATTCTAGGCAGGGCCCTGATCCCCAGACATCATTCCCAACATTCAGATTGGATACTGCCAAATCTAACTAGGTTTTCTCTCCACTCATCTAATATTGAAAGACTTTCCTGATTATTTTTGGTTATAAGTAACTGAAATCTGGGAAACTTGAGGTCACTCTTCCCTTATTTCATTTTACCCTTTTTCTTCCAACCCTACTCTAGGGCAGTAAACGTTTCATCTTGTATGGCTTAGGAGATCTTTTGGGAAGTTAATGTGGATGGCTATTGGAGGGTCCCCTTCCCCCGCGTAATTGTCTGCCTCCCCACCCCCCAGAGGAAGGAAGGATCTACTCTTTGGTAGTGAATGAAACTCAGCTGGACCAACCACGCTCCTACACAGTTCAGCTGGCCCTGAGGAAGATGTCCCGTTGCCTGCCTCACCTGCGTGTGGCCTGCATGGCTTCCAACCAGAGCAGTACTCTCTACATCACGGGTAAGAACCACTTCCCTTCTCCAGACCCCAGCCTTGGACAGATCTTCCAGATATGGACACCACTCCACCCTGCCCCTCAGTTCTTATTCCAGCTCTTTGGTGGACCCCTAGGGCATCCTAGTAGAAGATGTTTAGATTCCCAGATATCATAGCTGGTGCATTTCCAGTGGGTGTGAGACTCCCTGGACCTTGTAGGTTCCATCCCAGGTGGGGCCTTATCCCTAGGAAATGGGTGCCCAAAGCTGCTGAGCTGAGGGCTCCTGACCCCCCAGACCAGGGGGGAGTGTATTTTGAGGTGCATACCCCAGGGGTGTATCGTGATCTCTTTGGGACCCTTCAAGCCTTTGACCCCCTGGACCAGCAGATGCCGCTTGCTCTCTCACTGCCTGCCAAGGTAGGATCCTGGAGGGATGGGGCAGATCAGAGGGGGAGGGGCTTTAGGGGTTGAAAGGTTCCGAAGGTTCTGAAATATGAGCCAGCACCAAATGATTGACAAGGGACCCAGAGAGAGGGGTGACATAGCCAAAAGAGATCAGCCGGGACAGCAGGTTAGCGGTTGGGAGGTTCTGGAGTTCAGAGTTCCTCTGTAGGGAACTGAATGCCCACCTCCCTTTTCTGTCTTATTCCGTAGATCCTATTCTGTGCTCTTGGTTACAATCATCTTGGCCTGGTGGATGAATTTGGCCGAATCTTTATGCAAGGAAATAATAGATATGGGCAGCTGGGGACAGGGGACAAAATGGACCGAGGGGAACCTACACAGGTGAGACTGTTTCCCAGCAACTCTCATCCTGACTCCCTTCTTCTAATTCCCTGACCCCTCGATCTCTCCACTTTTCCAATTTCCATAGAACCCACTTCCTACTCCCTAGGAGGTTGAGCCAACCGGTATGTAATATCTGTGATATTGTTGTGTGTCTTACCCAGGGTTGGCACTATGAGGTTCATTCTGTGCAGTGCATGCTGTAAGTGCAATGGGAATTTAGTGAAGTCGGGAGACCTGGGTGAGCTGGAGTAACTAGAAGAGGTGAGATGTGAGCAGGGCCTAGTAGCTTAGATAAGATTTGGGTGGAGATAAGGAAAGGTATCCTGTGTAACGGGGATGAGGACAAAGCTTGCACATACCTGGAGCAGTGAAAAGACTGGCCTGACTAAAAGAGAAGAGGGTGTTTTGTAAATAGGTAGATATGAAGTGGTATAGGTAGGTGTGAGCTTGGAGAGGTATAGATTTGGGAAAGAGTCATTGTGGGTTCTGGAGCAGGAGAAGGCAACCCCCATGGGTGACTGAGAAGAGGTCAGCTGGCTGGAGTTCAGAGGAGGCTTTGAGTGAGAAGCCCATTGGGAGGCTGTTGAGTGACCGCAGCACAAGGGCCTGGGGCTGGTATAGCGGCAGTGAGAATGGAAAGGAATAGATACATGAGATGTTTCAAAAGAAAATAAACAAGCCCCAGAAACTGATTAGATGTGAGCAGAGGGGTATAGGACAAAGGCAGGTGGCTCTGGCAATAGGACTCTTGAAGAAAAATGGTATCAGCAACAAACATGTGAGTTGGAAAGGAGATGCCGCTTTGAGGAAAGAACATGAATTTGGACTTTTTTGTAGTGGGAATAAAACATTAAAGTGGAAATGTCTTGCTGGCAGTTCGATTCCAAGTTGGAAAAAGGTTGAAATGACAAAATTAGAGATAGAAGGGCAAACCTGGACTAGAGCAGCCATTGTAGGCAGGGGGAATGGAAAAGTTGTCACTGAGACAGGAGGCACACCCTCAAATGCCATGTCCCAGCAGCACAGGCACAGGAAGTTTCAAACAGGAGGGGGTCATTAATGGTGACAGTAATAATGTAGGAGTATATTTTATAGACATGGAAAGATGGTCGTGCCATATTTTTAGGAGGGAGAGATTGCTGCTGGTCTGCATTCAGCAGGTCAGACCTCCTGGGGGTAGGAGTAGATATCCTGAGTCTCATTTTGTCCCTTTCCTAGTTTCCCTGAGCCTTCCTGTCACACTTCTCCAACCTGGGCCCCCAGTCCCTTGGTGCTCCTTTCTTAGGGACTCTGGCCCTGTGTCCTCAGGTGCATTATCTGCAACGCCCCATTGCCCTGTGGTGTGGCCTCAATCACTCCTTGGTGCTGAGCCAGGGCTCGGACTTCAGCAAGGAGCTGCTGGGCTGCGGCTGTGGGGCTGGAGGCCGCCTCCCTGGCTGGCCTAAAGGGAGTGCCTCCTTCGTCAAGCTCCATGTCAAGGTCAGAACAGGGTCAGGCAAGTGGGAAACCAGGGAGGGCAGGTATCCCATAGGACTGTAGCTGGGGCTCCTCCAGAGACCCAGGGACCCCATTTCCTCAGCACCACCCACCTCCCTTTCCTGCTAGGCACCATGGCTCCTGGTTCTCGCCCTTAACAGATCCTGCTGGCCCTCTCTGACTTCACATAACCTTGGGACTCAGCTCACTTGATGGCTCAGGGCTGGTCTGAGAGGGCGGAGCACAACAGCTGGGCTTCGTGGGAACCCCTCAGTGAAGGCCTCACTCAGACACGCCTTTTCTCTTCTTCAAGGTCCCTTTGTGTGCTTGCTCCCTCTGCTCTACCAGAGAGTGTCTCTATATGCTGTCCAGCCATGACATTGAGCACCATCCCGCCTATCGAGACCTACCAGCCAGCAGGGTGGTAGGGACTCCTGAGCCTGACCCAGGGTCCGTAGCACCCCAGGACCCTGGGGGGACAGCTCAGGCCTGTGAGGAGTACCTCAGCCAGATCCACAGTTGCCCCACGTTGCAGGACCGCATGGAAAAAATGAAGGAGATCGTGGGTTGGATGCCCTTGATGGCTGCACAGAAGGATTTCTTCTGGGAGGCCCTGGACATGCTGCAGAGGGCTGCTGGAGGGGTTGGCCAAGGCCCCCCAACCCCTGAGAGCTGACCCCCCTCTCCTAGTCTCACTCCTGGAGGGAGAGTCTGGCCCTGGGCCGAAGGCTAAGGAGAGATGGAGTGGGAGCAATGAACACTGTGTGTGTGCATGGGGAGGGGTTCGCAATGGGGTGGGGACTGCTAGACATGCCAGAGTGGGCAGGGAACTATTTTATAAAATGTTCAGGGGGCTGCCCAGGAGGGGCCCCCAAACTGACTATCATGGACAAGAGATTTGATGGACAAATAGAATAAAAGGCTGAAGTGAGCCACAGTTTGGAACCCTGGGGCCTGGGAAGACAATGGGGTAGGGGGACCCTGATGCCTGATTCAGTGGGCAAAGGAGGGCAGGAGCATGGACAGGGGCAGGCAGAGCAGAAGTGGCTTAAACTTTCAGGTGCTATAGAGTTGACAGCACCTGACTCCTTCAGTTTGCTTTCCCCTTCCACTTCCAAAACCCGACCCAATCTTCTTGACTAGAAGTCCTAGCCCCACCTTCTGGCATAACTCCTTCAACATATGCTACTTGGTGCCCCAACTTGGATCCTCTTATTCCCATTCCGAGGAAGACACTTTGGACTTCAGAAAGTTTCCTACCTCTTTCCCTTCATCCCTGTGAAGTCACCTACCTCCTCTCTGCCTGCTGTTTACCTTCCAGGCCTCATCTCACATGTTGTCCTTTTCCCCTACTTTCTACTCCTCCTCCATAAGGGAGATATTCCCTTTATCCATATGCCATCTACTCCCATGCATCTAGATATTTGGAAGAAAATGGGTAAGCAGAATTCTTTCTCCTTGGTCTACTCTGGTCCAGGGATGGAGAAAAGACAGTGGAAATTTGAAGTGGAAATAAACTACAGAAGGTGGTGGTCAAGAAGGCGGTGAGTGATTAGAGGTTGGGAGTCCAGGAAAGGACTTCCTCTGGGTGCTAAGGAAGCAGGAATGGGGAAGATCATGATTGGGCTGGAGAGCCCTTGAGAAAGACCAAAGGCTGTGTTCACAGGATGCTTAGGCACTGGACAGAGAGGGCTTCCAGATGACATTACTTGATGCCTAGATTATGGCAGAGGGTCTGATGCTTCCTCAGCCCTTCATTGCTCCACCCACTCCTTAGATGATAGTTATGTGTCCTGGACCTAGAGAGGCCCCTGGACTCACCACTGTCCCAGCTGTACTCTCCCTGTCCCGCCTTCCCCACCGCCCTCCCCACTGGCTAGTCCCCACGCCCACACACCCGAGGCTGCCTCATCTGGCACTGATTATCCCTGCTGCTGCCGCTGCTGCTGCTGCCGCTGCCGCTGCTAAACTCAGCTGCTGCCTCTGTCTCGAGGACCCCAGCGCCTCTCCCCTCAGCCATGCTGTCTGCTGCCACAACCTCCCTCTTGGGGCCCCTCCTCACTGTCTGGGCCCTGCTGCCTTTCGCCCAGGGTCAGAGCCCCAACTATACCAGGTAGGTCTCTCTTAGCACCTTCTAGTTAGCTTGAGTGAGCTTCAGAAGCCAATTCTTGGGGGGTTATGCCTATGGATCTTGTGGATTCTTTTGCTAACATATCACCCCAGAGATCTGCAGCCCCTACCCTTCTCTGGTCCCCAAGTCCCTCCCTCCCTCCTGCAAGACCACTGTCTCCTGCAGGTCACCAAGCGCTCCATTCTTTCAGCCTCTGTCCTCTGCCCTCTATGCCTCCCCAAACACCCAGATTCTTGGCCCCTCATGGAACCTGAGAGCACCAATACCTTGAACTTGCCTGGTAGCTAGACATCTGGATTCCAGGAAGGAATTAGAGATTGTGGGGGGAAACCGGGGCAGTGAATAGGAGACTAGGGAATCAGATACTTTAGTTATCTGGAATAGGGGCAGAGCAAAGCTTGAGAGCTCAGGGAGCCTGGTCTCCCAGTTCAATTTGAGGGCCATCACTGCTGCTTCTCCTTTATCTCTCCGCCCCCTCCCCCGCACCGCCTCGTGGCTGTGTCTACATCTGGAAGTAGTTAGGCGGCTCCTGTCCCGACTGCCTGGCAGGGTGAGGGGGGAGAGTGAGGAAGCAGGGCTGAGGAGGATTCCGGGAATTCCTGTTGGGGTGGGGGTGGGGGTGGGGGTGGGGGCTGGAGGTTGGAGGGATAGCCAAGTTGCTGGCCCCACTTTTTCCTCATCTTCTGCAATAGTATTTCCTACCCAATTGCATCCTGGTTGGCTGAGGCCGTCCCAGATCCCTTAGGCCTTTCTCCCTCATGCCCCAGGCTTCCCTCCCTGCCCTCCCTATCCTTATTACCCTACCCTAGTCTTGTCTGCTGCTTCCCCACCCATGGCTGACCCCTCTTCTGTCCTCCAGACCCGTGTTCCTGTGTGGAGGGGATGTGACTGGGGAGTCAGGTTACGTGGCAAGTGAGGGTTTTCCCAACCTCTACCCCCCCAGTAAGGAGTGCATCTGGACAATAACGGTGAGAAGGCCCCTCTGGTCACTACCCTCTTGTCAAAGTCTCTAAGGCCTGGATCCAGGCAGCCAAAAGTCCTCCCCCAGCACCACCACTCTCCCTGGGGAAGTCCAAGGCCCCTCCTTTCTGGTCACTGATGGCATCAGTGTCCACAATAATATGTGGCAAGTGTCTTTACTCTTAACCCTTAAAGCCTGCTTCTCCATTCCCAACCTCATTCCTGCCCCCTGTAAGCTCTCCACAGACCTAAGGCCTTGTCTCCTGCACAAGCCACAAGCCTGATACAGAGCCCAGGCCCTCTGCTCTGCATCCTGATGGAATTCCTTCTTGTTCAGGCCCAAGTTTCTGTAGGAAATGCTTGGGTAAAGGGAGGTGCCTGCTGCCTGGGTTATAATATGTGGCCTGACTCTCTGGGTCCCTCCCCCTGCCACTGCAATCAGGTCCCTGAAGGCCAGACTGTATCCCTCTCTTTTCGAGTCTTCGACCTGGAGCTGCACCCTGCCTGTCGTTATGATGCTCTGGAGGTCTTTGCCGGGTCTGGAACCTCGGGCCGGCGTCTCGGACGCTTCTGCGGGACCTTCCGGCCCGCACCCTTAGTCGCCCCTGGCAACCAGGTGACCCTGAGGATGACAGCTGATGAGGGCACAGGAGGACGAGGGTTCCTGCTCTGGTACAGCGGGCGGGCCACCTCAGGCACTGGTGAGACCATCCCTCACCTCCGACTTCCCCCTCTCCGTGCCCCGCCCCGGCGCAGGCCCCGCCCCTAGCCTTAACATCCACCCCAAGATCGTAGGTCCCCCCATTACCTACCTTTCCCTTTTTCCTCACTAACTGCCCCTCCAGTCCCTCCTCCCCGTCTTCTCTCCCCCTCCCGCTCCCACCCACTCCCTCTTCCAGGCCCCCCCCCAGGCGCGAGGCGGAAATGGGTCACCGACCCACGGGTGGAATGGGCGGCCTGGGGTTACTGGGACGGTGAGTAACTGCCCGCCCCCGTCCGCAATCGGGATCCCTCAGGCGGGAGCGAGGGAGCACCCCTGGGATAGGGGACCATGTTCCCCTGACCTGGAGCCCCCTACACCCAGCCCGGGGCTCCCGATTGCGGTCCCATCACTCTCTCCTGGTGGCAGAAGTCTCCCCTAAAATGTTTAAGGCAGGGACCTCCCCCAAAGGAGTCTAGGGGGCTGTGCCCTAATTTGAGGAGACCCTCACAGTGTGGGGACTCTTCATCCTGCAAAGGGAACTTCTCTGCCTGGCGGGGGAGATGGGATCTCCTAGGGGAAGAGGAGCTGTGTGGCCGCGGGTCAGGGGCGGGGCAAGAAGGGGTGTGTCCAGCCAATTCCTCCTCCCGCTTCCACCGCCCGCCTGGGCACTTGCGGTCAAAAACTTCCGTGAGCCTCGTTCCTCCAAGTCCCCTCTCTGCTAACCTACCCTCCTCTTTCCTCCTCTTCCTCTTCTCGCCCCCTCATCCTGAGACTCCGACGTCCAAGCTTCCTGCACGAGCTCCCAGCCTCGAGCTCTTCTCAAGCTGACCAAGGGTCTCCACTGCCCCCCACCCCCACTCCTCTCTCCCCTCCCCAGAGCACCAGTTTTGCGGGGGTCGGCTGGAGAAGGCCCAGGGAACTCTGACCACGCCCAACTGGCCCGAGTCCGATTACCCGCCAGGCATCAGCTGTTCCTGGCACATCATCGCGCCCCCAGACCAGGTACAGACTCCCTGCCCGGGCTGCCCTCGGGGACCCAGGCAGCGTCTTCTAGCATGCAGCCAGCAAAGATTTATTGAACATCCACTAAGCCCTGAGAACTAAGCTTGCGCTCGTAGAGAGCAAAAACAGACCCAGCCTGCTTGTGCTCAAACAAAAAAATGTAAAATTACACCTGTGATGAGCGAGGTACATGATGCTGATAAACTGTGTGTGTGTGTGTGTGTGTGTGTGTGTGTGTGTGTGTGTGTGTGTGTGTGTGAGAGAGAGAGAGAGAGAGAGAGAGAGAGAGAGTGTGAGAGTGTGTGTGTGGGTGGTGGTGGTGGTGGTGATGGCCGAAGTGGATTCTGGGTCTGTTCCTTGAGAATGAGCCAGGACTTGACCTTGCCAACGAAGGCGAAGAACGCCACTGCAGAGTTCTGGTGTGTGTGATCCTCTGAGGTGTGGTGTGAATGCTTTAAGAGGAGGGTGTGAGAGGATGCGGGAGGTGAGTGAGGAGGCTACTGCAAGCGTCTAGAGGCAGCTGTAGGTGGAGTAGGTGAGAGGTGCCGAGCTCCTGTGCCCTCGGGCCTGCCAGGGTCCCAACTGTGCAGCCTCCGCCTCTGCCCTGCCACCAGGTAATCTTGCTGACCTTTGGGAAGTTTGATCTGGAGCCCGATACCTACTGCCGCTATGACTCTGTCAGTGTGTTCAACGGACCTGTGAGCAACGACGCCAAGAGGCAGGGGAAGTTCTGCGGTGACACAGTCCCAGGGTGAGGGGGTGGAACCTGGCTGGTTGGCAGGGTTGGGAGTCTCCATCTCCCCAGGTGTAGGAGAAGGAGGACCTCACTGCTGTTGGGAGGGACAGAACTTAGCTCATCTGAATCCCTGAGCCCCAAACCAGTGGGTGGAGCAGGTAGGGTCTGTGGATTCAGAGGCAAGCTGGGCCTGCGGAAGTCAGGAAGCTAATATAGCCAACCAAGGGAAGAAGTTAAAATGCCACCCCCCTGGGTAGGGGCAAGGTGCACAGCCCGCTTGACACCTCCCCTAATGCCCACTACTCGCAGTCCCATCTTCTCCGAAGGAAACGAACTCCTCGTCCAATTCGTCTCGGACCTCAGTGTCACAGCTGATGGCTTCTCAGCCTCCTACAGGACCCTGTCACAGGGCGCCGCTAAAGAAGGGGCTGGAAAGAATGCCCAGCCAGGTCCCCCACTCCTTGGCCCTGGCCCCAAGGCTGGAGCCCCACCCAAAGTCAAGCCTGAGCCCCCACCTACTGAGAAATCAAAAGACTCACTTGAGGCTGAGGCCACCCGGATGGGCCCTGGTAAGTCTGGGAAAGGGGAGGAAGGGGACACAGACTGAGGCAACTGTATCAAAGAGTTCCTTCCTGGGTTCATTTATTCATTCATTCATTCATTCATACAATACTCACTGGTACCACCTCTGTGCTAATGGCTGGCACTAGATGCTGGGACCTAAAGCTGTATAGAACTCTAAACAAGTTCAAATGAATTAAGCCCTTAGGGAGAAAGTGATCCTTCCTACCTGCTGGGTAGGTCACCCTCTACAAACGGTGACCCCCCTCTCCCTCCTAGATGTACCCAGTGTCACCTGCCCAAAGCAGTGCCGGCGGACAGGCACCCTGCAGAGCAACTTCTGTACCAGCAGCCTGGGTAAGAAACCTCATCCCTGAGTTCTGCTCATCTAGCTCTTCTAATCTTCCTTCCTGTCCCCAAAGTGCCCCCTTCTTCTAGTTCCAGCCCTGCTCTGGCCTTCTGTCTTCTCACCACTCACCTTTACTCTCCTACAGTGGTAACCGCAACAGTGAAGTCCATGGTTAGGGGCCCAGGGGAGGGGCTAACTGTCACTGTCAATCTCATTGGTGCTTACAAAACTGGAGGCCTGGACCTGCCCTCTCCACCCACTGACACCTCCCTGAAGTTTTACGTGCCCTGCAAGCAGTGCCCCCCCATGAAGAAAGGTAACAAATATGTGAGGAATTGGGGGTGGGGACTTAGCCTCATGGAAATGATAGAGGTGGTAGAATCTGAGGAACTCACATGAGGAGGTACATCTACAAGGTATATAACCTGAGCTTTCAATTCCTCCCTCCCCTCCCCCAGGAGCCAGTTATCTGCTAATGGGCCAGGTAGAAGAGAACGGAGGTCCCACCCTTCCTCCGGAGAGCTTTGTGGTTCTCTACCGGCCCAACCAGGACCAGATCCTCACCAACCTCAGCAAAAGAAAGTGCCCCTCCCAGCCTGTTCTGGCTGCTGGGTTGCAGGCCTAAGACCTAAACCAGTCTCTAGCCCCTGGCCCTAGGAACCCACCTTTTATCCAAATAAATGTTCCTTAACTAAGAAGGGGTCATATCTCCATTTCTATGGTTTTGGTGTCCATCTTGGGGATTTCTTTTCATTCATTCATTAAACTCAACAGACATTTACTATACAGAAGAATATTTTAAGAGTGCAAGTCAGATTTTGTCACCACTTTGCTCAAAACTCTCCTGTATTCTCAACACATACACACACACAATGGCAACTATTTAGAGGTGATGGATATGTTAATGAACTTGACTGTGCTGATTTTTCACGATGTATACAATATCAAAACATCAAGTTGTAGACCTTAAATATATACAATTTTTTATGTCAAAGATATCTCAAAACTGTTAAAAAGAAAAATTTAAAACTCTCCCATTGTTTTCCATTGGTCTCAATAAAATCCAAAGTCCTGTTGTGGGCTTGAAGACTCTAGGTCAGTGATCCCCAACCTTTCTGGCACCAGGGACCGGTGCTCCTATGAGAATCTAACGCCTAATGATCTGAGGTGTAGCTGAGGCAGTGATGCTAGCGCTGGTGAGCAGCTGCAAATACAGATGAAGTTTCTCTCACTGGCCCCCTGCTCACCTCCTGCTGTGCAGCTTCATTCCTAACAGGCCCCAGGGCCAGTGCCAGTCCACGGCCTGAGAGCTGGGGACTCCTGCTCTAGGTGATCTGCATCCTTCCTACCACCTCATCTTATCTCTGACTACTGTCTCCATTACGACCACTGTTCCAGTCACACTGGCTTTGCCTGTGCTATTCCTTACACCTGGAATTCTCTTCTATAGATAGCTCATGGCTTGCCTCCTAACTTCGATCAGATCTCAGCTCAAAGTTCATCCTACTTACTGTCATTTGTTCATTCCAAAAGGCAGGAATTGTTTTAGGCACCAAAGATATAACAAAGTTCCTGCTCTTGCAGAAAGGAGAGTACATTCTATTGGAGCAGAGAACATATAACATCAAGTAGCTCTTCAAGTGCTATGAAGAATACAAAAGCATGATTAAGATGGCAGACAAAAGGGGATTGTACAGGATGCTCAGGGCAGACTTTCTGATAAGATACTCTGTTTTTGCCCCACTGCTAACCAATTGTGTGGCCTGGGGCGAGATTGTTCACCTTGCTGAGGTTTCCTCAATCTGTAAGATTTGAAGATTCGGCATGATGGCCTAAGTAGCAGGGTTGGTAAATCTTAATTCCCTGTGCAAACGTGAAGGATTTCCGAGTCCCGTGCAGAAAAGAGAGAGAATCAGGATAGGAGCCCTGGGCTGAGACCCAAGTCCAGCTGGGAGCAATCTCCAACTGTACTGTAGAAAACGGCTTTGGTTACTGCAGAGGCTTCTAGGAGAGCCTGGGACCAAAGCTGAGAAAGAGGACTTCTTTGTGGGATGGGATTTTAGCAATATGGGCAGTCTCAGAGAGGGAAAGAAGGAGCAAAGCCCGCGCCCAGCCTTGCCCGTGTCTCCCAGGGTAACTCCAGGACTAGAGATCTAGCCAGACACCCGTAAAGTTTTATGTCACTAGTATAAGCCAATCACGTCTTGAAGCGCACCAATCGACGTATACTTACGGCGGAAATGGAGCCGCCCTGGCCAATGACAGAGGTCAAACGGCGGAAGTGCAGAAACGGTCTCTCCGGCAGATGGCAGGCCAGGTCCGGTCATAAATTGATTGGCAGGTGCTGTGACCAGAAAGTGAGCATCGTAGCGCGAGCGGGCGATCGGAGGAGCGCGGGCCCGAGCTCAGGGAGGGGTTGGAAGCATAGGTACAGGTCTCTAGAGAGCAGAAGAGGGAAAAGGCAGCTCCCTAGGAGACCGCTGCGGCAGGCGGAGTCCAGCAGGAGAGAGGGGGCGGAGTCCCAGGGGACGCCCGGAAGTAGGGGAGGCTGGGTGGGACAGGGCTTATGGAGAACGTGAGCTGGGCCTAGAGACGAGGCGGGGGTTGGGAGCCGCAAGGGGCTGGGTTTACGGGGTGGGCGTGACCATCGAGGTGGGGTGAGGGCAGGACCTGAAGGAACCCGGCAGAGCTGGAGAAGGGAAGGGTTTTGGGGCCTGGGCCTGGCCTGCGGGAGCTTCATCAAGTGAGGTTCCGAGGCGGCGGTGGCAGCAGCGCTATTAGTCTAGGCCCTGCCCCACGGTCTCATCCGTTCTCTTTCGTTCCTCTCTCTCCCCAGCTCTAAACCCCAGGCCCTGTCCCCCGAGCTCTGCCCTCGGATGTCCCACCGTCCAGAGCTTGCATGCGCCGCGGGGCGCCCCAGGACCAGGAGCTGGTGGGTCCGGGGGCTCCTGGGCGGGGGTCCCGGGTCGCCTCTCCTTCCTCGGGACCTGTCGTCCCGGTCCTCGTCTTTCCCCCGGATCTAGTATTCAGGGCGGACCAACGGAGCGGACCCAGGCAGCTGCTGACCCTCTATAACCCCACGGGAGCTGCGCTTCGCTTCCGAGGTGAAGGGATGGGCGCCTCATGCTTGAGATCTAGGGGCTGGCGGCAGGGCATTGGGGGCCTGTATGGGCTGAAGGAGTCAGGTGTCCAGCCTTGGCAGACTGAAAGAGTTATGTCCAGCCCTGGGGGTAGAAGGCAAGGGGCACTCTAGTGTCCCTTCATGGGAAAGCCTTCTGTAGGGTCTCTGAGACAATAGTAGGGCTTTTTGTACCTTTATCTCCCAGTTCTGTGCACAGCACCTGCCAAATACACAGTATTTGACTCAGAAGGATATGTGAAGCCTCAGTCCTGCATTGACATGTAAGTTAGAAGGGCGAGGAGGATGGGTCACTGCCACCTTTCTCTGAATAACTGTTCTGTGGTCTTAGGTCTCAGACCTGGACCTCTTCAACCTGTTTTCCCTACTCTCTGGCTGCGACCCTATGGGAAAGTTTCCTAGGAGGGTGGGGCCAGGATTCACTTGGATCACTGCCTCTCACTTCCTCTCAATGGGCCTCTTTTCTATCTTGGGACCAGTGTGATTCGCCACGTGGCTCCCATTCCCAGCCATTATGATGTCCAGGACCGCTTCCGCATTGAGCTGTCTGAGGAGGGAGCTGAGGGCCGAGTGGTGGGGCGCAAAGACATCACTTCGGTTCTGAGGGCCCCAGCATACCCCCTTGAACTTCAGGGACTGTCCGACCCAACACCCCACCCAGGGCCCTCTTCCTGGACAGCACCACCCACGGCCAGACACCTCCCGGAAAGTGAGTTGGAGGATGGGAATTCTTGAGTTCCATAGATGGAGGACCTGGAATTACCCTAGAGATGAACTTAGTTGGAGTTGAAGGGGTCTTCTGGTTCAGTCTTTTGCTGTTTGGTAGAAGCGTTCCTAGGAGTTGAGATTTTTTTATCAAGCTAGGGAAAAGCAGATTTTGCAATTTCCCTGGTTCCTGGCTTCTACTTAGGTGGAAAAGTTCTTCCTTAGCTCTAACTTCTGTACTTCCTATCATGTGCCAGCTCAGTTCAGTTCAATAAGAAACCTGTACTGAGCAATTAATGCTTGCTATACCAAGTTGTGTGCTAGGCCTGGGAGGTGGAGGTCCCTGCCTGACAGACAGGTACACAGAAGCCAGTAATCAGGCAGAGTGAAAAGAGAAAAGGAATGCTGAGAAACCAGAGAAGGGAGAGTTTCTTGCAGCTATGGGGACAGAGGCTCCAGGGAGGAGGGGGCACTTGCTATCTGCCTGTGGAGGGCAATAAAAAGTGGATACACCTTCCATCTTCAGCCTCGGCCCTGAAGGACCTTGGGTTGGGTAGGAATGGAGGCTGGAGCCTCTGATGAGCCTTGTTTCCCAGAATCCCACTCACAGCTGGCCACCAGCTCCTTCCTCCTCTTCTTGTTGACGGGCATAGTCTCGGTGGCCTTCCTGCTGCTCCCGCTCCAGGAGGAACTCGGCAGCCAGCTGCCCCAAATCCTGCACGTCTCCCTTGGTCAAAAGTTGGTGGCAGCCTACGTCTTGGGTGAGCACAGTAGTGGTGAGGGGATCCAGGCCCCAGAGACGGGGTAGGGAAGAGGCTTCCAGAGCCCCAGCGCTGCTCATATGATCTTGCTCTTTCTTTTCCCCTTCTCCAGGCCTTCTCACCATGGTCTTCCTCCGGACCTGACCTCCCTGCTCAACCTCCACCCCTCTCCTGGGGCAGGGATGTGGAAGTGAGACAGCCACTGTGATGCTCATACCTTGCCTCGGCTCCCACTCCCTCCCTTCTTCCTGCCCACTCCCCTTGTACCCCCGGCAAAAAATACCCAGGGATTTGTATTCATTTTCCAAGTTGAATAAAATAAATTTGTAAAATTAAACAGAAATATAGGAACATGCCCCTTTCTTCCTACTTTTTTCCCTCCAGTTCTTCCTATTCTCATTTCCAGGGGATCCAGGTGCCTGGGCCAGTGAAGAGTTCAGTGAGGATTTAGAAGAGCTGGATTCTAGTCCCAGGGCTGCATGAAAAAAAAACAACAACAACAACTGTGGTCTTGAGCAAGTCCTTTAATTTGCGCTTCAGTTTCTACCTCCTAAATGAGGGAATTGGGAAAGTTGATTCTTTTTTTTCTTACTCATCCCTCCACCACTCCTTTGGCAACTGTTCTCTGTATCTTCTGGGTCTGTTTCTGTTTGGTTTTTTTATTCGTTTGTTTTGCTTTTTAGATTTCACATATAAGTGAAATACATTATTTGTCTTTGACTTATTTCACTTAGCATAATGCCTTCTGTGTCCATCCATATTGTCACAAATGGCAAGATTTCATTTTTTTTTATGGCTGAATAATCTTCATGTGTGTGTGTGTGTTTTGATTAGAGACAAAAATCAGGAAGATAATGTTAAAACAGACTCAGTCTGTTATGCTGCTGGAAGGTTATCAGTTGTTCCAGCTTTACTTAGGGGCCTTGGGAGCTGCCCCAGTGCAGAAAGTCTTGTCCCTTCCACCCCAGAGCTGGCTCCAGTGGGATGTGATCTCGATGTATGCAGAGAATGGTTCTGCAGCCTGCATCAGGGAGTATGGGGAGGGCTCTCACTATGGCCCAGAGAACTCCTCACCAAATTACATGTGTATGAGTGATAACCATTCATATTGCACTGTCTGTGCCCAGGTCCCCAAAATGCATTTGAGGTATCACACACTAATGATCATGCTGGTATTTACTGTGAAAAAGTCGTGTTGCCAGTGAGATCAAGAAGACTTTCTGGGACACAGCTATAGGCATGGGAGGGGCTTAGGACAGACTTTTAAAGTAAATTTTTTTAGCAAACAATACTGAGATTGCAGCAGTTGCAGCAATGAGTACATATTAGTTCCCTGTGGCTGCTCTAACAATTTATCACAAACTTCATAGTTTAAAACAACATAAATTAATTCTAAAGTTCTGGGGGGTGAGAGATCTAAAATGAGTCTTGTGGGGATAAAATCAAGGTGTCAGCAGGGCTTCATTCCTTCTGGAGGCACCAGGGGAGGATGTTTCTTTGCCTTTTCTAGCTTCTAGAGGCCATCTGCATTTCTTGGCTTGTGGCCCCTTCCTCCATTTTTCAAGCTAAGAGTGGAAATAACAAACGAATGTTGTTTAAAAAAAAAGAAAAAGAAAGTAAAAGCCAGGATTTAGCATTGACAAATCTCTCTCTGACTCTGACCCTCTGTTTCTGTTGTCACATCTTTCTCTATCTCTGTTCTTTCTGCTTCCTTTTATAAGGACCATAGTGATTACATTGTCCTCCCTCCTCCAACCCAGGATAACTTCCCTGTGTTAGTTCGCTAGGGCTGCCATAGACTGGGTGGCTTAAACAACAGAAATTTATTTCTTCACAGTTCTGGAAGCTAGATGTTCCAGATTAAGCGTTTGACAGATTTGGTTTCTCCTGAAGCTTCTTCCCTTGGTTTGCAGACAATCACCTTCTTGCTGTGTCCTCCCACAGTGTTTCCTCTGTGTGTGAGCATCCCTGGTGTCTATGTGTCCAGTTTCCTCTTCTTATAAAGACACCTGTCAGATTGGATTAGGGCCCACTTTAATGGCCTCATTTTAACTCAATTACCTCCTTAAAGGCCCTGTTTCCAAATACAAACACATTCTGAGGCACTGGGAATTAGGGCTTCAACGTATAGATTTGGGGGACACACAGTTCAGCCCATAACACCCATCTCAAGATCCTCAATTTAATCATACCTGCAAAATCCTTCGTTGTGTAAGGTAACATTCATTCACAGTTTTTAGGGATTAGGATGTAGACCTGTTTGTCCAGACCATTATTCTGTCTACTACTGGGAGCAAATGGACAAGGTGAAGAGGGCTTAGAAGCCACTCTGGAAAACTTATTCTGGACTTGTGTCAGGTAAGCAAGTAGTTGAGAAGGGTTCTGACCCCGGTCAGTCTCCTGAGATCCCACCAAGTCAGGCTCAGAGGCTAAGGAGGGGGTAGTTTCATCCTAGAACCCCAGGGACTGGGACATCCCAAACCATAGACTAAGAGGCTTTCATGTCCCACAACCTGAGGAGCTGGGTAGGACCTCTCACTCCATACTGGGAATAAGAGAAGACAAAAGAACCTGAAGGCGGGCCCTGGGATTTCCGCAGCTGCCCTGAGAATGAGAAGCAGGGCTACAGCCTTCTGAGACCAAGATGAAATATAAAGTGGTACAAGCTATCTTTGTAATTCCTTACCCTTTGGCAGCTTCCAGCTCATGGGATAAAGATTGGCCAAAGGGCACCCTGGCAGGAGAGGTCCCAGACTGGCCTAACAGGTGTGTGACCCCTGCAGTCTCACAGGGCCCTAAGCTCAGAAGGGGGTCCTATGTTTGCGGTTAGGGGTTTGTGGTCACTGTCTAAAACTTCTTAAGAATTATATCTTTGAATTTATGTTTTGGAAATGCAGTCCGATGGAACAGTGGAGCATGTGCTGCGAGTCCTGCCTCCCTTGAATGGGTTATCCCCTGCCGGCATTCTGGTCCTATCCAGTGACAGCTGCCACCCTCCTTCCCCCGCAGGAATCTGGGTGCAGAAACAGGGAGGGTCCAGGTCTAGGTGCAGGTCTGGGTCAGGGTTGGATACATCTGTACCAAGTTGTGGGGCAGAACTCTGGGTGCCTATGGGGATCTGCCCCAGAGCATTTTCCTCTTAGGGACCTGGACATTAAATAGAAAATGAAAAACCACCATGACAGACTGAGCAACTGTAGAAGAAAAAAATCTTTGTTCTTGTTTTTTGAATAAAAGGTCCTGCATTTTCATTTTGCACCAGGCCTTAAAAATTATGTAGCTGTCCCTGGTCTCAGGAGAAGTTACAGAGCCAGCTCCCCACTCTATGGTGGATTTTGAAGGGTCCTCCTAATTTCCTTAGGCAATTTCCTTCCTTAGGTAATGAAACAGCTCAGTTTTCCCCATGGAGACAGCATTCTCAATTGCATCCTCTCTGGCCCCTTCTGCTCAACTTCTCCCTAGGTCTCAACTGAGGGATGGTTGGGTGGGATGTAGGTGAGGAAGTATATAAAGGTGGCTATAAACAACAGATGCCTAGGTGGTTTATTGAAGTCCAAATCCCAGCCCCTCCTACCACAGGCCACGTGTGGGCCATAAAGCTATGGTCCCAGGCATCTCTCTCACCAAGAGAGATGGTCAGGTCCCGGGATAGGAAACCTTCTGGGGTGGTCTCTAGCAGCTGCTGCTCTCTGATTAGCTGACAGTACACAGTCCATTATGGAAGGCACTGCTCACCTGCTTCTACACTGTAGGATCAGGGGTACGTAGATGTTTACAGTGGGCCCTAGGGAGAGCAGGTAAGGGCTAATTAGAAATCTGTCAGCAATAAGAGGTGGTACACATCACCCAGTAATCACTCAAGTGGAGAGAGCAGGAGCTGTCAGGCAAGAGCAGGGGCATATGACCCCCACCCCCACCCACAGGCCTCAGAAGTTGTTATCGATGTTCCAGACGTCCCCACTCAGTGCGTTGGCGGCCCCTTGCAGTGTCCAGGTGAGCAGGGCCAGCTGGCGTCGAAAGCGGCTCTCCTGGAAGCCAAGGCCGGGTGCCACCCCGGAGGAGGCAACCTCCAGAGCGCCAGAGCCACTGGAGCGCAGCAGCCGCACGTGGTCAAGCAGGGCACCCAGCGTGTGGTCTCCACAGCCCAGGAAGATGTGGCGGAATGGGGAGTCAGCCGGTGACACGTACTGGGATAGGAAGTAGAACTCCACCTGCGCAAAGCGGGAGATCAGGTCGGGGTTGGAGCTCTGCTTCAGAGCAAAGGCCTGAACAATTCTAAACTGAAGCTGGAATCTACTACGGGCTTAATAAATATGGTGAGCAGCTTCTTTCAGGCCCACCTCCCTTTGGCTACCCGATCAGGAAATGCCACTCTGTGACACCACCGGTAGCGAAGTAGGATGCACCTTCCCACTTGTTTTGGGTTGGATCCCTTTCTTTCCATCCCTTGAACCTCCGAGCCTGCATCTAGGTCTCCCCAGCCTTCCCTCTTTATCATTCATTTCCCTCTCCAAAGCCTCAAAGAACAGTATATCATCCTGTTGTTCCTTACTTTCCCATACCCCAGTCATTCTACCCCACTTTCACCAATGTCCACAGCTCAGAGTCAAAGGTCAAGGGGACAGCCTAGCCCTAATGAAGTACCTGACTCTCAATCCTTACCCTCTGACACAGATACTGTTTGTCTTTCCTGTGATGGCCTTGCTCTTAGCCCAGTTCTCCTCTCACTCTTCTGCCTGCCTTTCTGGTTCCTTCTGCTCTCACTTGTGTGCAGGCCCAAGGTTCAACTTCTACCTTCTGCTCTTCTTTTTATTTACAATCCACTGATTGTCAACCCTGGCTGAAAATTAGAATCACTAGAGAAAGGTTTTTAAATTACCATTGCTTGGACACCACCCAAGCAAAACCAGAACCTCTAGGGGTGCTCTCATACACTCATATCTTTTTAAAGCCTCTGTTATTCATTCAAAGAGCTCATCCATGCCCCTAACTTTAACTAGAACCTCGTGGGGATAGTTGCCAAATCTACTCAACAAATCATCCACTAGAATCCTGCCCTCCAGCCTTCTGGGCCTCCCCTGGGATAGGAGGCACCTGGGTACAGCCTCACACACACATGTTGGCACCAACTTCTTCCAAAACCTGACCCTCATACCCACATTTCCTCATGAGCACCACTGTCTTCCCCAGGTGCCATGCTCTTAACCTTGAAAGTAAGTATGAGTAGGGTGGGCACAGACTTTGTGGTCAGACTGCCTTGGTTTCTAATTTCAGCTCCATTGCTTACTGTGATCTTGGATGCATTACCTGCCCACCTGAGCCTCAGTTTCTGCGTATGATACTAGCAACCTCACAGGACTGGGGAGAGTTCTGTGAGAAAGTGAAATAAAGCCTTAGCACATGGTAGCCCTCAAGAAATGGCAGCTGCTATGATTATTCTCTCCCTCTTTTCTCAACACTCAGTCTGTCCATTTTCCTTCCAAATGTCTTATACCAGTATGGTCCCCTCACTCACAGGTGGCATATGCGCCATCTACCACCTTCACCCAGAGCTCAGTTATTATTAATTTCATTCTCTTTTCACACCATTTACATTCTGGCCAAATCCTTCCTAAAACTCCACTTTGCTGATATCACCTCCCGGCTCAAATTTCCTAATTTCCTTGATACCCAGATCCTAAAAATTCGTATTTCTTATCCTGGCATTCAAGGCTCACCATAGTTGGTCCCTAACTCTCTATTTGATGCTCCTCTCCCCTCAGCTTTTCCATAAGGCCTCTGTCCAGCTCTGCTGGTCCACACTTTGCTGACAAGGAGAGTCACTGCCCCATCCTTATTCTGGGGCTCTCCACCCTAAAATGTCCTCTTTCTTTGCACCAACTCAAGTTCTGTTTGTTGTTCAAAACCCATGTCCCAGTCTGAGGCAGGGGTTAGCAAATTTTCTGCAAAAAGCCAGATAGTAAACATTTTAGGCTTCTTAGGCCATACTATTTCTATTGCAACTACTCAACTTTGCTGCTGTAGCACAAAAGCAGCTTAGACAATATGAAAACCAATGAGCATGGCTGTGCTGCGATAAAACTTTATTTACAAAAACATAAGGCAGGCCAAATTTGGCCTACTGGCTGTAGTGTACTAACCCCTGGTCTACACAAAGTTCCCTGGGTCTGGCCCAGCCCTATGTTGCAGGTTCTGAAGTCCTGAGTCTTTTCCTCTCCAGCCTGAGTCTGAATCATTATCTTACAGCCAGAAGCCCTTATCCCTTGCGGGGGAACTTCAGATCTGTGAATGAGAATGAACCATGCTTGGTATCTCAGGTATCTCATTGGAGGGGACAAAGGGAAGGAGGGGGGGAAGAGAGATCTGGAATTGGGGGGAGGAAGAAGAGGATAATGGATAATGAGGAGAGAACAATGAGAGAGACCAGGAGAAAGAAAGAGCAAGAGGGATGAAAGAGCAAGAGGGACGGGTTTGTGAACAGAAGGAAGGAATGAGTGATGTGAAGGGAAATGGGCAGGGATCAAAGCAGGAAAAAAGAAAGAAGAAAGAACACGAACTTGCAAGGGGCAGACATGTTCTCCCAAAACTGTGGGTGCATACACTATAGGTTCCCTAGTCACCCCACACTCGCTGAGGGTGGTCCTGCTTTTAATTTGCTCTATAGACTTTTTCCCATGACAACAGTCCATACTCATCCATTTCTTGAGATCAAAGGATTACAGAGTCGAGTTCTTGGGGTGAGGAACGGGAAGGAAGCGGAGGGGAACGGGACATGGGGTACAGGCTGCAAAGTATTAAGGAGGAGGGACTGGTGAGGAAATAAGATCTAGTATAACTTTCATGTGACAGCTCTTCCAAGCAGCCTGTCCGGGTTTCACCCATCTCGTTACCAGAGGGAAGAGAGTTCTCCACGCTCTGAATTTCTTAAGCTTTTTGCACCTCACAGGCCATAGCTCTGTGCCTCTTGTCCTGTGGATCATCGTGGACATGCTTTTGCTCTCTAGAAGGGTGAGTAGGCAGTGTGTGTGTGTGTGCAGGGCGGGGGGAGGTTCCCAGCTCTGCCCGGCGTTGACTGGACGACTGTGGCCAAGGGACTGGCCCTCCTTGTCCATTACATCGCTTTGTGGGGCCTGCCTCAGTGGTTGCTCCAGCTTAGCCAGTCTGTGAGCACTGTGCATTCAGGACTTGGAACGCTCGCAGAACAAGTACGGACGGAAGGTGGTAAGAGAAGTCGGAACAAATGCAGAGGGGCCAGGCAGAGAGAGAGGAGGGGCGGAGCCTCACCCGCATGATGCGCACATTGTACATGCGCGTCAGTCTCTCATCGCTCTCCTCAGAGCTGTAGATCTCCTTCCGCAGCTTCTCCGCCGCCCGGATGTAGTCCCCCCGAGCCGAGTACACCCACTGGAGGGTCAGCCCACGGGCCTGAGGGCGGAGGCGCGGGCTGGGGCCGGCGTCAGGGGCCAGGACCCAGCCTAGAATGGAGGTCAAGGGGCTGGAGGACGGGGCTCAACCCCGGGCCTGGCAGGAATTGGGAGGTATAGGGGAACAGATGGGGGCATATTGAAGGGAGAGAGATCTGTGTGATTGGGGGGAGGCAAAACCCAAGAGTTTGGGAGGGGCTTACATGACTGGGGCAGGAGTAAAGTGGCAGGTTGCCAGAGGGAACCTAGACCCCAAGGAGGGTAGGGGGAAGAGGGATCAGACCCCCTGGCCCAGACAGCACTTTAAGGGTATATAGAACCCCCACCCCCAGAAGCCGTGAGCGGGGTTGTTATCTTGGACCTTGAGGTCCCCGGAGAACTCATTGAGGCTGCCGATGTGCCTGAGGACGACGTCTCCATAGCGGCCGAAGTCAAGGGGCAGGAGGTGATCGTGGCTAAGCCGGATGAGGAGCTGTCCTGCGAGCTGGGCCACAGCCAGAGCTACCGCAGGCAAGCGACCCCGCAGCATCTTGTGCAGGTTCTCATATGTGTCGTCTTTCGTGTGCAGGAACGGATACACCTGGCCATCCTGCCGGAACAGGGGGTGCTGGTGCAAGGTCATGGTGCAGACAGGCTGAGGGGCTGCTGCTCTGGGGTGGGGGGCAGGGAGTCTCACCTCCACGAAGGAGAACTCAACAGCAGGGACCCCCGCAAAGGCTGTGAAGGAATATGCACTGCTGTCCATGGGAAGCGGCCGGATCCTTGGGGTGGGGGAGGCAGGTTACAGTGCTTTGTGGGTTCGGGCTTCCCCCACATCATCCCAAGCTTTCCCCAGTCCCTGATTGTCTTAACGTACACTTCTGCATCCCAGCTGTGATTGTTGAATGCCACTTGCTCGTAAAGGGTCTGCCCACTGCGGTTAGGCGAGTCCACCTGGGGGCAGGATAGGAGGCATGGTCAAGCTCTGGCCACACACATCCCCAGCTTCCCTCCATACCTTGCTCCTGGCTGGACTCTTGCCTGCTTCAGTATGTTCTCAATGAGGCTGATTAGAAGGGGACTAGTCTTGGCATGGAACTTGTCATCCCCTGCAGAAAGGGACACCAGGCTCAGGGCTCCATTCCAAGGGCAGGGGTGTACCTGAGGAGGCCCCGGGTGGTGGCATTGCCCCTGCTCACCCAGCACAGCGTTGTCCAGGCTCACATAGACTACAGCTTTGAGGTGCAGCAGGCTAAGGTAGCCCTGTGGATGAGGGGTATGGAATATGAACCCCTCCCACACACTTCTCCCTACTGCCTGGCTGCATGCCCAGACCCCATATTACCTCTAGCCATTCCGTGGAGCCCACACTCCCAAAGTCACCTCCATCCCAGCTGATGAAGAGAAGACTTCTACGGGGCTGGAAGCCTGGGTACAGAAGAGGGAGGGAGGGGCTCAGCTGAAGGCCAAACAAAGACACCCCCCTCTTTGTCTTCTTCTGTCCTGGTCCCCTGGTGTCTCTCCTTCCCTTTCATCAAGTCCCCAACCAAGTCCATCGTACCTGGGTCTACCCTGACTCAACTCTAACAGAGATGGAAGTGGCTTCCATATGGAATCTCCTGCTTAATCCACACTCCAACCATGGACTGTTACTACTTTTATGTTTATATGAGGAAATGGAGATACAGTCACTTGCCCAGGCCCATGCAGCTAGGAGGTGAGTGGCCAGGTTTGGAGGCCAGGTCTGAATGGCCACCCTCACTGCTCCTAACTGCCTCTCTGCCCCATCCTGACTCAGGCCACAGCCTTGGCTGCCCGGCCTAGGCCCTGACCTTACCATTGCTCACCATGGAGGAAAAGGTCCGCACCAGCTCCAGCAGTATGGCAGTTCCCACGGCGGACTTGGCTGCTCCAGGGCCCCATGCATCCCTCTGGGCCCCAATGACAACATAGTGATCTGGAGGAAGGGATGTTTGGGGTCCACTTCTTATACTGGCAGTACCCAGAGGCCTCTCCCTCCACCCTGGGAGAGCAGGTGCTCACAGGGCCTCACCACTACTTCTCCAGAACCTCAAGCGGTCTCCATCTCTCAGCCTCTCACATCTCTGCAACTCCTGCTGTCCCTAAAGAGAGTGCCTCTCTCCTACCTTCGCCCATGCCAGTATGGCCTGCTCCTTCCGTAGAGTGCTTGAGGTTATTTTGGACTCCATTACCTCCCAGGTTGACCATGTCCTGCTTTTCACCAGGTCCTGACAGGTTTTCCCCTTTTGAATCTCTCTCTGCCCCTTCCCCACCCATACTCCTACCACTCGCATCTTCATCTGAGCCTCATCACAGGCTTCCCTGTGCCTCTTAGTGCTTATAGGTACCATACTCTTCTTCCCAAGCTACTCTCATGACCCTACTCTTCCGCTCAAGAACCCACTTTGATTCGTCACTGCTATCCACACCTAGTTATGCTTGAAAGGCTCATCTACCTGATCTGACCTCTTTTTCATGTTATAACATCACCCAACTTACGCTTGCTAACCTCCAGTGCTAGACAATTCTTTACTGCACAAAATGGCTCATTCTGTCTCTGGGCAGGTTGCACCTTGAGATCTCACTGCCGCACCCCCCATAGTCTCAGTTCAGCCCCAATTTGCCAGCCTTTTTCCCTGCTAGCCCCTACTCTACCCTCCACTTCAGCCAAAGATGCCTCCCTCCTCTGGGCACTACTCTGGCCCACTCTTCTAGGCCTCCTGCTCCAGCCTCATATCCCACAAGTTATGCAAGCAAACACACCTGGCTCGGAGCGGCCTTCAATGCAGCCAAAGATGTTGCTGATGGGAGTGGAGGCTTTGTGGTTGTTGACCCCTAGGCGCAGGCCCGGCCCAGGGCCCAGGCGATAAGGGGAGGCTGGGAGCCATCCCTGCCATTCTTGGGGTGCCACAGGACCTTCAAGCTTCCTAGAGAGAGGTGGGAAAGAAAGGGTTGGAAGTAGCAGAGGGGTCAGGCTACAGAAGAGCCCAAAGTCCCCTCTTCACTCTCTCCCTCCCACCCTCTGCCTATTGCTTTTTGCCTTGGACAGTTGTGCTGGCTGTGTCCTGCTCAAGGATGACCAGTAAAGGTGAGTGTGATATCTAGCAGCAGTTCCACTCATCAAACAGTGGGCCCTGGCAAGAGACTCTGCTCTCCCAGAAGAGCCATCTTTTCTAGTTCACCCAAAGGCACCATATGGACAAGCTGCGCCCTGCCTCCCCTTGCCTTGTCCTCTCCTGGTCCCCATACGCCCGCTCACCTCAGCAGGATGGAGGCAGTGTCGGCACTGATAGGCTGGGCTGGGATGCTTGGGAGGCCCGAGGACTGAACTGGAGGGAACTGGGTTTGATTGAAGGAAGGGAAACCAGGTGTGTAGGGGTCCCCAGTTCCCAGGTGCACCTGTGAGGAGAGGGGTACCCACTGAAACTGTGAACTGGACTCCCAGAAAGAGCATGCCAGCCTCATGTGGGTCAAGGAGATGCAGCCCAGGGACCCCAGGAAGGCACGACTAGCTCCCCCGACTCACATGTCCGTACACAGCTCGGTGGCTGGACAGGCCTGGTTTGTGTGGGTCCTGGGAGAAGTCTGCTGGGTCAGGATATATTAGCACTCCAAGGGCCCCAAATTCCTGGGCACTGGCCACCTGGGGAAAGGAGGAGCTAAAGGACTCTTTCTCCCAGAGAAAACTGATTTATAACAGCAAGAGAAACAAATAAAAGTGAAATGACATGGCCTTTGATCTGCAATTGTGGATCCACAGAGAGATGTGGGCAGTACCTGGCCCTCATCTTCCTGCTCTCCTGCAGTGCCTGGGCAGTCTTTCCCGCCAACGTTTTCTTATGACGCACTTGGTTCTTTCTTTTCTCCCTCTGACAGCCTTCTAGACGCTTCCCATTTGCCGCTATCCAGTCCAGGGGTTCCCCAGCCCGCACGCTGCCCGCTGCGCTTTATCCTTCCCCGTCAGGGACCCTCACCTTCTGGGCAAAGCTGATCACCCCCAAGCGCACCAGCAGGAGGCGCCCGGCCGTCTCCACGCCCCGGGCCCGCAGATGCTGCAAGTCCTCCCGCCGCCCGTAGTGGGCGTACACCAGCTTTCCCTGAGGATGGAGAAGATTGTCAGATGCGCTCACAGCTTCCCTCCTCCGCCAGGGAAAGGGGACGCGGCAAGAGGCGCTCACCGTGGCGTTGCCGGTGGCGCTGTAGGGACAGTAGACATCGGGGTCCTCCAGCGGCAGCTGCTCCCCAGGCTTTCCGGCCGCATCGACCCAACGCAGGGTATTGGGGTGAGCCCTGAGGAGTGGGGTTGGTGAGCGTCCCCCACCCAGCTCGCCCCCTCGTTCCCCACGTACTCACCGGTCTGGGAACTGCAGGCCCACATAATGCGTGTCGGTCCACACGTGGTCCAGCTTCTGGCGTAAGAGTGCAGCACGGACGTCCTGAGTCAGGGCGGCCATCCCGGCAGAGCCGGCCACCCTTTCTCGAAGGCTGGTTTGCCTGAACGGGGAGAGGTGGGATTGGGGAGCAGGAGGGGAGAGGGGCCGCGACTTCTGGGCGCCTAGAGGAGAGGGAGGGAGGGGGGAAGGATGCCAGAGACGTGGGTCGCCCTGGGCTCCAGGTGGTGAGGAGCTTCTAAGCCTGTTCCTGACCCCACCATCACCACTCAACTCCTCACCACCAGGACTGTGACTTAAGCATCTCCAGGCCCTCCTTCTGCTTAAAACCTTAGCTTCCAATAGCTAGGGGTCCTGTCCACCATCCCTTAGGTTCTTCCTAGTTCAGGCCAAACTCACCAGTCTACCTACTGCCACCTTCATACATATGCACACTGGCCTGTGCTTTGTCCCAGGCACAAAAAACAAAAACAAAAAACAAACAAACAAACAAACAAACAAAAAACCTTTTTCTTTGAAAGGGCTAACTAGGCAGAGGCAAGACCCTCTATCTCCCCCATCCTCCACCTGGGCCTCATGGAGACACCTTACACCAAGGTTCCAGTGGAATTGTTGGAAACCACCCTGTCTTCTTCCATAGCCACTACCTAACTAGTGGGCCTGTTGTCACTTCACTCTCCCTTTTTGTCCATATCACCTCTGCCGCAGCCGCCACCCCCTCCCCCCATGGCCTCCCTGTTAACCTGCTCCACCTGTGCCCCCTCCATGGCAAACAAACTCCTCCCTCCTCAGCATCATTAGTGAATACACCTCCCACCCTTTGCCTTGGTGAAACTCTGCTCTCCCTTGAGAAGCTAGGTCTCCTGTGGGATTCCAAAGGTGGCTCAGGCTCACATACCACCTGGACTTAGAGTGGAGGCATGCTTCTGGCTCCATTCTTCACACTTCTGACCATTTTCCTATAGTAAAACTCTTTCCTTTGAAGCCTATGCCATCCTGCTCTCACGTCTTCTGTCCCTCCTCACTGCTGTTATCTTCGAGCCATTTGGGCACTTGTCCACTTTCATTGACGACTGTGGCATCTGGCTTATCATTTTTCTTTCCACACCATGGTCCACTAAGCTTCTGCACTGCTTCAAAATCCATATGCATGTGCGCTTTAGTCCCAGCCCCCATCGTCTCTACTCTCATGAGGACTACTGCAATACATGGTCCTAGTGGCTTTCTTAGTATCATTTCTGCTCCTGCCCCAACCAGTCCCCATCCAGGAGCTCGACCATCTGTTTGAAACTGCATCTATCACTGCTTTCATAAAATAGGGGACATACACCGGATCCTGCACAATAGTAAAGAACAATAAACTAGATATATACACTGCAATATAGATCGACCTTGAAAATATTGTTAGGTTAAAAAAAAAAGGTATCAAAATTAAAAGCACACACTAAAGATGGCTATATCTGAATTGTAAGTCTTGGAGTGATTTTTCTTTTTCTTTTACTTATTTGTATTTTTTCATGTTGCTTAAATTTTAAAATAATGAATGTATAGCATTTTATACAAACATGTTATTTAAAAATCTACGTATGCACTAAGACATGACATAAATCACAAAGCCACAGGTGTATTTGAAGGCACACATCAGAAACATTTGAGATCTTGCTTCCTGGCAATTGTCATCAGTTTTGGCTCAAATAAACTGTTATAATTTTTTTTTTAAAGGCACACATCAAACACATTAGATGAGGTGCTTATGGGGAAGGGGAGTGGGGAGGAGTGCTCAAGGATGGGGAAGGAAAACTAGACAGGAAAGCCCTTTCACTTTCATTGACTAGTGAAACTATACTGTGGTCTCAGGAGTATGATCAATTCCATTCTTTTGCACCCAACCTTAAAAAAAAATCCCTCCCCCCGCACATCTGATCGCGATACTCTATTATTTGAAACATTTCAGTTCTCACTCTTTCCTCTTAGAATAAAATCCAAAGCAGTTCATATAGCCAGTAAGGCCCCTTTTGCCTGAGCCATATCTACCTCAACAGCCACATGAACTTTCTTTCACTTCCTCCAACAGGCCACCATCTTCCTGCTTCAGACTCTTTGCACATGCTGTTCTCTGGTGTGAAATGCTTTCACCTTCTCTTTGCCTGGTAACCAACTCACCCCTCAGGTCTCAACTTGTCACTTCCTTAAGGAAAACTTCCCAGTTCTAAATCAGGTTCCCTGGGTTACAATCATTCCTCACATCCTTTACTTTTCTTTCAAAGCCATGATCCTAGTAATATTCAGTCATGAATGTGAATATTACTTTAGTATTGATTTCCTCCAAAAGACTATCAGCTCCATGAAGGCAAGGTCCAGACAGTTTTATTCTCTCCTATATCACCACCAGATACTTAACCCAGCACCCGCCACATAGTAAGTGCTCAAAAATATTTGTTGCATAAATGAATGACCTCATCAATGTCACTTTCAGTCCAGCCACCCACTTTCGTGTCCTCACCCTGGATCTTGTCATTACCCAGAACTCCATCTCTGGAATAATTTATTCATTGAGGATTTACTGAACATTTACTAAGTGCTGGGCACTGTGGTAGGCTCCAGAAACTCCAAGATAAATAGTACACGGTTTATCAGATAAATCTTAAAAGCTCCAGAATCCCACTGACTAGAGCTTTTCAGGTTCCAGTTTACTCCCTTACCCTCATAAAACCTGCTCTTCAACTGCATTGAGCATTCCAGACTGTCCAATATCTCCAAGCCTATCATCAGCTTGGAGCTCCTGGTTTCTCTTCCTTCCCCAACCAACCTAGAGTCGCTTCATTGCTCGCTACCCTCTTGCCTCCCCGCCTTTTGATGGTATCCACAGCACCACATCACCTCTAGACCTTTCAAACCATCTACCTACTCAGCCTGTACCCAGACTTCCAAGTGTTGCTCAAGAAAATAAAAAAGCCCTGCATTTCGTTGATATCACAGATTTAAGGTCTTTCAGCAAGGCAGATCCAGCAGTATCAAAAGAGTAATAATATGCCTTGATCAAATTTAGAGGTGATCTCATGAAGAAAAGAAAATCTATTAATACAACTTAGTACATAAAAATGAAAAAAAAAAAGAACAATTAAGTAATCATCACAGTACATTCTGGGAAACTATTTGAAAAAAAAATCCATAATTGTTCCTTCTTTCCTGATCTTAAAGAAAAAAAAAAAAATCCCAGTAAGTTAAACGTAGAAGCAAATTTTCTTAATTCACTTTTAAAAAGCTATCCAGAGTCTGCAGTGAAGTTCACATTCAATGACAAAGTATTATAAAAACATTTCTATAAAAGCCAGGAAATAGATAACGATATCTACTGTCACCATTTCCTAAATTCATGTCCTCTCCAATGCAATAAGAAATGAGAGAGCACACCCAGGTTTACCTGCCATGAATTAGAAAGATTTTTCTTGTTTTTTTGTACCTGTTGTAACTATTAAAAAAAGAAAAAGAATTGACAGAGAAATAAAAGATATCATCATTAGAAAAGAAGCTATGCGTCTTTCACTGTAGCTTAAATGATTTTGTACTTAGAAAACCCAAGAGAATCCAACAAAAAACTATTCCTGACCTAAAAGAGGGCTCTTGGTGGCATGATCTCTTCTGTGGACCTACCTGGCAGCTCCCTCCTAGTAGGGAAGGGTGACCTCATCAGGACAAAAGAAACACTGGCCTGCTTGTGCTGTGTTGCAGGCCCACACAGTCTGTGTCTGATTGGCTTCTCCACAAATGCACTTCCTTGATTGTTTTGCTGATTTCCTAAAACACCCTCTTTCAGAGCACTCCAGAGCTTTCTGCTGCCACAGGTCAAATTCAAGCTCCTTGGTGTGGCATTCAAGACTTTCAGGGTCTGTCTCACCTCATATCTGGACCCTAGGGTTCTCAGTCAGCTCCCAAATATCGCAAAAGTGCCACCCTCAGAGCCTGAGCCCTCTACAGGCTCATCTCAGGAACTTCCCACTCTCCTCTCAGCTCCAATGCCTGCCATCCTTCCCAGAACCATTGAACAGGGGCCAGGGAGGCAGGTGGAAGGACTCAGAAGGGGGACCCCAACACCAGGGTCCTGGGTGAGGAAGAAAAGAGGCAAAGTCTCAATGGATGAGGGTTTTTGAGGTCCAGGAAGGGGACAACGCAATCCTTACCTGATGGTGTCCTCTAGGTTCCCCTCTCCCAGGTGCCGCAGGAACATGGCCTGGAGGTCGCTCCAGTATAATGTGCCCTGGTGGGAGTCTGGGCCTGTCTCATAGTTGACATCCTCGCTGACCACCAGCACATCGTCCCCACATGCCTGGCAGGACCCTCGGAAGGCCACATAGCCCAGAAGGAAAGCTGGTGGGTGGCAAAATTGAGATTCTCCTTGTGCCCCCTCTGGACTTTAAAAATCTCCCCCAGCCCAATCCCTTCACTGTGGGTGCCAGATGACTCTCACCCCCAGTGAAGATCAGCAGGGCCATCAAGAATAGGTAGGGAGCGGCTCTTCGTCCAGCTGCTGTCCAGAGTCCAAGGGTTTGCTGCCCTGGTCTAGAGCCATGGGGCTCCGGGCCCCTCAGCTCCATGGGACAGAAGTGAGCTGGTGGCTTGGCCTCCTCCTCTCTGTCTTCCTCTTCCTCTTCCAGGCGCCCCTGCTGGGTGCCTTCCACACGCTTATATATGGTCTGAGAGGGTCGTGGGGACAACCTTTTCTGTGGGGGGTCACAGTGGGCATGAGGTTGGGGAATGAGGTGGGGAACAGGGAGGGATCTGGCCGTAATAGAGTCAGTGACTTAGGGATGCCAAATGAGCACAAGACAAGGGAGAAGGTCCTGAGAGGCGGTCTGGAGGGGAGAGACTGAGGTGGGAAAGGGAGGGGCCAGCCTTGGAGTTTAGGAGGGGGCTGAAGGGACCTGGAGAGGAGACCTAAGGTGTCCCCCTAACCCCACTTAGTCTTACCGCTCCCTGGAGTAGACTCCACAGCTGCTCCATGCTCGTGCCCCTTCTGAGTCCTGCAGGCTGTCCCCCACCCCCAGTGATAAACCGTTTGTGGGAGCCCCTTTAGGGCCCCTTATCAGCCCTGGCAGGCAGCCTGAGCTCAGATGTTCCTTGCACCCCCCCCCAAGGGTGGGGGCACAGCCCTGGCCTCAGCCCAGCCTTCCAGACATGGCCCCCCAGCCCAGGCTGGAGGACAGGGGGATGTATCCTCCCCTGCCAATCCCTCCACAGTCCCACTCCTGCCCCCTCCCTGCAAAACAATCAATTTTTTGACCTTGGTGCAGACTTTGGACTATGAGTTCCCGTCAGGAGTGGGGGAGGGGGGCTAATGGCTGGGGAGGGTGGAGATAAGGATGCCCCCACCCCTCTTCTGCTTCTACTCCTTCCAGTGTCCTCAAGGACCCCTTTCTAGCTCCCCACCATGAAAACTGCTGCCCCTCCTCATATAGCTTGCAGGCCCAATGCCTAGGCCCTGTAACATATTAGTTGCCCTCCCTGTCTGGATGCCTGCTTCAGTGAGATCCTAAGCTGAAGGTGCTACAGTGGTGTGGCCTGGTTGTTTGGTCTGGTCATGTGGGTGTCTGTCTCATGAGAATCAGGCTGAAATGAACAGGTCTCAGGTCCTACTGGTGCTGGGGAGAGAGGCATGGTGGGAGCATATAGTCAGGCAGGATCAGTGAGCACTCCAGGATGGGAGTCCTGGAGTCAGAGATCCGTGGGTCAAGGCTCACCAGGCATTGGTGGATAGAGTCCTAACCAAGGCGTGGGCAGAGCTGGGTAACCTTGGACAAGTCATGGCCCTCTCTGTGCACCAATGCCTGTTTGGTGACCAAAGGACTTGGACCGCGCAGGTTTCTTCCTCTTTTGGGTCTGGGGGGAACACATCGTGGGCACAAACCGCTAAGTTTTACCTACAATTTCAGACAGAGGGCGCAGGTCCCCAATCCCCGCCAAAGATTGCAGGACTAGTAGCTCTGGAATATGAGGGCTCAGGGACCTCGCGTTGGGATCACCCCTGGGAAACCTCAGCTCCTACCCAAGTAGGGAGAGAAGTTCTGATCTGCTGGGGCACACCAGTGCCCCAGTCCCCGCCTCATTCCTGTCACCGCTAAGAGCCTGGAGAGGGAAGACAGCAGGGTAACCCCAGCTCACCTCAGCTGCAGGTCCGGAGGTGCTTAGGCACTGCCTCTCCAGAAGCCAGAGACCCCGCCCACCCACATCCCACCTCCGCCCCGCCCACTCTAGGCCACCCCTCTGGCCCTGCCCTCGCCTTCGCCCTTCCCCGCACGCAGCATCTCTCTTGCAGCTCCTTTCCCCCCAACTCCTCTCCTCACTGGGGGATTTATTGCACGGCTCTTTTGGGTCCTCGCTGTGTGATCCTCCCTGCGTTGATCGTCCCTTGATCGCGGCCCCTTTGAACCTGAGGCAATCGTGGATCCTGAGGTCCCGCCCCCTCCGGCAGACCTTGCTGGGGCGTCCACCGTGGGATCACGAATGCATGTAGGTGTGGCCCTCTGCTCACCAACTCCCAGACCCCTGCACACACTCCCCACCCCCTCAGGTGGCCAAACTTTTTTTCTTAAAACATTTTTACTCCTTTCAACCCGGAAACAGCACAATCTAAGAGGATGTGAGAGGGATGGGGAAGAGAAAGGGGCAATGAGGGGTTAGGGGACTTCGATCTGCACTTGAAGAGTTCGGCGGGAAAGCCCTCTTCTCCCTTTCGCACCCCCTCTCCCACTGCTGTCCACGGGCCTGTGAGTGGGGAAGGGAACCCTCAGGGGCACTTCCGCTCCACGCACTGCTTCCCGCCCTCTTCGTATTCCTGCTTGGAGATCCACATCTGTTGGAAAGTGCCCTGCGTGCGGGAAACGACATTGGCAGTGAGGTGTGGGTTTATTTCTGGGCTATTTTATTACATTGAGATATTCTGGGCTATTTGGGCTATTTTATTACATTGAGATATCTATATATAGCCTCTCAGACCCACCTTCCTCCTCCAGCAACGACAACCCCGCCCCCATTTTTCCGCCAATTACTTCATATTTAGAGGGCCAGTAACCCCCTTCATATCATTCAAACATAATGTTGATTCATTCATTCAACAAGTATTTATTGCGCACCTGTCTGCTCTGGGCCAGGCGCTATCTTCAAGCTGGGTGGTGGAGCTTACAGCCCCATGTCAGTCAACCCCAATACCGCGCCCCCTCCACACACATACACTCCTTCACCAGCCATCTCATCACTCCATCAGGCCTTAACAAACTTGTCAAGTCTCCCTCATCCCAAGAAAAAAAATATTTCCTTTACCCTCATCATTCCTGCACCACCTGACTTGTGAGGGAGTGGCCTTCATTGTGGCACCCCACCCCCACCCCCTGTTGAAACTTGCCTCTTGAGGGTCTCCTGCACTAGGCATTCCAGACTGTCCTTTTTCTTTGATGATTGCTCTGTCTCTGCCTGAAAGTTAGTGCCTGCATCCCTGGTTCTGCTCCTATTTCTCTCCTTGGCTCACAGAACAAGGCTTCCTGGACCAGCTCATCTACTCAGGTGACTTCTGCGCATGAGCTAAACCCCCACCCTGCCCCAATCTCGCGTTTCCCTTGCAGATCTCTGCACTGAGTACCAGACCCAAATATTCAGCTGTCTTTTGGACACCTCTTCTTAAGTGTCCCTCAAGACCTCAAACTCAACATGTCCACGGTCAATAGACACCCCAGGTCTGGCTCAAATCTACTTCTGTGGTCTTTCTCATCTTCTACTTCTGTGGTTATTGAGCACTTGAAATTTGGCTGGTCTGAACTGAGATGCTCTATGTATAAAATACACACCAGATATTGAAGACTAAGTCCAGAAAAAAAGAATGTAAAGTATCGCAATCATTTTTATATTGATGATACATTGAAATAACATATTGGATATATTGGATTAAATAAAATATATTCTTTAAACTCAATTTCACCTGATTCTTTGACTCTCTTTAATATGGCAAAGTATATTTTCTATCATTAATATTTAATGCTAGAAAATTTTAAATTGCTTATGTGGCTCACATTACGCTTCTGTTGACCAGAGCTCCCAGAAGCTAGCATCCTGGGCCTCATCTTGGACTTCTCTTTTCTCTCTTGTACCCAGTATCCATATTTTGTCAGTCAGACCTCTGATAAGCTCTCAGTTCTACCCCCTGATATCCACTCTGTCAAACCCCAGGCACAGTTGAGACCACTGAGCCCAAGTAAGCTTCCTAAACTCATATCCAAACGTGTCTTCCCACTGCTTTTGGCCTTGCCTGCCTCTCCCCATGGTCCAAGTACCCTTTCTCCATCTTTGCCTCAAGAGTTCTTACTCAGTCTTCCCATCTTAGTTTGAATGCTCCTTACAGGCCCTTCATGACTCCTGAACTAGATGAGGTCTTCCCTTAAAGGAGCACCCTCAAACTTTGTGACTTCCTGTTTAATCGTCTTGACCTCTAGATGATCCCTGCTCATGGAGGCAGGGACTGTATCAGGCTGTCTGTCCATTTCCAGCACACAGGAGGACCACAATAGCTGTGTGTAGCTAACTGTCAGCCTCCTGCCTTTCTGACCCTTGTTTCTTTCTCCCTGGGGGCTTCCCCTCTAGTGGATGTCCTCCTGGTCCTGTCATAGCCTTGCTGTCCCCTCTATGTGACTGATACCCTCTAGATACAGTTTGCATCTCTAGCTCCCTGCTCATCATCTTGCTTCTGTCCTATCAGTAGGTCCAAACTGAACTCACCACCTACTGCCCTGGAACCAACCTGCCTGCCTCCTTCTCTGTTTGCCCCTTGCTCTTACCCCATCACCACTGCTACCCACTCTATGACTCTGGGACAATAAAACTTCCTTGCAAGTTCCCCTATCCAACTCACACATTGATCCCCAAAGATATCATAGTCTTCTCAAACATGCCTGTGACCATCACCTTGCCTTGCCTCAGACCTTCAGTGTCACCTCTCTGCTAAATAAGTACAGTGGGAGCCTCACCCTGGCACATAAAGCCAACACAATCTCATCCCAACCAATCTCTCCAAGTTCCTATCCCTATGCTCCCTGATGGGGGGGTGTTCCTTTCCCACAGTCAGGGCTAAGTAGGCCCTTTCTCACACTCACCAGTGAGGCCAAGATGGAGCCCCCAATCCAGGGGCTGAATTTGCGCTCCATGGTGCTGTTGCTAGCGATGAGTTTCAGTCGCATGCTCTGGGGAGAAAGAAGGGCAGCAAGAAGCAGACAGCTGGGTTCTGGGAAAGAAGAGGACTGGGGGTGGGAAAGATTTGGAAGTCACGGGGGAAGGGTCTTTTATGGTGGCCAGAACACTAGGCATTTGGGAAGGAGGAAGAACTTGTTCCCGAAGGACTAAGCCAGGACTGGACACCAGGGCCCTGGCTGGAGGTGGGCTCCTACCGGTGGGGTCTTCTGGGAAAGCTCTCGATTGAGCCTGTCAGTGAAGCCCTGAAGCAGTGTGTTCCCGCCAGTGACAATGACACTGCCATACAGGCCCTGAGAGCAGGGAGGATTTGTGAGCAGAGAGGGAAACACCCTTCCCTGTCTGCCCAGTTTTCATGGGCTTCTTTGCCCAGCCACAGGCTTGGGCCTCACCGGGCGAATGTCGATGTCACACATGCCAATGCTGGTGGTCACCACATGGCCCACACCTAACATGGTGTTCCCCGACAGACCCTGCAGAGAAAGGTGACCTGGGCTTTGGGCCTTCTGCCACCCCCCACACACACCCCACACCACCCCACACCACCCCCTGACCCCAGACTCCTGTGACCCTTATCAGCCTCCCCCACACCTCAGTATCTAGGGACAGGTAGCCCCAACCCAGTGCCCTCTACACAGCCCAACCTTGACATTGGAGGGATCAAACAGGCCCTCAGGGATGCGGAGCCGCTCAGCGCCATAGTCTGTATTGTAGCCATTGGGCATTTCATAATGCACTGTGGGCATTTGCGCAGCCACCCTGCGTGGGAAGGAACAAAACTCTGTCTACGGTGCTCACAAAGGACCAGAGTTCCCCCTGAGTCCCAGTCCTGCCCTCTTTCCCACTCCCCAGCTGTGGGCCCCACTCACTGCTCATCGTAGGGAGAGTCTGAGACCTGCAGCACAGAGGCCTGGAAGTCCTGGATCACCTCCTGAGAACCCAGGGAGGTGGTGAGGGCTGACCTCCCTCCTCAGCCTCCCCTTACCGCATCCCACCTGCAGGGCCTCTGTCCCTTCCCCTTTACTAGTCCACCTGCAGGGGACTAGGAGTTGGGAGGGGCAGGGTGTTTCGAGGGAACCTCTCCAGTGCCTCACATTGCACATGTAGTTATGCCAAGACTTGGAAACCTGGGGTAGCTTCTCCTTCTTCTTCCAGTTGGGGGGAGCACCCTCCCGTACAGGCTCCTGTGGGGGCACAGCCTATGAGCATCCTTCCCCATTACACATTTGCCCAGCCAACCCTGACCACACCTGCATTCCTAACACTAGCTGGCTCTGCAGCTAATGGGCACTGGATTCTTTGCTCTGTTGCCCACAAAAGCTGTTTCTCCCCTTCTCTGTTAGAGGAAAGAAAATGGAGAGAACCTGTCCCCATGTGTGCCACTCAAGCAGCTGGTCTGAAAGGCTTGGATCAGTGAAAGCTGAGGATTTAGGGAACACGGTGGAGACCAGAACCTTAAGAAAACAGCCTTTACTGAGCCATGTTCCATGGGGAAATCCAGAGTGGCCCCTTGCACGTAATATCTCATTTAACATTCACAGCAGCCCTATGTGCTGTTATTCCACCTTATAGGAGAGCAAAACGAGGCTTGGGGACTTTCAGTCTCACACTCTAGATCACATAACTTGAAGCAGACCTTGGTAGAAGGTCTGCTGACATGGTAGAAGCAGACCTTGAAGCTGGGTATATTGGACCCCAGAACTCACCACACTGATCCTACACATCCTGCTACTAGCTGGCTGTGTGACCTGGGCCACATCCCTCAGCCTTTCCAGATATCTAATGCCTCAATTATGAATTGAAGAACTGGACCCAAGGTCCTCTGGGGGTCCTGCTGTTCGCTGATCTGATATCTGATGGGTCTGTGTGTCAACAGTCCTAAGGTTAGTAGTACCTAGGATACCCCAGAGGCCCCACCTTGGCTGCAATCATGTAAGGTGGGATGATGTCGATGGCCATTTCCTGGAAGAGTTCTCGGCACTGCATGGAGATAAAGTCCCCTGCCAGGGGTGACTTAACGATGCCTGGAAGGGGAAGGGTGTTAGGACCTTGTCCTCCAAGGTACCCCCAACCCCTGCCGAGGCCCTACCTTGCTGCAGGACATAGCCATCATGCACTGGAATGGCTGTGGTATGGGTGGCCCCACTGTCCAGCACCAGGCCCGTGGAGCGTCCATTTGCAAAGCTGGCATGGAATAGGTAGGTCAAAGAGATAGCAGCAGCAAGTGAGAGGACTGGGACCCAGGTCTAATCTGGTCAACTCTCTGCTTTCCGGGGCTCCAGCCCGTTCCCAGTCTGCAAATGTCTCCTGGTTCGTTACCCATCTGCTAGAGGAAGGCTTCTAAAACCCCTGCCATTTCTTCCCTGTCTGAATCACATCTTCCTCCATTCTATCATTTTGAATTCCCAGCCTCTCTTTAGTCTTGGTTCTATGTCTTATGGGCTCCCTAAAATTAAGGGCCATATTGCCCCAGTGCCTAGCACAGAGTTCAGTGCAAGGTAGATCCCTTAAAAAATAAATGCTGATTGGTTGTTTGGGAAGGAAACTCTTCAGTGTCATATATCCCTCCCTCCTCTTCCAGCCCCAGCCCCTGCAATCTGCTTCATTAAATTTCTCTCTCTCTGCTCAGCCTGATCCAAGGAAATGGTAGGGGCTGCTGATTTGGCCACCCCAGGGTCCAAGACAATGGGCCTAGGGATGTCTGCCCATCCAGGACCTTATCTCTATAAAATCAGGCCCAGCCCATAGCTCAACACACCACATGCCAAACCCTGGCCCTCCACCCAGGCAGAACAGCTTAACCCAGAGGATACGCAGTAAGCACAGCTGTCTTGCATAAGAAGAAGGCAGGAATGTTGTACTGCTCGAACATCAGCTCTGTCAGCTTCTCCCGCTTGGCCCGTGTGTTCCACTGGGGTAGAAAGTGCAGGAGGGAGGATTCAGGAATGGAGAGGCATAGACTCATGAACACACACACACACACACACAACAGTGGGGACACAGGTTAGGCCCCTTGACACATATAGACCTTTAGAATGTGAGAACTATAAAGAATTTGAAAGATCACAATCCGAACCCAGCTGAAGAAGACAAAACTCAGAGGAATAAGTGACTTGCCTAAGATCACACAGAAAGCTCTTGGTAGAGCTGGGCCTAGAGTCACAGTCTCTTGACTCTCGGTCCAGTGTTGTTTATTGTATAATATACACACTTCAGGCTCCTCCCAGCCCCCAATACATCACTCTTCTTCCTCACTCTAATCATCTCAGAGGCTAGAAAGCTGGAGAAGAGGATTTCTGGGTAAAAATATTGGTTTGAATACAAACACTAATTTTATTCCCCTCTAAGATCCCAGAAAAACTATAGTAAAGAGGCAACTTAAAAAGACATAATCCAGGGGTGGGGGGAAAGGAGACATTCAAAACAAAGTGTTCTTGCTCTGACAGAAAAATAAAATAAAAATTAAGAAGTGAAAAGACATAAACCCACAAAAGCCAACAAACACATGAAAAGATGCTCAACACTGTTTTCATTAGGAAAATGAAAATCAAAAGCACAATGAGATATCACTTTACACCCACTAGGGTGGTAATAATAATTAAAAAAAAAAAAAGAACATAACAAGTGTTAGAAAGGATGTGGAGAAAATGAAACCATCGTACATTGCTGGGTGGGAAGGCAAAATGGTTCAGTCATTGTGGAAAACAATTGGCAGTTCTTTAAAAAGTTAAACATAGGATTACCATACGACCCAGCAATTCCACTTTTGTTATATACCTAAAAGAATTGAAAACAGATACTCAAACAAATCTTGTACACACCTGTTCATAGGAACACTATCCACAATAGCCAAAAATGGAAACGACAAATGTCCATCAATGGATGAATAGAAAAACAAATCGTGGTATATACATGCAATGAAATATTACTCAGCCATAATAAAGAATAAGGTACTAATATATACTACAACATGGACGAACCTCAAAAACATGCTAAGTGAAAGAATAGACTCAAAAAGTCACAAATTGTCTATGGCCATGCTACCCTGAACGAGCCCAATCTCATCTGATCTCGGAAGCTAAGCAGGGTCAGGCCTGGTTAGTACTTGGATAGAAGACCACCTAGGAAGACCAGGTGGTATAGGCATATAAAGCAAATTAAAAAATAAGGGATAGTAAGCTGACAAGGTCCTTGCAATCGGTGAGGTCAACCAAGGGTTGCCTCGCCTAAAAATATATTTTAAAAAATAAAAAGTAAAAAAGTCACGGATTGTATGATTCCATTTATAAGAAAAATCCAGTATAGCTATATTTACAGATACAGATGGTTGCCAAAGACTAGGGTGCAGGAGTAGTAGAGAGAAACTGCTTTATGAAAATAGATTTTCTTTTTGGGTGATGAAAATGTTTTGGAACTAGATAGAAGTGATCGTTGCACAACATTGTGAATATATTAAATGCCACTGAATTGTTAACACTAAAAAGGTTAAGGTTATGTTATGTGAATTTTACCTTGGAGAGGGAGGGGTAAGAGAGAAAACCTCAAGGGTTAGAAATAATAAGAAAGGAGAAAACAATGTATTTTTGAAGGTTAGAAATCAGATATGTGAGTGGTAACTGACTTAATGGATTCAAGAATTCTGACTCTTAAGCCAATCGTGAGAAAAAACAGGAACAACCTGTGTTAAATCACAGAATCCTCACAAGGCTCAGGATTTGACAGTTTCAGGTATCTCTGGAAGTGGAGGTGAAGGGAAACCTAAAATAAGATTATTTAAAGATATTCAAGTAACAGATCCCTAAATTTTCTCCCCAATTCCATGTCATTTGGCTATTGCCCATGCCAACCTGAGCAGAAAATTAAAATTTTACTCTGCACAGAGTAAAATTTTGGATTTTTGAACTGGTGGGACACTTGACACAGTTGGGAGTAAGGACACTATATTTAAAACAGGAAATTAAGTGATGCCGCACATATGGAAGGCTGAGAATATCAGTCTTATTCCCTCACTTGGCTGTCAGAATGGAGATGGCCATGCCTATATTGAAGGTGGAAGTTTTCCTGGGAGTTACATCAAAGACCCAAAGATTTCAACTATCAGAGGCTGCCTAACAAACATTCCAGTTTGATCATCCTATAGCAAAGATCATAGTCAACAAGTCCCCCACAACACACAGCTTCCAATCAGTGTTTTAGTCCTCTCTCTTAAAGATAAGCAGACAACCAAAGATTTGCAGAAATCTAAAAAAACCCTCTCAAATCAGAGAGGGACCTCCCAAAAAAGGCAGAAAAGAAAGCAACTTGAAAGAACAAAGATCATATAGGGAGATAAAAATTTCCAAAAACAAAAACAAAACATAATATCCTTATGAGATAACAGATGATATTGCACCTATAAAACAAGAATAGGATGCTCTAAAAAGTAATATTTGTGTAACAAAAAAGAGCTCCTGGAAATTAAAAATACAGGAGCAGAAATAAAAAACTTAATAGAAGAATTAAAAAATAAAGCTGAGAGAATATCTTTGAAATTCAAAGAAAAGATAAAGAGGTAGAAAACATAAAAGAAAAGATATGAAAATTAGAGAACCAGTTCAGGAGGTGTGAAATCCAAACAATAAGATTTCTCATCAGAAAAATTGAGATAAATAAATAATTTAAGTTACTGAATTGAATAATTACCGAATTATTTTTCACTGATTGATATACATAGGTTTCTAGATTGAAGGGACATATTGAGTGTCTAGAGCAATGGATGAAAATAAACCAATATAATATTGTGAAATTAAGGAAAAAGTGAAAATTCTATAAACTTTCAGAAAGAAAAATTACATAAAATGATCAGGAATTGGATATTCCAGCCTTCTCGATGGCAACAATGCATGCTGGAAGACAATGGAGAAGTGCCTTTAAGAGTCTGAAGAAAAATGATTTCCAATTTGGAATGTTATACCTAGCTAAGCTGTCAATATACAGTCAGACGTGCCAGGTCTCAAAAAGTTTATTTCCCACTACTTTTCTAAGGATGTGCTCCCTGAGGATGTGCTCCCTGAGGATGTGCTCCCTGAAAATAAGGGAGTAAATCAAGAAAAGTAGTCATGAGATATAGGAAATAGAACTTCTACTACAGGAGAAAGACAAAGGGATTCCCTAGGATGATGGTGAAGGGAGATGTCAGGATGATAGCTATGTCCTCTTTGTAAAGAGCAACCAGTCCAAAGTGGGTTCTTGAAGAAATTTCTTCAAGAAGATGAAATTGATAGAATACCTAAAGAAACTAATGTTGAGAAAATGTAAATAACTGATGAATAATGTAGAGTCACATTATTATTTAGATACAAAACTATGCAAAATAAAAAGAAAGACAAGATTCAGTTCTAGGAAAAACAAAAGATTGTTCAGGAAAAGAAAAGTAACCATAATTTATTGCCTATATAATAACAGTGTAAATACTGAATATGAATCTTAGAGAAACCTAAAATACAACTTTACTTAAAGTTGGAAGTAAGAAATGTATGGTATGGGCTAGGGGAAGAAAGAGAGCTAAATGCTCATTTTCTATAGTTGGAAATCCATAGATAATGCCTAAAACTAAAAAATCTACAAGCAGCAATTTAAGTGTGATATTTAGAGCTATGAGAGAAATGACAAAAAAAAATATTAACTAAAAGAGAAAAAAGCAGTTGTTTCTGGAAAAGGAGAAATGGAAGGAGGAGGGTATAAATGGCAGTATTTTTCTCAAATTGATTCTACATGTGCATATATAATATTGACAAAAAATTAAGTTAAAAAGTCAAAAAAGGACTGTGGGAGGAATAAAGGGCATTGCATAAAGCCGACTAAGGGAAGGGTGAGTGGATAGAGTAGGAGAAAGAGGGATGGAGACTAAACCAAGGAGGAAGAAGGGAAGTGATTGAAGAAGATGTGGTTGGAAGGAAAGTCTGAAAATTGAGGTGGAGTAATTGATGGCAGTGGCTTGGAGAGAGAAGTGAATGGTGGGCCCCAGGGCTGAACTAGGGGCTGGATGACACACTTACCGGGGCTTCCGACATGAGCACTGGGTGTAGGTTTGGCTCAGACTTGACATGTTTGCTGTAGGTGTGATCCAAGATGGCACGGAAGCACTCCCAGTCCTCGACTGGAGCCAAGAGACCAGCGGGAAGAGATGAGGGTGGGCAGACAAGGTTCCAGAGACAGGAAGGAAAGGAAGGGGAAAGACCAAGTCCAGGGGAGGAGAAACGAGACCAGATCCAGCAGAAATCCCCCTTTTTCAGGTATCTGGTGGGGTCCCTGGGTTGGGAACTAGGCAGCTGTGGGAAGCATTGAGGGGATCCCTGGGACTTGGGCAGCTGCAAGGAAGACTCCATGGGTGTGGGGTACTGTTTCCTAGGTTGTGGGATGGGCTCCAGGTCTGTGTCAAAAGGCAGTGGGTGGGGCCCCTTACTCATGCCATTCTTGAGGGGTGACATGACCTCTGCTCCATCCCGAGGCACATGCAGGGCGTTGGTGTCGATGTGGAAGATCTTCCCTTTCTTCTCTTTCTCCCCCTCCAACTCCAGCCCGCCCCCCTCCTCCGCGGCCAGAAGCCCCACAGTAGTGGGGAAGTCAGCCTAGAAGGGTGAATGGGCAGGGAGAGGAATCAACCTCTTGACCCTGTTCAGGCTCATGTCAGGGCCATGAGCCCACCCCTCAGTTTACTCCCACATATCCCCTCTGCAAAGCTTCTCTCTGGGCTGTGAGAGCCCTGGGTCACTGGGAAGCCTGGAGGGGAGGCAGAAGCCCTTAGGATTTGGGGAAGGGGCATGAAAGCTCACCTTGGGGCAGTCCTCCCCAGCGTACCCAGCGCGGACTGAGAAGGAGCCAATGTCAAAGACCAGCGCACCCACCTCATCTGTACGGGCAGACAGGCATATGAGGGGGTCTCTCCCAAACTCTCTGCCCTGGATAGCTCCGAGGAGAGGTCAAGGCAGAGCCACAGTCTCGCCCCTTTAACACTGGCCAGGGCAGGTGGGAGCTCGGCCTGGAGTCCGGGATCCTGGGAGTGGGGGTCAAGACTCGAGAGTCCCTTCTTGCCCAGTGGCCTTGTTTAGGCCACTCTCCTTGTTGGGAAGGAAGGAGCCAGGGGCTGGGCCGTGGTGAGTTGAATGGTGGAGAGGTTGGGGCTGGTGCGAACGAACATCCGGGGAGGACCGAAGGTAGGAGTGGCGCAGGACCCAAACCCGGGGCTGGACCTACTCGAGCGCCAAGGTGACAGGCCCTGGGGTAGCCAGAGCATGGGTCGCGCGGGTTCAGGGAGCAGGGCTGCAGGTGAGGCCGCGCCAGGCTGGGGAGCCCGAAGCTTGAGGCTCGCTCACCTCCGCCGTAGACGCCCCCGCTCATAGTGACCCCTTAAGCTCTGCTCTCGGTACGTGGGCGGCAGCGGTATCAGCACCGAGGCGGCCGGACAGCTCCCGGGATCCCGGTAGGGGCGGGGCGCGGGACAGCCAATCCAGAGGCCGGATCCCCCGCCCCCAACAGCACTGAGGATTGGTTGCGAGGAGAGACAATAACCCGGCCGGGGGCTGCTGCTTTAAAGGGGCCGACACTTCGACCTAAGGCGGCAGGGGGATTAGCGGGAGGACAGCAAGGACGTTGAGACCGGACCTAAGGGATGGGCAGGCTTAGAGCAGGAATACGCAAAAGTTGGTGACCGTGCCCTTCTGGAGACCAGGACTCTGCAGGGTGACAGATGGGGTCCCTGCTCCCTCGCTCTTACGGAGATGGCGCCATAGTCCGGGAGAGTCTTCGTCCTCACGCTCCTGAGCAAGGTTCTGCCATACCCAAACCTGAACGAAATCACCAGAAGAGGGAGGAAAGGGAAGGAGAGGGTGAGGAACGGGAGGGAGTGTGTCTCCATCTTTGTTTCTTTCTACCCTTGCCTTTTTGATTGCTCTTCTTTTCCTTGCCGGTCCCCTTGGTGCCTGGGCCTTATACATACACATGTGTACACACGTTATACACATTCACATATGGCGCTCAGCTAGCCCAGCTTTAGCCTCCTTTCCCTATCCCTTTCTCTTCAACTGTTCTCAGAAGGCATTTATCAAGTAAGCCACTAGAAGGCTTCTCGGTTCATCTGGACACCTGGCATGAGGCCGCCTCCACAACAGTTCTGATAGAGAAAGTGAAGGAGCAGCTCTTACAGCCTGGCTTAGTTGTGAGACTCTTATGAGAGCATGTATGTAGGTGTGTGCCTGTATGCATGTGTTTATGTGTACTAGTATATGTGTGCATTTGTATAGGTGTACAAATATGCATGTGAACACATGTGTGTGTTGGGGGCATTCCCATCTACTTGTTTTGGAGTAGGAGAAGCATTAAATCAGAGATGGTACAGGAAGAGGATACTATGTGGTGGCAGCATGCCCCTGAAGGTTTTCTGCTCACTATGTACCTACTCTAAAAGAGACTCCACCTATCCCCAGCCAAAAGACAGATGATTTGAGCTGGCTCATCAGCTAACCACTGGCGATGTGGGTATTTCCCATGCCCAGGGTTGGTTCCAAGTCCAGGCATGGCTCCCCAGACTAGAAGGGTCTAGGTTTCAGTGGGATGAATGAGCTATATGGAAGAGAACTAACCCAGGAGCTGGGAAATAGAATATTCCTGAGTGACCTTAGGTCAGTCATTGGCCTGTATAAATTAAGGCCTGGATGAATTGGATGAGTCCCTTAACCTTTCAGTGCCTTTGTTGTTTCATCTTTCAAAATGCTGAGGTGAGAATTAAAGGAACATTGGAGGGGAAAGTGATTCTATTCATGGACTTCACATCTCCCTTTGTTGACATTTAATGATGTTGCTTCACATCTCTTGTAAGTTCACCTTGTCAATTCCCATACTCATTCCCCCAGTTTGGATCTCACATTCAGAAACTTCCCCAGTTGGGAGAAATCTTACTGATCGTGGATCTAACTCTCAGATTTTACAGAGATTTCCCCAGATAGAGGTGGGGCCCTGTCTTGGGTCACACAGGCCGTTGGGACAGAGCCAGGACTAGAACTTACATCTTTTATCAGCCAGTTGACAGATGACCTTGTTTCATAACACCTCGGTGTCCTTCTTCAAGCTTCATTGTTCCCATCTGCAGGACAGCTGGTGGTGAAGACTCAATCTAATGCTAGAATCAAGTGCCTGGCTAATTGCTCAGCACATAAAACTATTCAGTAAACACGGGGTCCTAAAAATGTCCTTGGGGAATTTTTGAGGCTTTAATATTATTATTGATAAGTTAGGAATCTGTAGTCTATTTGGTAATGAGAAGTGAATTTTCTTGTCCTGGTTGGTGGAAAAGCAAGTAGGCTAATTACTGGATTACACTTGATTTTCCTCTCAGTCAACTGTGGCCAATCTTCATTTGTCATGGGATCCGACATGCTATTCTATTGTATTATGGAAGTAGTTAAGGTAGAGGTTATTAATATATTTCATTCATTGATTCAACAAACATCCTTTATGCCTGTGGTGTGCCAGGCATTGTATGAGGCATGGGGATATTGAATTGCATAAGATATATATATCCCTGCTCTCAGGAAGTTTGGGTGTAGTGGGAAGCTCAGACACACATGAAAGTGGGGTGAAATGGAGGCCCAGAGAAGGAAGAGGCCACCTGTCTCTGAGAGTCCATGGTGGCTTTTAGAAATGAAGTTTGAGCTGAGTTGTGAAGGATGAATAGTGGCTTGCTGGTGAACAAGGGGGAAAGGTCTTTCACACAGAGAACAGCATGTGCAAAGGTCTAGAGACATGAATATTCTTGGCAAATGTAGAAATTGCCCAGAATATTCTGTACTGTATAGCTCGGTATAGAAGGAGGGTTAGATATGAGCTGGTGGCAGAGACCACTGTTAGGGGGAGATGACCTGGAAAAGTAGTCAAAGGCCAACTCATTCATGCCCAAACTTTATTTTTATTTAGCCAACACAAAGCATCTACTAGCGTCAGACAGTGTTATAAATGCTTTATGTAAGTATTAAGTTGGTCCTCATAAAGACCGATTATTATCCCCATTTTGCAGAAGAAACAGAGGCATGAAGAGGTTATGTGACTTGCCCAAGGTCACTCAGCTGTAAGTAACAACTGAGATTGAACTGTGAAAAGTATTGATCCTGGGGAAAATGTTGCCATGCTTCTATTCATTTCATAGATGTTCTCTAGGTGCCTGCTATCAGGGAATAAAATGGTTCACATAACTCGATGTGACTTTTGTCTGGTTTAATGCTTATCCTGGAAGATGCATAATTAAACAATTAAATAAAATCATCTGGAAGTTCACACATTCCAGGCCCATATTCAGGTTGGCCGAACCTGAGCACTGGTGATGACATCAAAGGTGGCAGGGCCAGGGCCCTCAGATCCCACACTTTGGAAGTGATTTGGCACCTTGTGCTCTGCCAGATAAACCAAGTGCCTTGGCTTCACAGGGAGCCTCTAGCCTAGTGCAGGAAGCAAGTGCCCAGAAATAAACACTCCAGTAAGGCTGCTATAGGAATGGAGTCTGCATTGCAGTGGGGCACAAACAACAGTGTGGTCAGGGAGACAATATTGAAACTAAACCTGAGGAAAAAGACCTGGATTTTCCTGGCTGACAAGGGAATAGAGTTGGAGTGGGGGTGGAAGGCATTCTGAGTAGAGAGGACAAGACCCAGCCCGTATGTCGTGCAAAGAAGTGTGGCTCTTCTCATGAAATCGATAGGGAACTACTGCATTGTTTTGAACAGCAGTTATATGATCCAATTTGCATTTTAGAAGGATATCTCTGGCAGCTATTTGGTAGGTTGATTAGAGAGGGGCTATCCTAGAAGCCAGGAACTAGGCAAGAACCAAGGTAATAGAAGTTGGCATACAGTAGAAGGGATGGATTTAAGCAGTATACAAGAAGCAGCATTGACAAGATAGAATGCTAGCCTTACATCAGTAGAGATCTTCTTTCTTTCTTAATAATGTTTTAGCTGTGTATATCATTAGAGACTACATTCCCAGCCTTCCTTGCATCTGGCCAACTTCTGAGCAGAAGTTAGTGGTATCCTTAGACAGGAATATACTGCTTCCCATCCTACTCTCTTCTCACTGGATGAGAGTCAAGTATGATAGTAGAAGCTGCCTGGGCCACATTGGACACAGAAATGGAAACTACATGTTGGGAATGGCAGAGATGCCCCCACAGTTCTGGAGGATCTATTTTGGGGTTGTCACTTAAGCCATTGGATTTTTGGGACTCTTTGTTATAGCAGTTAGGACTATACTAATTAGTTGACCATCCTTTGGATATGCAATGAGGAAATGAGAAGCTTCTCGGTGGATGGTGGTGGTGTTAATTGGGCTAAGAGATTCTGAGACAGGGCAGAGTTGGGCAGAGTGGGATGAGGTGGAAGAAGATTAATTTAGTTTTGAATATGTTTGTGAGATGTCTTAAAACAGTGATATGTAGTAAATGTTTTAACAACTAGTTCTTTGGGAAAGGGGAGCCCTGATCTGAAACATTTGCCAAGTTCCATTATGTAAATGCACCCACCATGACGATTACAAGTTACTACTATCAACATGACTTCACTGAACAAGGAGCAAGGAAGAGAGGTACACAATGGGTTCTTGTGAGCTGGTCTGTGCTGGCACAAGCTGACTCCAGCACAAGACTGTCAGTGAGCATCCAGATGGAGATATTCAGTCTGCAGTTGGACATACACCAAGTCATACTTGGGGAGAGACATATGGGTTGGAGATAGAGGTTTGAGAGTTATGAGCAATTAGGGGTAAAGTCACAGTAATGGATGAAGTCACCAGTAAATAACACAGTGAGAAGAGGAGGCTGAAGTCAGAATCCTAAGAAAAACTATGTTTACAGAATGCCCTGAGGAGGAGAAGGTGGTCAAGGAAGCCTGAAAAAGAACAGTCAGAGGTATCTATGGCCATGCCACCCTGAACATGCCCGATTCCATCTGATCTCAGAAGCTAAGCAGGGTCGGGCCTTGTTAGTACTTGGATGGGGGACCACCCAAGAATACCAGGTGCTGTAGGCATTAAAAAATAAATAAATAAATATTTTTAAAAAAGAGCAGTCAGAGGAAGTAAGTGTCCCATGACCCATCAGAGCCAGGTTCTCCATATGTGCCCTCGGAGAAATTGGTCAACAATTAGTCATCCCCTACCTGTCAGTATTCTTCACCTCTTCCCTCATGTCCATCACCCCACTTGCCCTTCCTATAATCATCTAAACAAGTTCCAGTAGCTCCCATTGAAAAACAAATATCTTGACACCACATTCTCCTTCCACTGATGCCCCTCTTTCTACACACACTCCAAGCCAAGATTCCCAAAGCCTTGGCTACTTTGTCTCCACTGCCTCATTTCTCATTCACCCTCAGCCCACTGCAAGCAGAGCATCCACTGCAAACATTCCAGCAAAGTCGCCAGTGGCCTCCATTTTACTCAGTCCTATGAACACCTCCCAGTCCAGTCTTGCTTCATCTCTCTGCACTCTTTTCTTTTGGGTTCCAGACCTCCACATTCTCCTGATTTTTTCCTTAGCTCTCTGGCTTCTCCTTTGGCAGCTTGTCTGTCTCTGCTTGACCTCTAAATGTTGGATCTCTTCAGGACTTGGTCTTAGGCCATCTTGTCTTTTCCCTGAACCTCTTTATGACTTCATCTGCTCTAAAATGCCTCACTCTCAAGGCTCTAATCCAACCTAAACTCTTCTGCTGAGCCCCAGACTGCTTGGACAGCCACTTACTAAATATTCTCCTAGGCACCTCAAACCTAACAGGTCCCAACTGAAAACTCTTGATGTTCCCCTCCCAAATGTTCTGCTCTCAGTAAGTGGCACTTCCAGGACACCAGTACTAATTAATCATCTACAATCTGTCTCCTCTGTAAACTATGAGCTACCTGCAGGCAGAGCAGAGTGAGTGTATTCACGGTTGTACCCTCAGTGCCCAGGACAGTGCCTGATAGATCATTGAGATTTGATAAATATTTGCTGAATGAGTTAAAACAGGGAAACATATTAGCAAAGAAACCAAAGTGAGAGGAAGCAGTGTTAGATGCCTGTATAGATGAACAAAATCGGGTTCTAGTCCTTGTCTGCTTGTTTTCTAAGTGACTTTGGGAAAGTCACCTTCCCCATTTGTAGATTGAGAGGAAATTGAAGTAAATTATCTATAAGGTCCCTCCCAAGTTCTCACATCTAATTAACATCTATTATCTATTGCTAATATATCATTAAATTGGTAAGTGCACATAAGTGGAATTTGTACTTAAGTAGGAATGTGACTTTTCTTTAAAAAGTTGTGCTTTGAAAACTATTTGTAATGCCTTTAACAAAGGCAAAATGAAAAGTGTCTGTGTTGATACTTTACTTTTTAAATTGCATGAGGTCTCAGTGAAGGCTATTCATTGACTTGAACTTTCCAAAGTATTTTCGCAATCTGTGGAAAACCTCGTAACAATCCAAGGTGATTTGCAGGGCAGGTAGCTTTCAACCTCTCATTTTACAGAGATAGAAACAGGCCTATACTTACCTTCTCAACCCTTTACAGGGATGGTCCATAGATGTTTTCACCAAAGCAGCAGTCTCCAACCTTTTTGGCGCTAGGGACTGGGGCTCCTATGAGAATCTAATGCCTGATGACGCGGGGTGGAATTGAGGCAATGATGCTAGCACTGGGGAGCGGCTGCAAACAAAGATGAAGTAATCCCCCCTCCCACCTCCTACTGTGTGGCTGGTACTGGCCCAGTACTGGTCCGTGGACCGGGGTGGGGGTTGGGGACAGCTGCTTTGGTGAAAGTCGCTAAAATTGCTTTGGTTCATATCTCTACTCTGCAGCCTTAGGAATTGTTTCCACTACTACGCAATGGGAACGATGCTAGTATTTAACTTCATAGTACTGTCGTGGGGATTAAATAAGTACAGAACTCAATAAATATGAGTTATTACAGCGTCATGCAGATCTGTATGTAAAGAGTTCTACAAAAGCCGACTTCTGGTGGGAAACTGCCTGGGCAAGATCCTTCTCACAGAATTCCCAGGTTCCCAGGGGCCCGCAGTGGCCCCCACTCATTCCTGCTCAGGAGCTTTCGGAACTTTTGCCCTCTCCCTCAGCCTCCTGGAGGACGCCTACCCAGTCCTGCGGGGTGTCAAGATCTCTCCAGCTGGGTCCCCCTGAAGGGCGTGGCTTCATCAGGGCGGGGGCGTGGTCAAACTGAGAACTGGGGCGTACAGCTTCCCTTCCCAGTCTGGAGCCACCCAATCCGGGAGAGTAGGTCACATGACCAGCGAGTGGTTTCACCCTCCCCTATGCCGATACCACCTTTGTTAGTTCCAGTGGGAATGTCTTACTCCTTTTCGGGAAGCAATGCATTAATTTTGGTCTGTTTGCCTCGAAATACTGTCGAGTAATATCCTCGTTTTGAAGGAGTCACTCTTTGCCCCTTAAGTAGTATATTCCCTTCCGGGCTCCCCCCACTAGGTAGTTGGTCTCGCCCAGCCGGGCCCTGGGCGCGGCGGCGACGGCCGCGTCACTGGCGGGCGGGATCCCTCCGCTCTGGGGAGAACAGCGCTGGACGGTTGAGTTGGGGTGACTGAGAAAATCCATCCGCGCCGCTGCCGCTGCCGCTGCCGCCTCCGCCGCGGAGGAAGACAAGACCTTTCGCTCTTCTCTAGCGACCCTTCGCAGAGTCCTGCCGCCACAGGTACCTCCGCTGACAAAAGGAGTCCTCATTCCCCCCATCCCCAAATTCCCTTGGGGGGAAACCTCTCTTCTTTTTATCGTCCCGATCTGGCCTCTTGGGAGCGGACGTAACTCCCTAGACCTCCCCTCCCTTCCTCTGGCCTCGTCGCTCCTAAACCCGGAAGGGGAACCGGGAGACCCTCGCTCCGAATAATGCACGCGCTCCCTGCATTATCAGGCACATTTCGCCTGACCCCAGACTCCATCCCAGCCCTGCCTGTCTTGCTTTCTAAGAAGTTGGGGGGCAGATTTGGGGCTTTCTCTAGGCCCCATTCCGCCCTCAACCCCGTTTACCCCTGGGTAGCACCCCTCCTGTCCTTCCATTTCGCACTCCTGCCAGCATTCGCCTTGCAAAACTCCAGAATCCTCAGAGAGGCAGGCAAGGCCACGAGGCCACCCCTCCCTTGCCTCCACCCTATTCGTGATTTGGGTTCTGCCCGTGTTTTCTGGCCCCATTACTCTGGACGGGAGTCCTCGACACCCCATTCCCTGTACTAGTCCTAACCTCAAGTCTAGGTCCAGGACGTCCCCACCCTCTGCCTAGCTTTCTTTTGGGCAAAATGGAGGTCGTGGGGGCTGGAGGAACAGGCCCACTGCGCTTCGCGGGGCGACACCGGCCCGCGCCTTCCAGCTGCCAGATCCGGGACCCTCCCTTTTACCTTCCCTTCGCCCCGCCAGACCTGCAGAGGCGGTGGCACCCCCACTTCTTCTCGGGGCCCCGGCTGCCGTGTGCCCAGAATCCGGGGGCCGCTGAGGGGACCCTGGAGGGTGATGGGACTGAGGACTAGGAGTGTCGCCCCCGCCCCCAGCGGCTTCCTCTTGGTCGGCTTCCTTCTGCCCCGGCCTCTGGCCTTGCCGCCTGGCCGGGACTGCTGGCAGCTTGGGAAGGGGCTTTTTCTCAAGCTGAGGGAGTGGAGTGGGGGGACTTTGCCCCCTCCCCGCTCTTTCGGAGGGGCATCTCCTGGCACTAGCGTAGAAAACTGAACTGACAGAGGGGAAATGTGCGTTGGGAAGAGGAACGCCCAGGCCTGGGGGAAGTGGGAGCAGGGTGGGGGACGCCCAGGTCGGAGAGCGCTGTGTGCATGGCCAGATCACACAGGTGTCCAAAGGGGTAGGAGGCAAGAATCAGGGCCCTGGAGCAAAGCCAGGCAGGTCCCTCAGTTCCCCGCGACGGGCCCGCGGGCACGGCTCCTAGGGTTCTGAGGGCGCAGAACCCGGCCGCCTAGGGCCGCTGCTCGCCAGCCCGCCGGCGCCGGAGAGAGAACAGCTCGGTTCTTCGGGGCCGGGAACCTCTCTTTGGAGCTCTAATTACTCGCGAGCGGCTCCCACGGGCTTTGAGCGGCGCGCCGCAGCTGGCGGCCGCGTCTCTGAAGGGAGCGGCGGCTCGAGGCTGCCCTCCCAGCCACCCTCGCCTCCACCCGCCCCGGACGGCTAATGGGGCGCAGCCGGCCTGGGGATTATCCGGAGTGAGCCGTCCCGAACCTATTAGTGCCCTATCGGCTTTTCCCAAATCCTGTAAACAGCCACCCTGGCCGGTTCTGGGGAGGAGCCGGAGGCTGGGTCCGGCGGGGGCGATGGCCGGGGGTGGGGTCACCCACCCTACAGGTCTCTGCCTTAGATGCGGTTGCCTTGGCAACTGGGCTAGGGTGGGGGCATTTCACCAATGAGGTGCTCTCAGTCCGGGTGACGGTTGCCTAGGCAACACCACGAACAACCCAGCTTCCCCCTCTGGTCGCCTCCCCCTCTTGTCGTCCCCCCCACCACCGTCTAAGCTTGGGGGTGTGTGTGGAGGGTGTGCGGTGCGTGGGGATGAATTTAAAGAGTCACCGCCCCTTTTGAAATGAGGTGCTAGGAGGGCGAGTCCTGTACTGGCCGGGGTGGACGCCAGATCTGTTTTTGAAGGGACTCTCCCCGCCTCTCTGCCCCTCCTCCCCAGTTCCTGTCGCGGGTGTCCTGCCTGGGCTGCTGTCCGAGGGAGGGGTTTCCCCTGCGTTTCCTCTTGCACTTCCCGCTCCGTTTCCGGGGGGCGGGAGGAAGATTGGGGAAGTCAGCTATTCCTAGGGCCACATCTCTTCTGTGCCAGAGGCCTCGAGTTCTGCCCCGGGGGAACCACCGCCACCGCTGCCGCCCCCTCCCTCCTCAGCCCCGTGCTTACCCCTTCCGGCAGTGCTTCGACCCCACCTATCCCCCCTTCCCCGCGACCTTGGGCCTGACGTCAGCCCTGCATCCCCCAGGCCTCGGGCCAGCGGCGAGGAGCTGCCTCCCCCAGCCCCCGTCCCGCGGCCCCCCAGCCGCCCCCAATCCCGCCCCACGGGCCCGGCGCCATGAGTGAGCTGGAGCAACTGAGACAGGAGGCTGAGCAGCTCCGGAACCAGATCCGGGTGAGGGCCTGGCGGGAGAGCTGGGGGGACTGAGTGGGCAGGGCAGGCGTCCGTGTGCTGTGTGTGTGTGTGGGGGGGGATGTTCTTTGTGTGTGTGTATGGAGGGGTACCCTAACCCCTTCCTGTTTTATCCTCTCCACTCCTCTGTCTCCTGTGTTCTCTTTCCCTCCTCCTCATCTTTCCTCCTGCTTTTTTCTGACTGGCTCTGCCATCTCTTACAGGATGCCCGAAAAGCATGTGGGGATTCAACACTGACCCAGGTGAGATGAATCCAGGGCTGGACTTGGGGTTTAGGGAAGGAACAAGAATTTGAGGCATACTGGTTAGGGGGCCCTACTGCCTGACCCTCTCTGATGCATTCTACCTCCACCTTCTAGATCACAGCTGGGCTGGACCCAGTGGGGAGAATCCAGATGAGGACACGGAGGACCCTCCGTGGGCACCTGGCAAAAATCTATGCCATGCATTGGGGGACAGATTCAAGGTGTGTGTGTGGCTGGGGCTGGGTGCTGAGCCTTTTTGTGTTTGCCCCAGGGCTAAATTATAGCAGGCATAATGGGAGCAGTGGGGAGGGTTAGCCTTTCTGATCTGTGGGGATGAACAGTGCCCATGTTGCTCAGTATGTTTGGGAAGATCAAAACTCCCAGATATCCCCAGGGAATGGGAAAGAGGACCATACGGACGAGAACTTCTGGGCTGCTGCGGGGAGTGGTCTCAGAAGTGCCTCCCACCAGATGGGAGACTGGGAAGGGTATCCTTCAGAGGAGGCTTCACATCCTAGCCCCTCTTCTCCCTTGCCACTCTCCAACAGGCTGCTGGTCAGCGCCTCCCAGGACGGGAAACTCATCATCTGGGACAGCTATACTACCAACAAGGTAGAAATAGTGCCTGAGGCTGGATGGGGCTGGGCTGCAGGCCCTGCCTAGCTGGCTCTGACCCTGGGCACTACCCCTCCTTCCTAGGTCCATGCCATCCCGCTGCGTTCCTCCTGGGTCATGACCTGTGCCTACGCGCCCTCAGGGAACTTTGTGGCCTGTGGGGGGTTAGACAACATCTGCTCCATCTACAGTCTCAAGACCCGTGAGGGCAATGTCAGGGTCAGCCGGGAGCTTCCTGGCCACACTGGTGAGAGGGGCGGGGCCTGGTAGGGCATAGGTGCTGTTGATGCTGGAGGGGCTGTCCTGCCCTCCCTTAGAGACCCTGCTGACTAGCCCCTTTCCCCAGGGTACCTGTCGTGCTGCCGCTTCCTGGATGACAACCAAATCATCACCAGCTCTGGGGACACCACCTGGTGAGGCCCTGCCAGGGCTAGGCAGTTGGGGCTCACCCACACTTCTTACCTGGGAGGCCACTGCCTCAGTGCTCAGCACATAGTACCCTGAGCAAGGGCAGAGCCTTTATTCTGAACATCTAGCCTCTCTCTCCTGTGGCAGAAAGGAGGGGACAAGAGCAGGCTTCTGTGACCCAGTAGTTCCTGGCACTGCTTCCATGGATGCTCTGTCAGGGCTGGGCTCACATGGTGGAGGGGAAGGGAGGTAGGGTGTCTATCCTGTACCCCTCTCTGATCCCTTCTTCCTGTCACCTTTCCAGTGCCCTGTGGGACATTGAGACAGGCCAGCAGACAGTGGGTTTTGCTGGACACAGTGGGGATGTGATGTCCTTGTCACTGGCCCCCGATGGCCGCACCTTTGTGTCAGGTGCCTGTGATGCCTCTATCAAGCTGTGGGATGTGCGGGATTCGATGTGCCGACAGACTTTCATTGGCCATGAATCTGACATCAATGCCGTGGCTGTAAGTTTTGGGCAGGCTGGGCTGGCCATCTCTGTCAGGCTCCTGGCCTGCCCTGTGCCTTCATCCCACTCTGGTCCTGTGTCCTATAGTTCTTCCCCAATGGCTACGCCTTCACTACGGGCTCCGATGATGCCACTTGCCGCCTCTTTGACCTGCGGGCGGACCAGGAGCTCCTCATGTATTCCCATGACAACATCATCTGCGGCATCACCTCTGTTGCCTTCTCGCGCAGTGGCCGGCTGCTGCTTGCTGGCTATGATGACTTTAATTGCAACATCTGGGATGCCATGAAGGGCGACCGTGCAGGTGAGAGCTGGATCTTGAGCAGGGGCAGGCAGGGACAGGGAACCCAGAACAGATGAGTTCTGATGTATCCCTTCCTCACAGGTGTCCTCGCCGGCCATGACAACCGTGTGAGCTGCCTCGGGGTCACTGATGATGGCATGGCTGTGGCCACAGGCTCCTGGGACTCCTTTCTCAAGATCTGGAACTAATAGCCCCAACCCTAGCTGGGCCCGGTCAGGAGGGGCCCTGCCCATGCCCACACTACAGGCCGGGAGCTTTGGGACTGAGGGCTTACGAGCCTCCCTCCCTGGGCCACAGGGCCTTGGGTCCCTGCTCCCTTACCCAGGTTTGGTTCCTCTCGGGGGGCCCCCACTGTGGAGATAAAGACGGGGATAGAAAGGGGGACAAAGAGGAGCAAAAAGCCCTCATCCTTTTGCTGCCCTGGGGTCAGGGCCTCATCCCCCTGGAGGGCCAGAGGCAGGAGGTAGAAGCTCCAGGGGCTGGCTTTTTTAAAACTGGTTTTATTTTAATTTTTATTATATTTTCAGTTTTTCCATAAAGGAACCAATTCCAACTCTGTACCTGGTCTTTCCCCTTGCTTGTCTTTTTCACTCTGCGGTCTCTGTCCTGGAGGGCAGATCAGTTGAGGGGTATAGGGCCCTGCCAAGGAGGGGGCCAGAAAGGAAATCCCACTTCTCAGACCAAAGCTGGAGTCACAAGCAAAAGGATCTTCTGTCCAGTAGGGCCATAGGTGTTCCTCCTAAACACACACAGCTGCCATTCTCTCATCTGGCTGGGTTAGACTGACTGACCAGCCCCTCCCCCGCCACCTGCAGCTCTTTTGCCTTTTCAGCTCTGTGCCGCTCCTTCTCCCTCAAAAAAATGCAGAGACAGAAGAGAACACACACCAAGTTTTATTGGGGAATATTTACAAGGGCAGGTAGAAGAGAGGGAGTAATGGGGTAAGGGAGATTTCAGGTACAAGGAAGACAAGGGGATACAGAATGGGCCCCTGCACCCACCCCAACGCCAGGAAGGGTGGGAGAGCAGCCAGGGCCCAGGAAGATGGGCTGGGAAAGGACAGCAATGGGGGCTGAGTCCCTGGGCTGGGGGGCTCAGGGGCTTGTAAACATTGATCACTCTCAGAAGGGGATGGGGTGGGAGAGGGCTCCCCCTATACTTCCTCACAGGGTTAAGGCCTCTCCAGGCTCAAGGGCCCCCTAAATTCAAAGTCTCTTTAGCTGGGGGAAGGGGAAGGAAGAGAGGGGAAGAGTGTCATCCCCCCTCACCCTGCATTGGCTGCGGCAGGGGTGGGGGCAATTACATTCAGTCACAACAGTACTCCCCCCACACCTCTAATGCCACCAAATACTGGCGCAAGGAAAGGGGGAGCTGGGGGGCCAGCAGCAGCAAGACATTTCCCCCTGGCCCATCACCCCCTTATTGCTTTAGTGAGAATATTGTCTTTTCACGGATGCTAACACTGTTGAAACCAGGGAGAAGCAGGTGGAGGGAGCTCCTCCACCACCGAGGCCAGCTTTTTCCCCCAACACTGACCCAGTTGCCACTTTGGTGCAAAAGAAAAAAAAAAAAAAAAGTCTCTCTGGGGATGGATGGAGAAAGAAAACGGCGCTCCCCATTTCCCCAGGGCAGGAAGGATAAATACATTCATGGAGGGGAGGCAGTGGCAGAATCCTGCCCTAATACTGCGCTCTGAGCAATGAGGTCAACAGGAGAAGTTAGATGAGAAACCCAAAAGATAGAACAAACTTAAAAAAAAAAAAACAAAAACACGAATGGAGACAAGTTTAAAAAAAAAAAACCACGAATGGAGACAAACCCAGGCAGATGATTGGGAATAAGTCGGTGAAGAAGGAATGCCTCCCCAACAGGACAGACAGACACCTCTATTCTTGACCCCTCACCTTACCCAACATTAAAAGTTTGTCAGGGGAGCAAGGAGGGGAGAGGCCACTCCTCTCCAGCTTGGTCAATGGAGGGATCAGGGCAGAGCTGGGTGGTCCACATCCCAGTCAGATGGGTGGGGAGGGGGCTCCCTTCTAACAGCCCCCACACAGCAACCTGAAAGCCCCAAGCTGCCTACTCCCTTGGCCTCCTGTGCCCCTCTTCTCTAGTCCCCTTTACAGGAGAAACAGTCATTAAGTGGTGCCTCTCCAGCTCCTGGAGGAACTGCTCTGACCAGACCTCACTCAAGATTGAGGCAGGGGGTGCAGCAGGGGCTTGTGGCCCGAAGAATACATTCATGTGGCAAGGCAGGGAGCTGGGACTTTCAGCTTCACACCCAGGCCGTTCCCCCAATGGCAGCAGTGGGGGAAGCCCCTCACCAGGGCCAGAATGGAAGTTCTGCCACTCTTGATAGCCAGATGAGGTTGGCACCAGGCCGGCCCTCTGCCATCTCTACCCCATCAACCACCTGGGGAGGTGAGGTGGCCTGGCCCATTTGTGCAACTTTCCCCCAAAGCAGCAAAGCCAAGAGGCTCCTTTGGCCCCAACCCTGGACACCTCTGCCACAGTCACAGAAACAAGAGGGCTGTTCACAGCGGTCCGGCTGGCGGGGTTGAGGGGGCCTTGCTGTGCAAACTGCTGGCACCCCAGCTTCCAGTTACCCCAAAGACCCATCTAGAGGGAAGGGTAAGTGCAGCCTTGGGGGCCAGGAAGGACAGATCTGTGGGGCCATGTCCCCACTGCCCCAAAATAACAGTGTGTTTTTTCTTTGAGCCTCCTAACCTTTTTTTCAGTTTTTCTTTTTTCTTAAAAAAAAAAACCCCAAAACTTCGTGGACCTTCCATTGTCATCCCCACAATCCCCACAGGGGGAAGGGGGGCTTAAAGTCTAATTTTTAACAATTCTTTTTTTTGTCTCTCCTAACGTTTTCTTCAATGTTGTTTAAAATTTAAAAAAAAAAAAAAAAAAAAGGAAAAAAGCCCCTCTCCCTCCCCCCCCCAATCTGTAAAGTGCCTCGTGGTGGGTGAGTTAAGGTGCATCGTGTGGTTTGTAACAAGTGCTGGGGACCCTGCCCCTGCTTCCTCCTATGCTCCTTGTTGGGAGCCTGCAGGCTGGGGACCCAAGGGTCCAAGCTGCTGCTGCTGACCCTGGCCTACAGCCCAGGGGGCTGGTGGGACGGGCTGGTCAGTAGTCATCCACGCTCTCAATCTCACCAGAAGGTCCATGCAGGGAGTACCCTGAAGCCAGAAGAAGCTGGATTTGAGCTCTTTCACCCCCAGGCACCTGCTCCATGCTGAGGAAAGAGCCTTTTTACTGGCCCCACCCTCAAAACGTACCCAAGATGCTGGGGTCCGAGTGCAGCATCAGTGCCCGCCTCTTGGCCTTGCTGCCCTCCCCAGGGCCAAGTTTGGTGCTGTGATTGGTCTGAAAGGCTGTCTGCAGGGAGCCACTGCTCAGCCAAGCCTCCTGCCAACCAGCAGAGAGGGAGAGGGAGTTATGAGGGGGCCAGGTGACTTCTCACCTGAGGTCAACCTCACCTGCAGGGGATGTAAAACCTCACCTGCTGCTGCTGCCGTTGTTGGCTGGCTTTCTGCTTAGCCCTCCGCTCCAGGAATTGTTTGGCAAATTCTTTGGCTTCCAGCGTGTCCCCCAAGCAGGAACGAATATAATCGTGAACATCATATGGAGATTCCACCTCCTTGAGGATCGCTACAGCCATGGGAACTATGGGCAATTAGGTGGGGCTGTCAGGGCCCACCTAATGTAGGTCTGGCACCCCTGGCCCAGCCTCCCAGGGTCTGCCACCTATACCATCCAGGCTGCCCGTGGTGCTCAGTGTGTGCAGCATCTGCTCACACCACTGGGTGAAGCCATCCTGGGGCCTGGGGATGCCCTGTAACAGCTTCAACAGCTTCTCTTCCTCCTCTGTCTTTTTGCGCACAGGCCGACCTGACAGGTGGCTATAGGAGTCACTGAGCAGGAAAAGGGTGAATTAGAGACAAGAGATCAGCTCAGGTGTTCTATATCCTTCCATCCCAGCCCTAGCCCAGACCCAACAGGCCCCAGCACCCACCTGAGAGAGGGGCTGCTCCGACTGTTCTTCAGACCCAGGCTGCGGGCCAGGCTCCCACTGCTCTTGAGGGTGTCCTCCCAGAGCCCCAGGCCGCTGCTGCCGCCCCCACTCTTGTCGGGCCCGCCCCACAGCGGCCCAGCCTCAGATACCCACTGGTTCAGAGGGGCAGTGCCCAGGCCCCCAAGCTGCTACAGATGGCAGGAAGTCAGGGTGGCCCAAACTGGGACACATACTCAAAAGCTAACTGGGGAGATTCATTTGTGTCAAATGGGGGCAAAGCGAGGACTATACAGACAAGACGTCCTTCAAAGTCAGATATAGACCAATGCTCCCCACCCCACCCCCAGGTCACAATGGGAGTTGACTAGAAGGAGTTCCTGAGGGCCTAAAAGGTACAAGTCAACCGGGGATGGGCCAGCCTGCTCACCACACGGTGGTTGGGGGCCTGGGCCCGCGATGGCTCCCGAGGCAGAGCCTGCTTATGCAGCTGTCGCTCGCCCTCCAATTGTAGCTCAAGCAGCGTCTTCATGGAGAGTCCTTGCTTGGCCAGACCAGCCCATAGTGGAGGTGGGGAGCTTGGCGCAGGGGGCACTGGGACGGCAGTCACTGCCTGCTGCTGCTGCAGCAGCTTCAGCAGTAGCTCCTGCTGCCGCACCTGAACAGGAAAACAGTGAGGGCCTGCAGCCTGGCCCCAAGCTCAGGCCCCAGCAGGCCAGAGGGCTCAGATGGGCGTCTACCTGCTTGCGCCGAAACAACTCCTCTTCCTCCTGCCGTCGTTTCTGCTCCTCCTGCTGCTGCTGCTGGCGTCGCTTCTCCTCCCGGCGCTTTCGTTCCTCCTCCTCCCGCTTCGCCCTGAGCTCCACTTCTCTGCGCTCTTGGAACTGACAGTCAAAATCAGACGTCAGACCTGGGGGCATCTGACCTTCCCTGCCGTAGTCTAGCCCTTGAAACCTGAGGACTCTCGCCCAGATGCCTACTCACTTTATGCTGCAGCTGGAGTTGTTCTAGAATTGGACCCTGAGTCGAAGAGTTAATTGGTATGTCCCAAAGACTGGCCTCACCGCCTACAGGAAGCAAAGACAGCTGTAGGAGGACTGAAGCAACTTGAAGGGTAGGTGTAGCCCCTGGACTCCCTTCTCCCTCAAGACTACTGGGCTGGCCACACACCTGACTGTGATGAGGCTGAGGTATGTATGTCCCAGAGAGAGCCTGAATCCGGCACCGACAAGGACCGGTTCATTGTCGGGAGCAGGTTCTGGTCCCCTCCTCTGAGGAACAAAGCACTGATTCTCAGCACCCTAAAACCATCTCCAAACTGCCCATCTCCCCACTTTACATATCCTGAAGACTCATACACACACAGCTAAATGAAGACTGAGATTCGACAGAGCAGCCCACAGACCTGGGGGGTTTGAGAGCTTGGAGCTGCTGCAGGAAGGCGGTGAGCTGCTGCTGCTGTGGTGGTGTCAGGTCCCCCAGAGCTGCCTTTTCCCGGAGCCCACACTGCTGGAGGGGGCGGCTGTGGAGAAGACAGGCATGAGTGGGGCAGGCTGACACAGCAACTGCCTATCCCTACTTATAAGCCCTCCTAGGCCCCTGTACCTGTTGACCAGCTGAAGAAACTGCTGGTGCTGCAGCTGCTGGTACAAGGCCGCCGCTGCCAGCTCCTGTTGCTTCTTCAGCCGCTCCTGGTCCATATTTCCCTGAGTGAAGGCAAAAGTATTTCCACAGCTTTGACCTTGTTGTGCTCCACGCCACCCGCTGGCACCCATCAGGCTCCCGCATCCCCTCCCTGCTCCTTAAAAAGGTGGATATGCTCACCAGCAGTGGGGGTGGTGAGGGTCCTGGGGCAAAGGGCACACGACCCCACATCTTGATCACCTCACCCAGTGGCTGGAAGCCCTCATCACAGCCACGCTTCACAAGCAGGGCCATGGAGAAATAGCCAGCCTGGAACCACTCTGCCATCTCTTGTGTTGTGAAGGGGCCTGGACCAAGGGAAGGGGAGGCTACAGTCAGAAAGATATGCCAGAGAAGCCCTAAAAGAGAATGGTGGTGTGCCCCCACCCCCAGCAGCCCCTCCTGCATGCCCCCCACCCCCAACGGGCACCTTGGATCTCCCCCTGTGGGTCCTTGTAGAACCACTTCCGGGCTGCGCCATGGCTGAGGGGGAGGGCAGTGGCAGCTGCAGAGTGGCGCAGGCCCTGGGCCTGCATGGCAGCTGTGAACTGCTCCTCCTCCAAGGAGCTGTCCTGCAGGGATGCCACAAGCTTCTCCGCCTCCTGGGAGCCCAGGGAGAGAGGAAACACTCAACTGCTCGATCATAGCAAAGGCAGAACAGGACTAGGGCTAAGGTCAGGGTGGGGGCAGTTTGGATCATCTAAACACGGCAGGATAGATGGGGAAAAGCTTGGAACCTAGGCAGGGACAGATGAAACAATGGCTTTCTGTCCCCCTGTAAGAAAGGATCACTAGAGCCTTCTTAGGCCCCCCGCCACCCCCACCCAACCTGCTGCAGGTGCTTCAGGCCTTCATCATCTTCTAGATCTCCAGGTGGGCCAGGGGGTGAGCCCACCCCAGGACTCAGCTGCATTCCCCTCAAATCGTCTCCTAGAAGGAACAAAGAAAGGAAAATAGAATGGGGGGGGGGTCCAAAGAAGGGGAAGGAGAGTTCCCTTTCCACTCTCATTCCAGAAAAGTAGGCTCTACCCTTGTAGGCTACGCAAGAAAGGGAGCATTTTCCCCATCAGCCCTTGGCTCCAGATAAAGGGCGGCCCCACCCTCTGGCTACCTTCGGCAGCTGGCGCGTCTTTCTCCACAGCGTCACCTCCTTCCCCATTAGCTCCCCAGAGTGGGCCCAAGGTAGCCAGGGGGGATGGGGGGCCAGACTTCTCCTCCGGAGGTGGCAGTGGAGTCAGTTCCTTCCCACCTGAAAGAGAAAGGTAATTACCACAATTCAAAACCAAAGAGTTGGAAAGCTTTAAAAACGATTTAATACAAACTCTCCATCAGTGGCCAGATCTTGGGCCTCTGGGTATTGAGTCCACCCACTTAACTTTGGTCAGCTTGACTAACATTCACTAACTCAATAGCACAAACCCCACTTTGCACATTTCCTCTTTTACAACTACATCACTGGACAATGGCGCACATGTCCACAGCACTATCCAAGGTTGTATGCACAACACCATAGATTTAATACTGTATTCTATGTTCTTTAAAGGATTTGCAAAGGTCGTTCTGATTACACTTGACTTTTACCTGACATACTGCCTCTAAGACACAGCCATACTGTTTCTGGGTTCCTCCCCACACCTGTCAGCACCTGCTTTTCTCAAGTTTCTAAGCAGTCTTCACCTAAAGGCGGGTAGACAGCCAGCACCCAGCCTGGTGATGGACACTCCTGTCTGCTGAAGGCCCAGCTCTAGGCTCTCTGGCCTTCTCCTTGCCCCACCCTGAAGGCTTACCTGCCTCAGGCCCCTCCTCATCCAGCCCTTCAGAGGGCTCTTCCTCCTCTTCCTCCAGACCCTGGAAGTCAAGCTCCTGCTCCTCAGGAATGGGCTCCTTGGGGCCCTTCTGCATGGGGTTAGGGGATACAACAGAAGGTAAGGGCACAGAGAACAAACAGGTAGGATAAAGAGGACCCCATCAGGGCAGGTTCCCACCAGCCTCTAATAAAAATCTTTCCCTGGCCTCCTTACAGGTACCTTGAGAGGCAAGAAGGCCCCGGAGGCATCGAAGGTGCCCATTTCTTCATCCTCATCGTCTAGGCACCACTCTGGGAGCCCGTCCTTGTCATCATCAAAGCCTTCAGACCCTCGGCACCTCCGGAGGTGAGAGCTGCCCCCACCACCTCGCCCCTCCTCTTCACCACATCCTCCTCGATCCCCTCGCAAATCAAATTCAAACTTGCGACGCCGGTCCCCATGTTCTCGCCAGCCAGCAGAGCGGGGGCCACCATCTGGGCAAGAAAAGTTGGAGGAGAATCAGTATCCTGGTCAAGCCAGAGGGATGACTCTTCTGCTGCCCAGAAGACCCTGGGTATTTCCAGGTCTGCCCCACAACCCAACCCACTCCAGCAAACTTTTAGCTCCCTCCGCTGAGAGCCTCTGCACTTTAAGTTCTTTCTGCTCACTCTCCCCACCCACTACAACACCTCTCTGGCCCCAACCTCACCAGGGCTGGCTGAGCGCCAGCGGTCGCCATCTCGCCGGGGTCCTGCCCCAAGTCTCCAGCTGCCCTCCTCTTCTTCCTCTTGCTCCTCCCGGAGAGAACGCCAGTTCTCGCTATCTGAGCGGGCATGTTCCTTCCTTGGGCCAGCCCCTCCCTCCTCAAACCCGGAACGTGCTTGGGAGTGGGGGAAGACACAGTCAGCAAAGAGGTAGCCATGGTCCCCAGAAGGCTCTTACTATAAACCTCACTGGTTAAGAGAAGCCCAGCCCTGAAACCTCCTGTCCCTCTACCGTCCCTTGGAAATGTCCCCCTCACTGGGGCCACCCATTTTGGTCCCCACCCCACCTCTCAATGACCTGCAGTGCCTGGCACAACCCTCAACACTATCCATACCTCCGTCCCTCCTGGCCGACTTCTCAAACCGCCTCTCGCCTCTACGAAAGGAAAAAGTGTTGGTCAAAGGAGAGCTTCCCCTCCCTGATCCCCTGGATCCTTGCACACATGTCCATTCTGCCCTGAGAAAGGTGAAGGGAGGGAGGGAACTAGGGAAAAGTCAGGCTTGGGAGGGTGCCCAAGCGAGCACGCAGGTCACAGGCCAAATGTGGACTGAAAGAATCAGAAGAAAAGGGCAGAGCCACAGGTAAGAGGGCAAAGAAAGCAATCTCTGACCAGGGCTTATTTGGTAGGTCTCCTATTGTCCTGTAATGGCAGAAGACCTAAGCTTCCCTCCACGGGACCCTGGATTTAACCCCAGAGCTTCTCTCTATTCTGCCTCTATGTCACCTCCTTCCAGCCTGCACCTGTCATCCCAACTCTGGCTACGCTGGATCTCTCGGGGGTTTCGACCAAAGGCCCCGTCGCCTTCTTCAATGCTTCTTTGGTAAAAGCAACTGTCACCACGGCCACGGCCTGAAGAAGAAATGAGATACACATGGGAAACCTGCCAGAACATCTCTGCACATCCTCAAGACGACAAGCCCCACCTCTGCTGCCCCCAGAACACATCATGGCCTCCCTACCTCGGCTCCGCGTGCTGCCCCTGCCACGGGAGGCGCCACTTGGGGGGGGTCCAGCCCCTTTCCCCATCAGCCTCAGCACAGCCACACTGTTCACTGACAGGGAGAAGTTTCTCTGAGGAGGGAGCCAGGGGTGGGAGTGAGGACCCAGACACCTGACCATCCCCACTCTGTTCAGAACTGCATCTTCCACCACCTGTCTTCCCAACTCAGCCCCCTTCCAAAATGGAGCCCTAGTACCCTGGCCTGCAGCTGCCCTGGTCCTGCCCCACCTGCTCCTCCTCGGTCAGAGGCTCCAGTGCTAGGGGCTGTAGTGGCTCCTCCTGTAGCACCGCAGCGAATTCCTTGTCCTGCAGCTCATCGGGGACCTGTCAACCAGGGCAGGAGGACCAAGATATCACATGCTCCTGGGCTCTCTCCAGAAGAGCCATATAGGTGGAGAGGCTATACAGGGAATTGGACCACATAGCCCGTCACGACCTGCACTCCCACCTTGTTCTCCTTGACATAGAGAGCCAACATCTCCTCTCGCCCATAGCGATAGTCAGCCAGCTTGTATTTGGGCATGGCGGGGGATGGGGGTGGGGAGGCCACACTGCCACCGCTACAAAGTGCCCTCAGCCTAGAAAAGGGACACAGGGAAGAAGACAAGTATCTGAGCAACCCTATTCTTCCCAGCTTCCCCATGCCACCCAAAGCACATCTGACCCACCACTCAGGCCCAAAATTGAGGGTCTCTGCTGCCATTGTGGAGCTGAGCGTGTCCAAGAGATGAGAGGAGATGGGCAGGGTGGGGGAACCTGGCGTTCACTCTCAAAACACCTGTGGAGACAAAAGGGACACTGGGCTTAGACACAACACTCCTGGATAATCCCAAGAAGACGAGGAATAGATCCTCGCCTTGGTAGGCAGAGTAATGGGCTCTAAAAGGACTCACTTAAACCAGCCACATACCACTCACACCATGAGTTAACCAAAGAGTCACGACAGGGAAAGACCTGGGGGAGGAAAGGAAACAGGGCAGCTAGAGCCCCTTCCAGCTTCTGCAGGGGTGCCCTCCCTTACCCCAGACTCACCTGGAGCCTTACTCCAGGAAGCAGGCAGAGCCGGGGCTGGGTTCTCTTCAGGCAGGGGCCTATGCTGGAGTGAACTAGGGCCCCCAAGCTATTGGATGCTGGTCTGAATGCAATGGTGCCTGAGAAGGGACCTTCACATCTGGAAAAGATCCTTAATAAGAGATGAGGGGAAGAAAATGAGTTAAATTAATGAGTCAGAAAGGCCCTCCTTCCTCCAGACCTCCTCTGTCCTGCATAACAGCCCCTATTCCTCCTCATCTCTGTCCCCTACATATTTAGCCTCACAAGCAGTTAATTCACTCAGCAAAGCATGACTGAGGTGCTAAAGTTGTGGCAGAGAATACACCAGGCACCTCTTTAGGTCTCAGCACTCTCACTGTATGGCTTGGTATTCAGTAAGGGGGTGGTTAAGGTTTGCATAGATGTTGAGAACAAAGATAAAACAAAAACAAACAATAAAAAAGCACTAAAACCACAAATATTTTAGAGATATAAAGTCAGTTAAGGAGAGAAGGATTAAAAATTAATCTGAGAGAAAAATTACTTCCCTCCTGAAAAATCTCAGGGCTGGCTGCTTGGTAGCTAGAATCTAGAGACTGTTTCAAGAGAAAACTAGTACAAGGGGAGTGGGGGTGGGGATGCTATACCAAGGCCAAAGGTAGGGCACACACTGAAGGCTTCAGGCAGGCAAGTCAGGCCAGCACACCCATAGGCTGGTTTACCCAACAAGAACCAACACCCAGACCCCTTCCCTGGGATGAGGAAAAGCCTGAGCACACGAGCCAAGAAAGGAACAATATTATGATGATACAAGCTAGGAAGAAGGCCCCTCACCATAAAATACAAATAAGGTAAGAGTTACTGAGGCTGACAGAAGCAGCAGTGGTGGCAGTGACCTGTCCCTCTAAGGATCAGCAGAGGAGGCTCTCAGGAGGCAGCTCATCCCTGGTGGTTCTGAGCAGAGGACAGGCAGGCAGGGTCTCAAGGGGCTGTGCAAGGGTTCCCTCACTGGCTGGCGGGGAGGCTGGACTGGAGAGTCTCCACGATGCTCATTAACTCCAAGACTCCACAACTCTGGGAAGGAAGGAGGAGGAAGGGTTTTCACCAGAAGAGCCAAGGGAAAAGTCTCTCTCACCTATGACTGCAGGCCAGAAGATGACACAAAACTCTAGGACAGACACAGGATCTGCTGCCAGAATCTCAGCTAGAATAGGGCCGACCTCCCCCAGCATGGGCATCTCTTCTACAATAGGTCGGGACATTCCTAATGATGGATGGACATTCCTAATGATGGATGCACAATATGGCACACACGGCCAACAGAAGACAAGTTTGTTGAAAAGCTCTTCCTTTCACCAAATTCAAGTAGGCCTCCCAGGACAGTAGTGTAAGGTTAATTCTTTCTATGCTTTAACCCTTATGTAACTTGGTCAATGGATGAATCTTGAAGACATTATGCTAAGTGAAACAAGCCAGTCACAAAAGAAGATATTGTACGGTTCCTCTTATGTGAGACTCCTAGAGGAGTCAAGTTCAGATACAAGAGAGTAGAGTGGTGGGTAACGGGGCTACGGGGCATGAGGAGTTGTTTAATGGGTACAGATTCAGCTGAAAGAGGGCAAATGAAAAAGTTCTGGGCAAATGAAAAAGTTCTGGACATGGATGGTGGTGATGGCTGCACAATAACATGAATGTCTTTAATGCTATAAAATTACACACTCAAAAATGGTTAATGTACTATGTTATATTTCACATTTAAAAAGAAGTTTAGAAAAAAGGCATTTAGGAATAGCTATCACCTACCTAAGTCTTCCCCATTCCAAGAAAAACACCTCACATTCTTCAAATAAACTTAAGGAAAGGCTGTTCTGAGCCTCCTCCAGTTCACTCCAGAAGAGCCCGACTTCTAGAGGAACAGAGGAATCTTGTGGCATGAAAGGCTGCTGTGAGGAGAGGGGAAGAGAAGAGGGACAACTCACCCTCCCACTCTGCCAGGGAATGGCAAAGGCAGCTCTTCTCGGTGCTTTCCACGTTTGGCCTTTGCCTTTCTGTCCTGGTTGTAAGGAGTAAAGTGAGGAAAAGTGGCTCCCAGTGCGAGAAGCAGGGAAACTGCAGAGGCAAAGGGAGAGGGAGTCACGGGGGGAGGAAACACAGGAGCAGCTGGAGAAAATGGCCAAGTCTCCAGGTGGGCCCAGCCAGAGAAGGACTAGTGCCAGACTTAGTGGCTAACTGGCCCTTCCCCAACAAGCAGCATGCATATCTACTATGGTTTCCAGCCCTCCAAGCAGTGTGTCTTTTCCACATGCTTCCTCGAAGTCTCAACTGGGGAGACTCCGCTCCCCAGGGGACATTTGGCAAAATCTGGAGACATTTTTGGTTGGCATGACTGGGAGTTGCTACCAGCATCTAGTGAGTTAGAGGCCAGAGATGATGCCAAACATCCTACAATGCACAGGACAGCTCCCACAACAGAGAATTATCTGGCCCAAAATAGCAATAGTGCCATGGCTGAGAAACCCTCCTCTACACCAGGAACACAGGTAATACATATTCTGTTTATGGATAAGAGTGGAAGACAAGAGAAACCAAACTGCAGTTCGTTCTCCCCTCTGAAGAGCAGGGCAATCATTCCCTAATTATACTGGCCAATGAGAGAAATCTGAAATCCTGCCAGGAGGGAAATCCTTGGGAAAAGACTAGATTAAAAGAGCTGTCCTAAGTTCCTCTATTATAAACTCTCAAAGCCAAGCATTTAGAAACAGTGAAGGAAAGAGCGGGAGAGGCAGCAGGCAGAGGACTGGGGGCACAGCCTTTCCTAGCTACTTGATCTAAGGGTCTCCTCATTCCAACTTAGCCCCCACCCCTCGCCCTGCCCTCAGAATCTGATCTATTGGCTCCTCTTTCTCAGGGTTCAGTATACTCTCACTCCCCTGGCATCTGAATTATTACTATTAAAAGGCTGCCCCCTGCTGGAGTCAAAAAGAGAGGACATACACTGGTCCTGGGTGCTCACAAGAGTCTTGAGGGAACAGGAGGGGAGCCTATTCTCTGGGGTTCAGAACTCACAGGAGAAAGCACAGATTCAGAGGATAGGTGGTCCCGGTACACATTAAGAACATTACTTCCTCGTTTCATCATCCCTAAAATTAGCCCCAATCCCAAGCAATGTGCCTTGGCACAGAAAGGTATCAGTATTAACAGAAGTAGAATCCCAAATTCCCCAACATTTGAGCAACCGCCCAGCCCCAAGCTTGTTGGAGGTAACGCCGCCCTTTCTCAGGATGGAAAGATTCTCCAGGCATGATAGAAAGAAAACTCTTGAGGCTTAAAAATGGGTGCAAACCTGCATTCCTCTTGGATGGTCATCAGCTCTCTACTCTCTGAGCCATCCTGACAAATGCTGCCCCTGAGCATATCTACTAGTTAACAGTTTTCAAAGCACTTCCACACTTTACCTCATCTGATCCTGCCTGCCCACTTGCCCAGTCTTGGGCTCCAACAAGGAAGGGAGGCTGCAGCTGCCCTGGCAGAGGACCTCGAAGTCCCTAGATACTCTATCCAGACTGGAGAAGGGGCACACAAACAGCAGGAACCATCCCAAATTCTCAAGTATACTTTGTGAGTTTTAAGCCATTTTAAATAAATTTCTCGTTAAAATTTTTAAAAATCCCTCACAAAGCTGCCTTTTTTCATCTTCTCTGCTCTAAAGTGGGGCTATTTTTTTCTATTTCAAACTCCACCACAGACATGAGAGGGCAAATTGGGGTCTTTTAATCCATCAAATCAAAAACAATACTAATGCATCAACTGGCTGCAAAAGCCCGACTAGGAGTCTAAGAACACAGCTCATTTGATTGTAATCACTATATGGGACTCTTGAGGCCTCTGGTCCCCAGGCCATGGCAGCAACCAGATGTGCCCCAATCTTTTTCCCAATGATATACTATACCTACAATGTATGAAATAAAAACTGGAGCTAAAGTGAGAGTAAGTGACCGGGGACTGCACAAGGGACAACAGTACAGGATGAAGGAATCAGAGAGCAAACTCCCACACTGAGTGGCAAACAGAACCCGCCTGTTGGTACCCCATGGTGTTTCGGTTGCAAAGGCAAACTGAGGGGCTCTTGGTGGGCGGCTAAATTGCAACTGGCACGTCAGTTCAAAAGAGTGGTGGACAGGTTGTGTAAAGGCTGATTTTTGGGAAAGCAGCACCGAAGAGCAAAAAGAGTGTAAGATGAGTGGCTGGAGGAAAGTATCGACTAAGTATTGACTTAACATTTCCCAGGGCCAGGTGTTATGTTGAACTGAACCTGGAAGCTTACTTGGAATACTAGTAACGACTGGGTAAGAGGTGCGAAATGAAGGTCTCAAAGTTAACTTGGAAAAAAAAATGGAGGGGGTGGGGTGAGAAGCCGTGGCCAGAGAGCAGCTCCATCAGGGGTGATGATGGGCTGAGAAGGGCCCAGCCTGGCGATAAAAAAGACTAACATGTTTAACACGGCCGGGCAACTGGGAAGAAGGAGACCCCAATGACCAAGCACTAATGTCGCTAGCTGAAAAGGAATCCAGGTGAAGATCCAGAATAGGTGCTCTGGTTAAGGGGAAAGGCTTCCACATTAGCCAAAGTCGTGCAACGCTTGGACTTTTATGACCCGCAGGGCCCAGCTAATTCCGACGAGAACCCTGAGGCACGTTGAGCAATCTCCGGGGAGCGCCGGACAATCGGGTCGGAGGCCCCCGGGCGGGCCCGGAGGAGGGGAAGGCCGGGGCCCCGGGCCAGGCTTCCGAGGGGCCGAAGGGCGACCGTTAGGAGCGTGGGGGTGGGAAGGAGGCGGGCTGGC